>NC_059206.1:28192064-28792064 GCF_020615455.1 Coregonus clupeaformis | reverse complement strand
CTGATATACTAATGTTGATATATGGAGAGGCAAAGAAACGGTGCTATCACAATACTTCCTCACACATTAGAGTAATCTCCCTAACAATTGTTTGTGATACATGTACAGTATATAGGTCTGGAGTTATACAATAACCAGTAACTAATACATACACATCTGTAATGGCCTGAATACGGCCTATTGAGAACCACTGAAGTGAAAGAACATGACAAAAGAAGTGAGCTCTCTCATGTTTACTAAGACACACACACACACACACACACACAGGCATGCACGCACACACACACACATACACTCGCACACTACAAGCATGTTCACACACACACACACACACATCAACACACACAGCTTTGCCTGCATACATGCACTACAGAAACAAATCTCACAATAATTCTACACAATATAACATTTCCAATATCTACACATTGTTTATGTATGTATGTATTCCTAGTTTAGGCTGTAGGTGTATTTTATTGTAGCTTTAAGGCTATGCGTATCAGTATGACAGTGCCATTTTCTGCACTGATAAATGTTTAAAATAACAATCCCAGCTCACAACAAACTGCTAATATGATCTGACCTCAGGTGAATCCATATACCTGACGATGTAAATCTTTGTGGTACCCGAAAACATTGAGAACAAAAGTGACAAACACAACGTAGAAGACAGAGTAAACAGCCTAGTAGCCTACTATCTATGGTGGTGAAATGGACAGCGTTCTCCAAGGTGCTGATTAATTCAAAGCATTTTAGATGTCACTGCAGTATTCCCACATACTTGAGTGTAGCTGTGGGGCATAAACAAGTCCACATTTCTTCTTACACAAGCCACATTTCTTATAGCCTAATTTTCAGTGGTATAGCAACCTTTTTAGACGTCACTGCAGAACACCCGCCATATGCATATGCACACATACAAGACCCGGATTTCATATAATTTTCAAGACATCAATGTAGCAGTAGAACAAATACCACAATATCGGAATATAACTTAAAATAAAATAAATCAATGTGCCTTGCAAAAGTATTCATCCCCCTTGGCGTTTTTCCTATTTTGTTGCATTACAACCTGTAATTTAAATGGATTTTTATTTGGATTTCATGGAATGGACATACACAAAATAGTCCAAATTGGTGAAGTGAAATGAAAAAAACTGAAAAGTGGTTTGTACATATGTATTCACCCCCTTTGCTATGAAGCCCCTAAATAAGGTCTGGTGCAACCAATTACCTTCAGAAGTCACATAATTAGTTTAATAAAGTCCACATGATCTCAGTATATATAAACCTGTTCTGAAAGGCCCCAGAGTCTGCAACACCACTAAGCAAGGGGCACCACCAAGCAAGCGGCACCATGAAGACCAAGGAGCTCTCCAAACAGGTCAGGGACAAGTTGTGGAGTTGTGGACAAGTTGTGGAGAAGTACAGATCAGGGTTGGGTTATAAAAAAATATCCGAAACTTTGAACATCCCACGGAGCACCATTAAGTCCATTATAAAAAAATGGAAAGAATATGGCACCACAACAAACCTGCCAAGAGAGGACCGCCCACCAAAACTCACGGACTAGGCAAGGAGGGCATTAATCAGAGAGGCAACAAAGAGACAAAAGATAACCCTGAAGGAACTACAAAGCTCCACAGTGGAGATTGGAGTATCTGTCCATAGGACCACTTTAAGCCGTACACTCCACAGAGCTGGGCATTAAGGAAGAGTGGCCAGAAAAAAGCCATTGCTTAAAGAAAAAGTTTGGCAAGTCAGTTAAGAACAAATTCTTATTTACAATGACGGCCTACACCGGCCTAACCCGGACGACGCTGGGCCAATTGTGCGCCGCCCTATGGGACTCCCAATCACGGCCGGTTGTGATACAGCCTGGAATCGAACCAGGGGGTCTGTAGTGATGCCTCAAGCACTAGGATGCAGTGCCTTAGACCGCTGCGCCACTCGGGAGCCCACATATGGAAGATGGTACTTCCAAACATATGGAAGATGGTACTCCGGTCAGATGAGACTAAAATTGAGCTTTTTAGCCATCAAGGAAAACGCTATGTCTGGCGCAAACCCAACACCTCTCATCACCCCGAGAACACCAACGTTTTTCATCGGCAGAGACTGGGAAACTGGTCAGAATTGAAGGAATGATGGATGCCGCTAAATACAGGGAGATTCTTGAGGGAAAACGGTTTCAGTCTTCCAGAGATTTGAGACTGGGACGGAGGTTCACCTTCCAACAGGACAATGACCCTAAGCATACTGCTAAAGCAACACTTGAGTGGTTTAAGGGGAAACATTTAAATGTCTTGGAATGGCCTAGTCAAAGCCCAGACCTCAATCCAATTGAGAATATTTGGTATGACTTAAAGATTGCTGTACACCAGTGGAACCCATCCAACTTGAAGGAGCTGGAGCAGTTTTGCCTTGAAGAATGGGCAAAAATCCCAGTGGCTAGATGTGCCAAGCTTATAGAGACAAACCCCAAGAGACTTGCAGCTGTAATTGCTGCAAAAGGTGGCTCTACAAAGTATTGACTTTTGGGGGGGGTGAATAGTTATGCACGCTCAAGTTTTCTGTTTTTTATTGTCTTATTTCTTGTTTGTTTCACACAAAATATTTTGCATCTTCAAAGTGGTAGGGATGTTGTGTAAATCAAATGATACAAACCCCCCAAAAATCCATTTAAATTCCAGGTTGTAAGGCAACAAAATAGGAAAAATGCCAAGGCAGGTGAATACTTTCGCAAGCCACTGTAGGCTACAGCAGAACACACATATGAGAATATATAGGGCTCCTGCCTATGTGATAATATGAAGCACATATTCAGTTTAACTTCACAGTACAGAATAAGTTTGTAAAGGAAAACAATTTTCCTACCTTAGTTTTCAAAACCTCCCACAATGACTCTCCCCAAGTTAAGTCCATTTAACCGACAATCAATTTCTTGCTGTGACGTTTATCCTCCTTCTAAGGCTGTTCTGAAGACTCTGGCTGTAGTGTCTATTTCTTCATTTTGAGTGTTAACTATAACCTGGGTGTCCTCTTTAGCCTTGTCTACAATGCTTGCTGCCACTAAATGCGCCTTGGTTTGGGCATCTTCAAAAACCTTTTTTTCTGAGGGTTCTTTGTTGTTGTTTTTATGTCAGAGGCAGAGGATGTTACTGTACATTCCACCCACTCTTTTGCTAGCTAGTTTAATCCCTCCAGTAATTTCTAGACCCAAGTTCCCTTCCTTTTTGCCCAGCTTTGAATTCTGCATGACAAGCCAGGGGTTATACGTTTGCTTGTTCTTGAATTGCACCTGCTCTGAGCATTTCGTCGGTGGATGCACTATCTGACTCGCTAGTTGGCCTACTAGTTAGTGGAGGTGCCGGTGGTGATGCTGAACTGGTGGGATTAGCAGCGCTGCTAGCTAAGGCATCGCCATCAGGAACAGTTTGCCCCTCACTCCTCTCCTCCGGCACTGACAGTTCTCTGGCTTGTTCTGAGTTTGATTCATATGATCCAAGATGGCGTAGGAGTGCGTTCATGTTTTCTATAGTGTCCTCATGTAAATAGCCTGTTTTTTTTTTTTTTGTCTTTTTCGTATATATTTCTCAATCTCACTTTCCATCCGTCAACTAAATATACTTTCCTGCAACCCGCCTCACCCAATGTGGAACGGATTCTATTATTTATTTTTTATCTAGAACCTCTGGCTGAAACTAGCTACTTGCTATTAGTCACCGTTAGCGGTCTTCACCATTGTCCGTGGCCTGCACTACCTACCAGCCAGCTCTAGCCTGGACAATTATCGGCCAGTCCGCACAGTCTGCACATCGCGCTATCGAGCCAAAGCATATCGGATTTTCTGCCGGAATCACTGGACCTTAACACCGGATCATCGCAACTAGCTAACTGCAACCGAATGGCTGTTGTTGTTGTTGGCTAATCACCACTGTCCGAAGCAAGCCCCAGCTAGCCTTGAACTAGCCTCGAGCCAGGCCCATCTCCCGGATATCTACCTCTCTGTCAACCGGACGGGACCTCCTAGTGTTGACACGGAGCCCCACCGATCCATCACGACTGGTCTGCCGACGTAATCGTCAGATGTGGTTTCAACAGGCTTCCCATTGCGACGACCATGAAGATCCATCTGCTAGCCCCGGCCCGCTAGCACACGGAATCAACAGCCATGCCTCCTGCTCGCCTGTGGCGTAGCAGCCACTGAACAGCCACCTGGACTCACTTATTGCTGTTCACTGGACCTTATGATCACTCAGCTACACAACTGATGCCTGCTGGACTGTTCCTTTATACGGTACCCCATCCTGTTATCTGTTTAGCCTCAGCTGAAACTTTCGTCGCCATTACCAGCTGTTGTCTTAGCTCTCTCAAATAACACCTGTTATTGCTTTATGCCTCTCTCCCATGTCAATATGCCTTGCTTATTGCTGTTTCAGTTAGTTCTTACAGTTCTCTTTCACTGTAGAGCCCCCAGTCCCGCTCAACCTGCCTCAGACAGCTCCTTTGTCCCACCCCCCACACATGCGGAGACCGGCTCAATCGGTGCCTCCAGTGATGCTATCTCTTTCATCATTACCCAACGCTTAGGTTTACCTCCACTGTACTCATATCCTTCCATATCCTTGTCTGTACATAATGCCCTGAATCTATTCTACAACACCCGGAAATCTGCCCCTCTTATTCTCTGTACCCAACGCACTAGAAGACCAGTTCTTAAAGCCTTTAGCCGTATACTTGTTATTTTCCTCCTCTGTTCCTCTGGTGATGTAGAGGTTAACCCAGGCCCTGTAGCCCCCAGTATCACTCCTACTCCCCAGGCGCTATCATTTGTTGACTTCTGTAACCGCAAAAGCCTTGGTTTCTTGCATGTTAACATCCGAAGCCTCCTCCCTAAGTTTGAGTTATTCACTGCGTTAGCACACTCTGCCAACCCTGATGTTCTAGCATTGTCTGAATCCTGGCTTAGTAAAGGCCACCAAAGATTCAGAAATTTCCATTCCCAACTACAACATTTTCCGTCTAGATAGAACTGCCAAAAGGGGCGGAGTTGCAATCTACTGTAGAGATAGCTGCAGAGCTCTATTATACTATCTAGGTCTGTGCCCAACATCACTGTCAAACGCTCCCTAAAACACTTCAGCGAGCAGGCCTTTCTAATTGACCTGGCACGGGTATCCTGGATGGATATTGACCTCATTCCGTCAGATAATCGAACATTTCAACAAGGATTTTGCTACGGCTGACCATGCTTTCCACCTGGCTACCCCTACCCCAGCCACCAGCTCTGCACCCTCCGCTGCAACTTACCCATGCCCATGTTTTCCGAGCTGGTCATGGGTGCACCTCAGCCACGCTCAAGGTCCTAAACGATATTATAACCGCGATCGACAAAAGACAGTACTGTGCAGCCGTCTTCAAAGACCTGGCCAAGGCTTTCGACTCTGTCAATCACCGTATTCTTATTGGCAGACTAAATAGCCTTGGTTTCTCAAATGACTGCCTCGCCTGGTTCACCAACTACTTCTCAGATAGAGTTCAATGTGTCAAATCGGAGGGCCTGTTGTCTGGACCTCTGGCAGTCTCTATGGGGGTGCCACAGGGTTCAATTATCAGGCCGACTCTGTGTGTATCAATGATGTCGCTCTTGCTGCTGGTGACTCTCAGATCCACCTCTATGCAGACGACACCATTTTGTATTCATCTGGCCCTTCATTGGACACTGTGTTAAAAAACCTCCAAATGAGCTTCAATGCCATACAGCACTCCTTCTGTAGCCTCCAACTGCTCTTAAACACTAGTAAAACTAAATGCATGCTCTTCAATCGAACGCTGCTTGCACCCGCCCACCCGACTAGAATCACTACTCTCGGCGGGTCTGACTTAGAATATGTGGACAACTACAAATATCTAGGTGTCTGGTTAGACCGTAAACTCTCCTTCCAGACTCACATTGAGCATCTCCAATCCAAAGTTAAATCTAGAATCGGCTTCCTATTTCGCAACAAAGCCTCTTTCACTCATGCTGCCAAACATGCCCTCGTAAAACTGACTATCTTACCGATCCATGACTTCGGCGATGTCATTTACAAAATAGCCTCCAACACTCTAATCAGCTAATTGGATGTAGTCTATCACAGTGCCATCCGTTTTGTCACCAAAGCCCCATATACTACCCACCATTGTGACCTGTACGCTCTCGTTGGCTGGCCCTCACTACATATTCGTCGCCAAACCCACTGGCTCCAGGTCATCTATAAATCACTGCTAGCTCATTGGTCACCATAGCAACACCCACCCGTAGTCTGCGCTCCAGCAGGTATATCTTACTAGTCATCCCCAAAGCCAACACCTCCTTTGGCCGCCATTCCTTCCAGTTCTCTGCTGCCAATGACTGGAACGAACTGCAAAAATCTCTGAAGCTGGAGACTCTTATCTCCCTCACTAACTTTAAGCATCAGTTGTCAGAGCAGCTTACCGATCACTGCACTTGTACACAGCCCATCTGTAATTAGCCCACCCAACTTCCTCATCCCCATATTGTTTTTTACATTGCTATTTATTTTGCTCATTTGCACCACACTATCTCTATTTGCACATCATCTTCTGCACATCTATCACTCCAGTGTTAATACTAAATTGTAATTATTTTGCACTATGGCCTATTTATTGCCTTACCTCCATAACTTACTACATTTGCACACACTGTATATAGATTTTCTATTGTGTTATTGACTGTATGTTTTGTTTATTCCATATGTAACTCTGTGTTGTTGTTGTTTTTATCGCACTGTTTTGCTTTATCTTGGCCAGGTCGCAGTTGTAAATGAGAACTTGTTCTCAACTGGCTTACCTGGTTAAATAAAGGTGAAATAAAAAATCAAATAATTTTTTTAACCATCTTTCTCTAGATCTTTTTACTTGAAAAATGTCATCAAACATCGATTGCCTTTTATTATAAATTTTTTATTTGGCTTTCCCACGTTTCAAATTCAGTAGGGAGACGACTAGCCTAGGCTACGTGACATGATTACGTAGGGACCTCTTCACTAGCTGACCACCACTACCAAGACCTGTGTCAAGATCAGTTACTTACCCCACCAGCCCGCTTCATAACCTCTATGTACAAATAAGAGAGCAGGTCTGGAATCAGTGTGGCAGGATAGGATGATTACACAGAAGGATCACCGCGCTTTTATATGATGGTCTTTCTGGGGGGTGGGAGAAATAATGAGGAGGCAACTTGATTTAACGCTGATCACTTTTATTAGAATGTTTAAAGTGGGAACAGTGAAACAATAAATAATGCCGCGAGAGGTACCGGATCTGGGCAAATAGGTCCCAGAATGAACATAGTCAAATCTGAGAGGTGCCGGAACGGCTCAAATTAAGCACTGCCAGTAACCGAAAGGTCGCTGGTTCGAATACTGGAGCCAACAAGGTGAACAATCTGTCGCTGTGCACTTGAGCAAGGCACTTTACACTAATTGCTCCATGGGCGCTGTACAATGGCATCCCTGGCCGTGACCCCACTCCCTGTGGGTGTCTCAGGTGGAGGGACATGCAAAAAAATTCATTTCCATTACACACTTGTGTGTAACAAGACAAATATAAGCACCCCCAAAATTATTGTGTGTGTGTGTGTGTGTGTGTGTGTGTGTGTGTGTGTGTGTGTGTGTGTAGACCTGTTGTAGTGAAACCCTTGAGCTCTAAGGGCTCATCCATTACGTTGGATGGCTGTGGTGGCAGCGACACACTCCCCTGCCATGTGATACAGCCAGCAGCTCTACCTTATTCATGGCTCTCTTACAGACCTATGCGGATCTGTGCGTGTGAGAGAGCATGTCAGTGTGTGTGTTTGTGCAAGCTTGCATGTGTGTGTGTGTGCCTCCCTGAATGATTCTGTGTGTTATTTCCTCAGATTAATGAGTCTCATTGTCTGCTAGTTTTTGTACCTACAGTGTGCTGTATCACCATGGGCAAGCCAGAGGTTATCGAGAATCTAGCCTCTACCGAGTCCCCAACAACTGGATGCCATATTTATACATGGTAAATGGGTATAAGCATATGACTGTATATTACAGTAGTTTCCCAAGCCATATGTCCTGATGGGGTTTATGGGATCACATAGATCACTAACTCTAAGCGTTAACTTAATATTGTGGTGCCTTGCTTTGCCACCAGAGTGACTTTGTAGTCTATGGAGGGATTATGGATGAACTTTCTTCAGTACATTCTGAACCCTGTACATTCACACAGTGCATCACCACGGCTTGCTGCTCCTCTATCTCCCCTCCCACACATTTCCTCTCTGGTCAGACAGGTTTTCCAGCCCAACAGAGAGCAATCCCACCTGCCTGCAAACCCGGTGTGAGCGGCTGAGACACCACCCAGGGGTTTATCAGTATCCACTCAATATTTCCCCATCAGAAGAGAAGTGGCAGACCAACAGGAAGAGGAGGCTTGAGAAATAACAGGCCAGGCAAACTACCCGTGGTGGGCTATGTCTCACACTTCGGGTTAGAGGAAGTGTGTGCATGCGTGTGTTCATTCTTGTATCTGTATCTGTATCTGGGTGGATCTGGTGTTCCACTGATATTTCACCTTGCACCTCCGTATAGGAACTTGATTAATCAATGGCATTGATTGACCAGCTATTCCTCCTCTCACCTTTCCAAGGTCGGATTGGGAGGCTGACAAATAGGAATTGGCAAACGAAGCAGAGGAGAGAAATGCACTGTGAGTAGAAAGGTGGAGATAATATAATGTTGGGGGGGGGGGGACTGAAAACACAGGTGGTGTAGCTCGCTGGAATGAAATGGGCACACCATTCATAAAACATCAAGAGAAGCTTTTATTTATTTAATTGTTAAATATGTTCCTTTCTGAAGCCATATAAGCCTCCGTCGGAAGACAAAAAAAGAAGAGCGAGGGAAAAATAAGGGCTCCCACACAAAGAGGCGACATTAGACTCCTACACTCATTAGTTTCACTGTAGAACGCCTCCAAGTCTGATAAACATAATCCTCCCTGACCGCCTACCGCATAGCACTTCACTGAAGGGCACACTACTTAGTATGCATTAGTGTACTAAATCTCACCTGCACTCTACCCAGAAGTGAACTTAATTTCAATTCAAACCTCAGTTTGTGATGATACCCAAGCAAAATAATTCTGGCGGATGAGGCTCATATTGCACTTACTACTTTCAACTAAGTGATGATCATCAACTCATACAGAACACTTCAGTGAGCAAAACCCTCACACATTCTGACCTTAAGTCCTTGAACATCATGTAGTTCACACGCCACTGAGACTGGTAGGAAAGCTGAGGCTGTGTGTACTGATATCTGTGTGAGTGGTATGATGTTCAAGACGGAAGCTAGAAGGGATGTCACATACTGCTCTGTAGTGTGCGTGACAAACCTGACTCAGGCAGTTCTGACCTAATAGATTGGCCATGTAAAACGTTACTCTGTGTGTGTGTGTGTGTGTGTGTGTGTGTGTGTGTGTGTGTGTGTGTGTGTGTGTGTGTGTGTGTGTGTGATGCCTGGGTCCAGTCGGGGAGATGGTGACCCACTTCCAGCAACTGATGAAGGTGGAAAAATAGAACGCGTGATTACCCCTGACACCATTTTAACTGGGCTCCACAGCGGATGAAGGTTATTAGACCTTTTTATACAAGTGGTCAAATATAGAAGGACACAATTATAAGATGTGGTTCTACAGACCTCACTGGAGACCCAGTCAGTCCTCTTTGACCTTGGTGGGACTTTAGAGTGTAGTAGTTTGATTAAGGACTGATTTGGACAGGTCAAGATTAAGTCTAGCCCCAATTACCATCATCATTTTTGTTATCGTAATAATCATAGTCACCATCATCATCATCCTCCTCCTAATTTATGTAATCTCTGTTATTGTCTTCATCCCAGCCTGAATGTCCTTCTCCATCTCCCATGAACACCTCCAATCACTATAACCCATACTGAGCAGCGCTGTAGTAGCATGCCATTCATCCTGCAGCATACGTTTCCCCTCTCAATTTTACTATTCAAAGAGGCAGGCCAGATACAGTATATACTGTACAGTGAAGGCCTATAGAGAGAGAGAGAGAGAGAGAGAGAGAGAGAGAGAGAGAGAGAGAGAGAGAGAGAGAGAGAGAGAGAGAGAGAGAGAGAGAGAGAGAGAGAGAGAGAGAGAGAGAGAGAGAGAGAGAGAGAGAGAGAGAGAGAGAGAGAGAGAGAGAGAGAGAGAGAGAGAGAGAATGAATGGTATAGAGGCCGGTCGGTACCCCCGGCCTGTAAAAACCTCACCTACACCCCACCTCACTTCCTAGCACAGGCTTACTGGTGTCTCCTACACAACCACGAACACACACACAGAGATGCACACACACACACACACATACACACACAGACACATGTACACAGACACATGTACACCCACAGATGCACACACACACAGACTTGCGCACTACAAGCACACACACATACACACACAAAGACGCACACCACAACAGACAAATGAAATAGAATGGAATCAATGATCTGTGTTGAGAATACATTCTATCTATTAGGCATGAAGGCATATGCCATAAAAACATATGTACGTACAAAGCACAAATTTGTACACACACACACACACATTCTTTTCTTGACACGTGATGTGGTGAAACGCATTGGTCTGTATGTGAAATGGGCCTTGAGATCTACAGTATATCTGCTGCCTAGCTACTCTGTGATAGTGAAATGCAATTACCGTCTCGAGCCACCTCTACCTCTCTCTCCCTCCTCTCTCCTCTATCCCACTGAAGGATGTGAGGGAGCGGGGACTCTGATGTGTATTTGATGTGTATTCCTTCAGTACTGACACTCCAATTACTGAAGTCCTTTAAAGGGAAAACCTCAAACACATGAGTTCTAAATTCCTCCATTAACCAGCCAGAGACTATACTATACTATGCTTTCCTCCCAAAAGCTTGGCTTGCTTTAATATTTAGCACCTCTCTAAAAAATAGAGAAGCAATTTGAAACTTTGTCAAGTTTCCTTGTGCCACTTTTGCTGTGAAAAAAATTGTGGATGAAATGCAAGAGATTCTTTCTAAACAGATCAATCGAAGCACCACCCTATTGGTTGCATGCACCTACGTACTATTATTTACGTTTTCTAAGGCTGTGTTGCGCTACCTGCTTTCCTCACTGGTAAATCTAACCAGAATAGTTTTTGCATATCTCTACACCGTTAATGCTGCTAAAAGTTGATAGAGGCAGGTGTTAACGGTGCCTTTCACAACTTTGTGCTTACAATATATTCCCTTTTGGAAACAATGACAGCATGTTTCTTCATTTCACATAGCTGGTCTATTGTATTCTACCAGACACCTGTGACTTCACACTGGTGTGTGTGTGCATACATACAGCGGCTAAATGTTTGCATAAATTAAGAGTGGAAGATTTCAACACTTCCCAATGGGATTTCAGCTATTTTTATAAAAAGGAAAGGAAGTAAAGAGCTTTAGAGCGCTGCGTTGCTTCCGTGCGATGATGAAGAAGATCATGTTAGGAGAAGAGTCTTCGCGGTTCAGTTTCGTGACGGTGGTTGGCGAGCGCATTTGTGTTCATGAAACTTTTCCCCGAGTTGGGTTTGGTGTTGCTAAGCACGGAGACGGAGAAGTGGAGAAGCATGCTGATAGCCATGGAGAGAGTGGGCGGCCATGACAGCGAGAGGTCGCGACCCGCCCACAGGAACACTGGGTAATCAGACGCAATTAAAAAGTAATAAAGAGAACACACATGCAGTCACACACACACAGACAAAAAAACACATCTCCTAATATGACATTAGATGTGGCCCCCAACCTGCACAGGCTACTGTGTTGGAGCCCTGTGGTGCAGTGTACCAAGTTGACTGTCTCTTTCTCTGCTCTAGTCTGAGCTGGTGGCAAGGTTGCCCACCTCTTTATGTAAGTGGAGAGATGTTTAGGTGTTGGAGAGAGGGAGGGGAAGAGGAAGAGAGAGCGAGTGAGGGAGAGAGAGAGACTGAGGGATAGAAAGGGCGAGAGAGAGGGGGAGAGATCGTGAAGGAGAGAAATAGAGAAAGAGAGAGAGTGAGGGAGGGAGAGAAAGAGAGAGAGAGAGGGCGGGCTGGCGGGGAAATAGTGAGAGAGAATCAACAACAGCCAAGATAAGATCAAAGAAAGGTGAAGTAATTCAGTCTGAGAGAGGAGAGGAAGAACCTGCCTGGATGTAGGCGCAGATATTAACGGTACCCTGGGGCACCCCAACCTTTGTGTCCAAGTCATAATTCATTTCACATTTCAGACAGACACTGCATGGTGCAACACATGGTGCAACACAAGAAAACTAAAGTTTATTGGCTCTTCTTAACCTTTTACGCTATATAATGGCAAAGTAGTCAGGTTTGACAAACATGTCTGTTACAAACAGAAGATGATGCCGTCTCCTAAAAGAGGAGTTGTATGGGCTAGTGGAAGTAGTAGAGGCAGACTACAGTGGATAACAACCCAGTCAGCACAAGCAGCTAGAAGAAAGCCAAGGGAAAGGAAAACCAAAAGACGGACCAAATAAGAAATTATCGGAACAAACGAGAAACTGTAAATATCCCCAGGTTTCAAAACCTGAAAAAGCCTCAAAGCTTGTTAGAGAGGCTTGGAGACAGAGAGGAGTTAAATCTCTGCCAACAGGTAGAAGATCAGAGTATTTAGGAGTTGCTATGTTTACGTTGGCATTTCCTCATGGATTTTTGCAGCTAGCAAAGCGTTCCCGTCAGCAATCCATGGTGTGAGGCTTTATTGGAAATACCATGGCTAACACTGACGAGATTACCGAAAATATGAAAGGACGGCACTATTTCTTCATCAAAAAGCAGTGTGTCTTTTACCATCAGCGTTTTGCTGGACAAACTTAAAACATTATGGTTACTCTGGTCTAGTGTAGTTGTCTATTCAGGCTCCCACTGAAGATCAAAGGGACAAGGAAAGTCGTCCATTTTAGTGCCTTATCCCCCAAAAAATATTAGAGTGAAAAAAAAATGAACGCAAAAATAATAAGCGCACGCCAGAGTTTTCCCAGGGTGAGCGCTCTCTTGTTGTCGTAATTAATCACTTAAATGAACTCGGAGCAGGTTTTTTGGAGCAGCACTAATAGTTGCACACCAGGGTTATTGAATTTCAATCCCGGTTTATGATTTGGCTCCTCTCGTCCCCCCTTTTATTAAACTGCATTTACAGACAATCCCCTTGTTTCTCTTGAAAGAGAAAAAATTATAACCTCCACAAAAGATGGCCCACCGCAGCCAAACCCAGAAATCAATTGCTCAGCCAAACCCAGAAATGTGTTTCGACAAAGAACTGCTTTCCTGGCATTGCTTTTTCTTTTGATGCCAGTCCAGTCCATCCCGCAGTGACTCATAGAAAGAGTTCTGGTGATGTCACCGTGGGTTGTCCTAGGTCAACAAGGGTCTGTTTGGAGCCATGGGCTCTCCTGACTTACTGCAGGGATAAGGTAAACACACAGGCACATGTTTTGACACTTGCTTTTAGGAGTTGTGTTGTTTACTGTGTCGGCAGTTCTGTGTTCTGCGGATACAGTTGAGCCTGCTAGATAGAAGAATGGGAAAAAGCTTCAAGAAAATGTCTGATGTAAGAGTTTGAATGTAGTGGAGAGAGACATGAGTTTGGGGATTTCTCCTCTGTTCAGACGACACAGTAGATTGATTGCTAAAGAAATTGTGAACAAGCTGCATTGTGTGCCTAAACTCAGTCTGGAACCTTCGTCAACTGAAGTGAAATACAAAACATATTTTCACTCTTCTTTCCTGCCTCTGTCTTCAAACTATCTCTGTTTCTCTCGCCTTATCTCACTCACTCACACACGTTTGGTTCTTCTTTAGGTGTGGACCTAAAATTAATTTCCATTCAAAATCCTATTTTACCTAACCCCTAACCCCAACCCCTACGTTACCATAACCCTAACCTTAAACCTAAACTTAACCCGTAGCCCGTAACCCTAACCCAAACCCTAAACCTAACTCCTAACCTAACCCTAAACCTAACCACTAACCACTAACCCCTTCCCTAACCCTAATTGTAACCCTAACCCTAAACCTAACCCCTAAACTTACAATTGCCTTTGTCCTCATGGGGACGTGGGAAATGTCCCCATGAGGGATCATTTTCCTTGTTTTACTATCCTTGTGGGGACTTTGGGGGTTTTAGGTCCCCACCAGGATAGAAGAACCAACCCACACACACACCAGTCAATTGACTGTCCACAGGTGACAGAAAAAAACGAAGCACATGAACGTAAAGGTAAAAACACCTGTGTGACAAGGCCTAAAAACCTCCCTGAGCGCCTCCCAGAAATCTCTGGCTACAAGCTTACTACGCTGACATAATGGGGATAGAAAATGGGAAAATGGCAGAGAAAGTCAAAACAACACTGACAGCCAAACCAAAAGCAGCAGAACACACAAACTGAAAAATAAGTGTGAGAGGAAAAAATAGTGCATATGTGCTTTCTGTCACTTTATTTATTTCATTTTGTCTGCAAGTTGAAACGCACACGTTTCTTTCCTCCTCCCTCCCACAGAGAGAGTAACTGACAGGCAACCGGAATCAGTCGGTGAATAAGTCATGAGGCCCCCTTTCAAAAAGTTGAGCAGGTCCCTTGTCGGTCACATGGAAATCAGTCGAATCCCAAAATAACAAACGCCCGAGCTTCTGCTCCCTTCATCTCACTCTACGACTCCATCTGTCACAAGACACTGCTAGGCTACTGTATCTGCAATAGCTGACAAAATATCTAAGCTAAAGTACATAAACCAGAACGGAACAAGAGAGAGAGCGAGGGAAGAAACTAGAGAACGACCAATATGGGTTTTTAAGGGCTGACGCAATACCGATTTTTGGGGGACAAGGAGGCCGATGGATGATATTTTATGCCGATAATAAATATAATTTTATTTGAGCATTTTGATGAGAATTTTCCCAGAGACAGACATGTATGCATTAACAAATAAATTATACAACCATACAATCAATTTGACTATGTTTTTAACAATCAAACTACATAACAACATAATGATAATCATTTATTTGAATGGTAAATCTCTTGATAAACTGGGTAAATCAAGATGGCTTAGGCCTACTCACCATACAGGTGAATTCATGTTCAATAAGACTGTGTGCATGCATTGAGTTATTGAGCTCATTTTGGCTGATTTCAGTGGTCTATGGGGCTACAGATGACTACTATTTACCTTCCATTTGCGACCATGTTAGGCCTACTGATCAACAACATTTTCATAGAAGTAGCCAATTGTCTTATTTTTCCCTTTAAGAGAAAAGACACCACTTGAGACTTAGGTAGCCAAGCCAGGCAGTTCAAGAGAAAAGACACCACTCGCCACTCATGTAGCCAGGGAGTTTGGCTCGGCAAGGTAAAGACAATAATAATAATACATGGGACTTACTGTATTTATAGCTTTTCAAGGACCAAAAGTCGCTTTACAGTTGAGGACAAGTCATTTAGCAGTAAATTAACAACATTTTTGGTGACAATCAGCTTTGAAATTAACATATTTAGCTTTATGGTTAGCTATAAAAAATAAAGTTCTAGGGTAGTGAACTGACGTTAGCTTTGTAGCTAGCAAAGTTATCTCTATGAATGCAAGCTACCGGTATGTTGCTTTGTAAAGTGCTGCAGCCTGTATGGACATTGTTTTGCCGAACAGTAAATTAATGAACATTTTCAACATTTCTACATTCCGTGTGGCATTATTCAAGTGTGCTAAACGTACACTACCGTTCAAAAGTTTGGGGTCACTTAGACATTTCCTTGTTTTCGAAAGAAAAGCAAATGTTTTGTCCATTAAAATAACATCAAATTGATCAGAAATACAGTGTAGACATTGTTAATGTTGTAAATGGCTATTGTAGCTGGAAACGGCTGATGATTTTTAATGGAATATCTACATAGGCGTACAGAGGCCCATTGTCAGCAACCATCAGTCCTGTGTTCCAATGGCACGTTGTGTTTGCTAATCCAAGTTTATCATTTTAAAAGGCTAACTGATCATTAGAAAACCCTTTTGCAATTATGTTAATCAATCAATCAATCAATTTTATTTTATATAGCCCTTCTTACATCAGCTAATACCAAGTGCTGTACAGAAACCCAGCCTAAAACCCCAAACAGCTAGTAATGCAGGTGTAGAAGCACGGTGGCTAGGAAAAACTCCCTAGAAAGGCAAAACCTAGTTTGCTGTTAACACAGCTGAAAACTGTTGTGTTGATTAAAGAAGCAATAAAACTGGCCTTCTTGAGACTAGTTGAGTATCTGGAGCATCAGCAATTGTGTGTTCGATTACAGGCTCAAAATGTCCAGAAACAAATAACTTTCTTTGGAAACTCGTCAGTCTATTCTTGTTCTGAGAAATGAAGGCTATTCCATGCGAGAAATTGCCAAGAAACTGAAGATCTCGTACAACGCTGTGTACTACTCCCTTCACAGAACAGCGCAAACTGGCTCTAACAAGAATAGAAAGAGGAGTGGGAGGCCCCGGTGCACAACTGAGCAAGGGGACAAATACATTAGAGTGTCTAGTTTGAGAAACAGGCACCTCACAGGTCCTCAACTGGCAGCTTCATTAAATAGTACCCGCAAAACACCAGTCCCAATGTCAACAGTGAAGAGGCGACTCCGGGATGCTGACCTTCTAGGCAGAGTTGCAAAGAAAACCCATATCTCAGACTTCCCATCTTAATCTTTTCTTTTTATTGGCCAACAGTTTTCAGCTGTGCTAACATAATTGCAAAAGGGTTTTCTAATGATCAATTAGCCTTTTAAAATGATAAACTTGGATTAGCAAACACAACGTGCCATTGGAACACAGGACTGATGGTTGCTGATAATGGGCCTCTGTACGACTATGTAGATATTCCATTAAAAATCATCAGCCGTTTCCAGCTACAATAGCCATTTACAACATTAACAATGTCTACACTGTATTTCTGATCAATTTGATGTTATTTTAATGGACAACAAATACATTTCTAAGTGACCCCAAACTTTTAAATGGTAGTGTATATGCAGCATGAGTGGGTAGATAGCAAGCAGCCCAGAGGTTCGAGGACAGGCTACCTAGCAATGAGTGGCGCCGGCTTACAGGAGTTTCACACGAGAGGCAAGAGCGTTCGCGCTATAAAGGGGAAATCGGCAGCGTCTATACTCAGGGGCTAATATCGGCCAAAAATATCGGCCAAACCGACTATCAGTCATTCTCTAGAAGAAACTAACAAACAAATTCAAATGGGCAGTGCACTAGCCAGCTGTACGCAAAGACACAGTTGAGTGATGTCGGGTTTTAAATACATGATTAATTGGGTCCAATTAAAATGAACATGGGCCAAGTTGTAAGGCTGGTCATCGTTACCCAGAGGCATAGCAGCCCTTTACACACACAGGAACATGGCCAAAGACAGGGGCAGACCAGCAGGATTAAAAGTGGCAAGCCACATCCTTGGTCTTCTGTGACAAGAGAATGGCCCGGAGCTAGGGGGAATTAATAGGAGAAGAGACATGATGCAACATGAGTTAATGGTGGAACAAGCTAGCATGTGGTGCTTCAGGGGAATAGAAGGAGAGAAAATAAAAATGGATAATTATGGATCATCATAGAAGATAGAGGTACGGAAGGAAGGGAGAGAGAAGCAACCACAACTGAGATGAAAATCTAGTTGTTCAGGCTTTGAAAGAGCATATTTCAATATATTCAACTGCTCTTTGCAAATATAGGGTTGAGGTATTCAGCAACTTTCTCTGTTTGTTTTTTTCTATTACTGTGTCAGAAAATATGTTAATTGCAACATAGTTGACAAGTAGTCGTCTTCTTCCAAATCCAACTGTGATGTACACAGGGCCAGTCCTGGCCGTTCTACCGCCCCTACAAGAATAGTCCCAGTATCAAAATGATGTTGAAAAGTTGTCTAAAATACCTATTTTTCCAGACGTTGAAGCTAGGTTCAATTTAGGTTCTGAATGAAAGGTGAAAATAAATTATTTTCCGGATGTTGAAATCAGGTTCATTTTCAGTTCTGAATTAAAGATAAAATAGAAAGTTGAAAATGTGTAATTTATAGACGTCTATGTTTGGGCCAAATCAAGGCTGGTCCAGACTGGACAAAATCTGAACCAAACATAGACGTCTATGATTGGTTCAGATTTGGTCCGGACCGGACCAAAAAACAATGTCCGTAGATGTGGAAATCAAGTCCGGACAGCACCAAAAAGACATCCAAAAGGAGTCAGCGTCGTTTCATGCTTACTGAGGTATAGCCTACAGCAGGGCTGTTTCTTGGTGTCAGATGTGTTAGCTGGGGTTGGGGCAAAAGTGTGACAACAATAAGTCCCCAGAGGACTGGAGTTGCCTATCCCTGGCCTACAGTGTAACTTGAAATTGTATTTTAGGAATGCCCATCTATGTGGTAGGCCTACCATTTGTAAAACACAAATAAAAAAGACGTCCGGTCCGGACAGGACCAAAAAAAGACCCGTGCTTATTGGGGTGTAGCCTACCATGTCGGCCCGCAATGGAATTTTATGAATGCCCGTCCATGTGGTAGGCCCACCGTTTGTACAACAGGAGGAGGGGTTATCCTGAGCCTATTTGCAATGTGTTTAGACAGCAGGAAACACATAAGTATTTTATTTTTCTCTATGATCAGCTCATAAAAAATGTATGGATACAAACTTGAAATCAATGATAATGACAATTTAGCCCATGGGATGAAACACCTAGACAGCAGTTGTGAGTAGCCTGTGTGACGTCACGAGAGGCTACACAGCTTTCAGCGGGATTGCTCAAGTAGTGCAAGGAGACAAGGTTCAAACAAAACAAGGATTTTATTATAGGTCTTGGGAAATTAACGAAAATATAACAAAATTCTGTTCTCTTGTGGCTCTTTAAGGGTTAACAGTTCAGGGATGTCTCTTCCACATCCAAAATCATAATTCTCACTCGCTCAGATAACTTTTCCCCAGCCTTACTGTAGTCCACGTTGCAGCTAGTGGCCAACCCAGCAAAAAGTCCTTCCAAATGTCTCTCACGTATTTCCACAGGTGCATATATCCAAAGGTGAGTATTTCCCAAAGGTAAGTATCTCCAAATCCTTATATTCCTCATGGAAGTGGACGTGCAGCACTCTTGTCCTCCAGAGAGCCCAGGTTGGAGACTGTGTCTCTTCCCTTCCAAAACCTTCAGCTCATCAGCTCCTCATTTGTTTCAGCTGCGTGGGAAGATTGGCCATAGAGGGTTGGAGTTCCCGACCATACCAGCAGATGGAGCCATAGCTGTCTGGGTTTGCAGCCACCTCAGGGGGATGTAACGTCCCTCCAGGACACAGCCTCTCGTGACATCACACATCCCCCTCCTCGGGACCGACGTCCTCGTCGGGTAAAGGCAGCGAAGAAGGCATCACGCCGGGAGAGGGCGTCCGCATTGCCGTGGTGCTTGCCAGACTGCTCTCTCTTCAACTCCTCCAACTCTAGGACCAGGGACTCAGCCTCCTGTTGTCTCTCCTTGAGTTTCTTACTGAACGCATCAGCCTTGGTTTTAGCAGAGTTTAGCTTCTGTTGAGCAGCTTTCAGTTCCTTCTCTCTCTCTGCCTCCGCATTCTTCATCTTGTTCTCCAACACCTTGTACTTCTCCTCTGCCTTCTTCTGGACCTCCTTACTACTGCGCAGGGTCTCCTCACACTCCTCGATGGTCCTGCGCAGCCTCTCCAGCTCCTCCTGTTGCTTAGGGAAGGAGCTCTGTTGGAGTTTAGCCTGGAGGATATCTAACTCTTCTGTCTTCATGTCTAACTGTTGCTTTAACAAACGATACCTCTCAGCGGTCCCCTTCAGACCAGACAGTTCTTTGTCCAGATTCTGTAGCTCCGTCTCTGTGTCGGTCTGGGCACCTGCCATCCCTATCAGAGCCCGGGCGGGAGTGAGTAACTCGGAGGATTGCACCGGAGCCTTCCCAGGATGAGTCTTGCCTCTCCGTTTCCGAGGTACTCGGGTTATCCTCTCCTGAGACTCTCTCCAGAGTGGGTAAAAGGCTGGGCAGTCTCGTCCAATTAGGACAGGGACGGGGAGGGAATCAACCACCCCCGCCGTCGTGTGTATGGTTCCCCGTGTGCTGGTCATTGTAAGTTCAGTAATGGGGTATTCTCTGGTGTCCCCATGGACACAGGAAACTGGGAGGACTTTCCCCGGGGTCAGACACGTTGGGCCCACCAAATCCTTACGCACCAGGGTGGCCCGGCTACCAGAATCCAGTAAGGCCTCCACATCATGGTGATTCACAGTTACCGGGCAGGTGGGGGGTCGATCTGGGCCGCCCTCTACGACTCCCAAGAGCGAGGCAAAACGGTGTGTGGGTGCTGAGCTGGAGGACTCCGCAGTGGGCATAGGTTCATCGGCTGGTTTCCCACACTGCCAGGAGATATGTCCCATCTCCCCACACCGGTAACACTGTCGAGTTTCCCCCTCCTGGTGTACTCTTCTTGGACCCGCCTGGTTTCTGGCTCCCCCTGGAGCCGGGATAAGTCCTGACGTGGCTGGGTTCGAGACCTTGGGGTCCTTTGGACGGGTTCTTCCCATTTGTGGTGGGGCCGCACTCCTGGGGTCTTTTCGGGAAGCATTCAGCATCTCCGCTGTGGCCTGGTACTTTTCCACAGCTTCCACGGTCAGATCAGCCGTGGTCAAGGCCTGTTGACTGATGAACCGTTTTGCCTCATAAGGCAGGGCGCGTAGGTAACGATCCACCACAACGGCCTCCACCACCGCTGCTGCTGTATTCCTCTGCGGATCCAGCCATTTCCTTGCGATTCGGACAAGTTCATGCATCTGCGCCCGAGGAGGTTGGTCTGGTTGGAAGGTCCAGCTGTGAAAGCGCTGGGCCATACCAAACTTTGTGAGTCCATATCTGCTGAGGATCTCAGACTTCAGGGCATCATAGTCAGTAACCTGGTCAGGGCCCAGGTCCCGGACAGCATTCAGCGATTCCCCGGTTAGAAAGGGGGCTAACAGACCAACCCACTGTTGCTTGGGCCAGGCTTCCCTAGTGGCCGTGGCCTCAAATGCATGCAGGTATGCCTCAATGTCATCGGTAGCTCCCATCTTAGATATAAAGTCACTTGCCTTTATTGGGCGGGTATTTTGGACAACCCTCTGTCTCTGCAACTGCAATTCCTCTGCCTTCAGAAGGTTGGCTTTCTTTTGCTCCTCCAAGAGAGCCACGTTTGCTTGCATCTGGGCTTGCTGGCCAGCAACAAGGGCTTTCAATATGTCCTCCATTTCAGTCGGCGGGGAGCCTACGGCCAACTTGGAAAACTGGGTGATCAAACCTTCGGGTATCCTCCTCTGACATGCACTATTAACGCTTGAGCGTGCCCGTATTCTCCACCATCTGTGACGTCACGAGAGGCTACACAGCTTTCAGCGGGATTGCTCAAGTAGTGCAAGGAGACAAGGTTCAAACAAAACAAGGATTTTATTATAGGTCTTGGGAAATTAACGAAAATATAACAAAATTCTGTTCTCTTGTGGCTCTTTAAGGGTTAACAGTTCAGGGATGTCTCTTCCACATCCAAAATCATAATTCTCACTCGCTCAGATAACTTTTCCCCAGCCTTACTGTAGTCCACGTTGCAGCTAGTGGCCAACCCAGCAAAAAGTCCTTCCAAATGTCTCTCACGTATTTCCACAGGTGCATATATACAAAGGTGAGTATTTCCCAAAGGTAAGTATCTCCAAATCCTTATATTCCTCATGGAAGTGGACGTGCAGCACTCTTGTCCTCCAGAGAGCCCAGGTTGGAGACTGTGTCTCTTCCCTTCCAAAACCTTCAGCTCATCAGCTCCTCATTTGTTTCAGCTGCGTGGGAAGATTGGCCATAGAGGGTTGGAGTTCCCGACCATACCAGCAGATGGAGCCATAGCTGTCTGGGTTTGCAGCCACCTCAGGGGGATGTAACGTCCCTCCAGGACACAGCCTCTCGTGACATCACACCTGATTGTCCATTCCATATTGTCCATTTTACTTTGACCTTTCCTGTTTTTAGAATATGTTTGTTAACACGTCAGCAAATTTTTTTATTTGATTGGGCACCATTTGGGTTAGGCTATTTGATCAGAGAAACCTGCATGATGTAAAAAGTTTCAGTCTCATTACATTGTCATACATTTTATCTCCAGTCTGTAGGCTACAGAAAAGGCCACATACTCTTTCTACCATATGCTATAACTGCTATATGATTTATGTTAGATAATTATATTGACGGAATGTTGGTATAGCGCCGCAGCGATGCATCTCTCCAACAGCACCCTGGAGAGGCGCTCTGGGAATGGACAAAATACATATTTTGAGTCCCTGCCTTTGACAAAGTGGGCACTGCTAATCATAGCGCTCACCTAAAAAGCCCAAATGCCACTGGTTGAGAGAAATTGTAATTGTTTTTGGGCAGAATTATGTGAGGTTTTATGTGTTGTTGGAGGTGAGTCTTGGTCAGTTTAGCTCAGAAAATGACGCCCTCGTCAATCTGCGGCCATAGGCAGCCACCTAATCCTGCCTAATGAGTGGGCCGGCCGTGAATGTACAACTGAGATAGAAATTGACTGTTCTTCTTCAGCCTTTGAAAGAGCCTCTTTCAATGCAGCATATTCAGGCTTAAAAAACAAATATGTATGAGAATAGCCATTAATGACCTCAGAGAGGAGTACAGTGACATGTTATAGAACAGTGTTTACTGTAGATTAGACTAGAGACACAATCTGGGGCTGATAATGCAATATGTGAGGCGGCATACGAGAACCCGTCGATTGTCTTGTGTCATCATCAAGCGGTGTGAGGTGTACTGTACACTGCTATCATGAGTCTGCCAGTCAAGGGCCTTATCTGCTCCAGTTAACCACCATTGTAGGTACAGTGAACTATTAATACAGACAGATCTGACTGGCAGAATAGATATAGATGGATGGAGGCAGAGAGGGATGGGCAGATAGACTGATAGACGGACAGGCAGACAGATGGATGGACAGACATACAGACAGTCAGGCCCTATGCTGAAGCACATTAACTACATTCTCTGTGTTTCACAAAGAGAGAGAGTAAATCAAAACCAGACAATGTTTTTCAATCCCCTATTCTCTCTGTACTTCCCTCGCCCCATTTCCCACTCTCTAAACTTCACTTTTCTCTCTCATCCCTGCCTATATTTCTCTCCCTCACCTACAGCAGTGGCGGAGCAGATGATCAATTCAATAGAGGCCAGACTCTGCTCTGTGCTCCTCTCACTCACCTTGCCCTGATTAATTATGATGTCTGAATGCTGGCCCATACATTCAGGGGGACATTATCATCACCATCATCAATACATCGGTATTAGACATTTCCGCTGGACCCCATATCTAAGAAAGCCCAACGCCCAGCCCCAGTCCACAGTCTGAAAAATAAGTCTGAAAAAGAACATGCATTTTCTCTGCGGTGCATGTATGTCGCTTCCAGACACACACTATGGATTTTTCCTGTCCAAAACCCTTTGATTTCACAGCCCTTCAAATCAAATAAAATGTGATTCTTCACGTACACAGTTTACAGCAGGTATAAAACGTGCAGTGAAATGCTTGTGTGCTAGCTCCCTTAACATTACAGTACAATAATCAATATCAATAATAGTCAAATTAAAAATAACAAGTAATACAAGTTTCACCGAGTGGTCAGATGCATAGTAATAGCTTGATATTTACACAATAGAATATACAGTAATGATAATGATTGTGCTATGTCAAATTATGACTATATTTACAAATATGTGAGGCGGCATACGAGAACCCGTCGAATGTCGAGCCAACTCATTGTTGGGAAAAAGACAAAATGCACTGAAAATCATTTTTTTGTGGAAATTAATATTTTGGTTGTTTTGGACACTTTAAACCCTTTACTGTAATGTATCTTATGACCAAAAAGAGCTTCTGGACATCAGAACAGCGATTACTCACCTTGAACTGGATGAATAATTTTTATTTTATGAGTCGGACGAGAGGGATTTGCTCCAGACACCCGACAGGGCCCTCATCCACGTCATTCACAGTAGAAAGAAAAGGAGATATCACAGAAGGAGATCGGGGTGCTTGGTAAGGAGCTGGCGACGAGTGGCCAATCTGCCTTTGCCATTGATACTATTGGCCAACTTACAATTGCTTGATAATAAAATGGACAACCTACAGGCACGAATATCCTACCAACGGGACATTAAAAACGGTGATATCTTATGTTCCACCGAGTCGTGGCTGAACGATGACATGAATCACATACAGCTGGCGGGTTATACACTGTATCAGCAGGATAGAACAGCAGCCTCTGGTAAGACAAGGGGTGGTGGTCTATGTATATTTGTAAACAACAGCTGGTACACAATATCTAAGGAAGTCTCAAGGTTTTGCTTGCCTGAGGAAGAGTATCTCATGATGAGCTATAGACCACACTATCTACCAAGAGAGTTTTCATCTATATTCTTCGTAGCTGTCTATTTACCACCACAAACCGATGCTGGCACTAAGACCGCACTCAATGAACTGTATACGGCCATAAGCAAACAGGAAAACACTCATCCAGAGGAGGCGCTCCTAGTGGCCGGGGACTTTAATGCAGGGGAACTTAAATCTGTTTTACCTCATTTCTACCAGCATGTTAAATGTGCAACCAGAGGGAAAAAAACTCTACACCACCTTTACTCCACACACAGAGACGTGTATAAAGCTCTCCCTCGCCCTCCATTTGGAAAATCTGACCATAATTCTATCCTCCTGATTCCTGCTTACAAGCAGGCCTCCTGTAGCTCAGTTGGTAGAGCATGGCGCTTGCAACGCCAGGGTTGTGGGTTCGATTCCCACGGGGGGCCAGTATAAAAAATGTATGCACTCACTAACTGTAAGAGCGTCTGCTAAATGACTAAAATGTAAAATGTAAGCAAAAACTAAAGCAGGAAGCACCAGTGACTTGGTCAATAAAAAAGTGGTCAGATGAAGCAGATGCTAAGCTACAGGACTGTTTTGCTAGCACACGACTGGAATATGTTCCGGGATTCTTCCGATGGCATTGAGGAGTACACCACATCAGTCACTGGCTTCATCAATAAGTGCATCGATGACATCGTCCCAACCAGAAGCCATGGATTACAGGCAACATCCGCACGGAGCTAAAGGGTAGAGCTGCCGCTTTCAAGGAGCGGAACTCTAACATGGAAGCTTATAAGAAATCCCACTATGCCCTCCGACGAACCATAAAACAGGCCAAGTGTCAATACAGGACTAAGATCGAATCGTACTACACCGGCTCCGACGCTTGTCGGATGTGGCAGGGCTTGCAAACTATTACAGACTACAAAGGGAAGCACAGCTGCGAGCTGCCAGTGACACGAGCGTACCAGACGAGCTAAATTTCTTCTATGCTAGCTTCGAGGCAAGTAACACTGAAACATGCATGAGAGCATCAGCTGTTCTGGATGACTGTGTGATCACGCTCTCCGTAGCCGATGTGAGTAAGACCTTTAAACAGGTCAATATTCACCAGGCCGCAGCGCCAGACGGATTACCAGGACGTGTACTCCGAGCATGCGCTGACCAACTGGCAAGTGTCTTCACTGACATTTTCAACCTCTCCCTGTCTGAGTCTGTAATACCAACATGTTTCAAGCAGACCACCATAGTCCCTGTGCCCAAGAACACTAAGGTAACCTGCCTAAATGACTACCGACCCGTAGCACTCACGTCTGTAGCCATGAAGTGCTTTGAAAGTCTGGTCATGGCTCACATCAACACCATTATCCCAGAAACCCTAGACACACTCCAATTTGAATATCGCCCCAACAGATCCACAGATTATGCAATCTCTATTGCGCTCCACACTGCCCTTCCACACCTGGACAAAAGGAACACCTATGTGAGAATGTTATTAATTGACTACAGCTCAGCGTTCAACACCATAGTGCCCTCAAAGCACATCACTAAGCTAAGGACCCTGGGACTAAACACCTCCCTCTGCAACTGGATCCTGGACATCCTGACGGGCCGCCCCCCAGGTGGTAAGGGTAGGCAACAACACATCCGCCATGCTGATCCTCAACACAGGGGCCCCTCAGGGGTGTGTGCTCAGTCCCCTCCTGTACTCCCTGTTCACTCATGACTGCATGGCCAGGCATGACTCCAACACCATCATTAAGTTTGCCGATGACACAACAGTGGTAGGCCTGATCACCGACAATGACGAGACAGCCTATAGGGAGGAGGTCAGAGACCTGGCTGTGTGGTGTCAGGACAACAACCTCACCCTCAACGTGATCAAGACAAAGGAGATGATTGTGGACTACAGGAAAAAGAAGAGGACCAAGCACGCCCCCATTCTCATCGACGGGGCTGTAGTGGAACAGGTTGAGAGCTTCAAGTTCCTTGGTGTCCACATCACCAACAAACTAACATGGTCCAAGCACACCAAGACAGTCGTGAAGAGGGCACGACAAAACCTATTCCCCCTAAGGAGACTGAAAAGATTTGGCATGGGTCCTCAGATCCTCAAAAGGTTCTACAGCTGCACCATCGAGAGCATCCAGACTAATTGCATCACTGCATGGTATGGCAACTGCTCGGCCTCCGACCGCAAGGCACTACAGAGGGTAGTGCGTACGGCCCAGTACATCACTGGGGCCAAGCTTCCTGCCATCCAGGACCTCTATACTAGGCGGTGTCAGAGGAAGGCCCTACAAATTGTCAAAGACTCCAGCCACCCTAGTGGCTGGTACCGCAAGCGATACCGGAGCGCCAAGTCTAGGTCCAAGAGGCTTCTAAACAGCTTCTAACCCCAAGCCATAAGACTCCTGAACATCTAATCAAATGGCTACCCAGACTATTTGCATTGCCCCCCGACCCCTCGTTTACGCTGCTGCTACTCTCTGTTGATTATCTATGCATAGTCACTTTAATAACTCTACCTACATGTACATATTACCCCAATTACCTCGACTAACCAGTGCCCCCGCACATTGACTTGGTACCGGTACCCCCAGTATATAGCCTCGCTATTGTTATTTTACTGCTGCTCTTTAATTATTTGTTACTTTTACTTCGTATTATTTTATATTGTATTTTTTTGTGTATTTTTTGGTATTTTTATTAAAACTGCATTGTTGTTTAAGGGCTTGTAAGTAAGCATTTCACTGTAAGGTCTACACCTGTCGTATTCGGCATATGTGACAAATATAATTTGATTTGATTTGATTTGAATACGTCAGATTTTGATTTAGTCTACAAGTAGCCGTACCCAGCAACTAATGAGTAACGTTCATAAAAGAGGTTCACACTTTTCTTCCGATGTTGCTTTATCAGTGGGTAGGCCTATTAGCTGGTCAAGATGACATGAAAAGTGATCAAAATATATTAACAGTATTGCAGTAATTTCAGCAGTTCAGAATTATTTTGATTTTAGAAAGCAAAGCAATTGATATCCTATCCTAAACTTGTTGGAAGCGAGAGGCATCTTGCTGTCATTGGTTAACAATGTAATTTTGAGCCGCATTTCGTGCTAGCTCTGGCCCCTCGCCTTCACTCCCCTCAAAGATGTAAAAGCATTGGATATGTGTAGATGAATTGTCTACCAATACAGTTACACATATCCACTGCTTTTAATATGTGAGCGGTGTGAACGAATGCACAGGCGAGAAGGGATGCATGCACATGCACGCTGTCTTCCCGTTTTCTAGTTAGTCATCAATAATCGTTGAAGCTGACAGCTGACTTCTCAGATAAATAGCGATGTTGTTTGTTTTTTGATTTAGCTAGTTAGTTGTCATCACTTGGAGCAGAGCTGCCACTATGCTCTGAATTACCGGTAATCAAGGATTATTTTACGAGTGGTCCCATCGATCGTCTGTCACCTCAGGGATGGAGAGATGAGAGGGCATCTTCTAAGAGGAGCAAGCAAGGTAAGTTAAACTAGCTAGCTAGATAGTTAAGTACACAATGGATTAGCTAGAGTTTATAAACTATCAGGCCTTCACTACCTGCATCTGCTTTCTATTGTTCAAGGTATGCTATAGCCAGTGTTGTTGGAAAGACAGTACTATTGAAGACATGTTTGAAGACAAGTGGCTATAGCTAACATTAGCCTAAATGTTCCACTGACTATTTCACCAGCCGTAATATTTTTAATCCCTTTATCCCACAAACAGTTAGGAAGCTATACAAGTGAATCTTAATTCATTGAGCGAGAGGGAGAGAGAACCCCTTCTTCATGAATTAAATCCTTCTTGCCCACTGCCATCCGGGCCTTCAACAACACCAGGTCACAGTCAACACACAACACTACCCAGTCATTTTATTGGCTTTTGAACACTAGTACTGTACTATTTTACTTGCTTCTCTACAGTTATATTTATGTTTCGTGTGATTGTCTTGTAGTGTTGTGAGTATTGTACTGTGAGTACTGTACCTGTATGACAAACTAATTTCATCTCTCAGCAGATGAGATTGTTCCTCCTGGTTATGGAGACGCATGCAACTCGTTACAGTGTCCGTTCCTGCAAGCTGAATTTAAATTATTATCATTATTTTTGCCATCTTTCATGCCATCCAGTGTTGTATATAGTCAAATCAAACAGATCTTTCTTCAATGTTTTTATTTTTAAGGATTTGTTGACGGTTCATAATCGCACTGATATGTTCATTATTTTGGCTCCAATGAAAATATATGTATCTATTATTTAAGCAATACGGCATGAGAACTCAGGGATTATCATGCGAAAAGAATAAAACAACGTCATTAATATTTGTTTACTGTAAACAAATATTAATGACGTTGTTTTATTCTTTTCTTTTCGCTCTCGATCCCGGTGCTAAGAACAACCCTTAGTCGGGAGTTATCACAAGATAATCCCTGGGTTCGAGGGCCTTATTGATTTTATAAAAAATATTAATGACACTGTTTCATTAAAAACATTATTTTAACGATTAAATTCGTTTTTGCATTCTGAAGTTTCTACCCAAGCGGGCTGGTTGTTAGTTATTTTCTCATGTTTTGAATCAGTCGTTAATTCTAATCATTCTATTCATTCGACGTTGCTATGTTAAACAAATCATTGGCATGTAGTTAGCTAGCAGAGTTTCAATGATGATGAGAGACAAGAACTGAAATAAACAATAATTTAATAAATATCCAATAGGGCTACATAGGCAACAACTATTATGGTTGGCGAGTCCGAGCTAACCAAGCTAGTTGGTGATGTTAATAGTGACGTTTCAGTTGAACTGTCCATGGTCCTGGCGCTGGTTGGTCACAGCCAGTGCTTGCCTCTTCTTTGACTGAGAATTGGACTTCCCACTCACATCGTTGCCAGCTAAAATGGCACTCCAGCGCTTTCTGTTCTCCATGTTAGGCTGCCAATAACTCTTGGTTGAGCGCTCACACCGATGGCCACTCAAAGCCATTATTTCCCTTGCCTCCAGGCCCACATCGGATAACATTTGAATTAACGTGCTTCGGAGGCAGTGATTGGTGTAGATCGTGGTGCCAGCTTCCCTACATATTTTGGGCAACATTGTGGTGAGTGTGTTTTTTCCCATAGGCTCTGAAGGTTTCACTGAAGGTTTCACTTCAGGTGGAGATAGAAGGTGGGGGGGTACTTCTCCAGTGATGCGACGGGACATGAACCCCTGCCCGCTCTCCTTGTTCCTCTCATTGGGGTCTTTGTGGTTCTTGGTTTGCTTGTTATACATCATTGTAGCATACTTCAGATAGTAAACAATTTTTTTATGCAGAATGAGTTGTGTTTTAAATCTCTGTTTCTCTCATTTCCTCTCCTCCCAAAGTGGAGTTGGATATCGAACCACTCTTTTTTCACTAGCCCTGTTGTGTCTGGGTCTACCGCACTGGAATTCTTTATCTTCCCATAGTCCTGCTGACTGATGGCTGCATGATGTTGTATTTTGTCCTTCGCCTGTCGCCGCAGCTGCTTGTTGGATGTCATGAACTCAGTCTTTCATAAGACACCCAGTAAAGGCTTAGAAGGTCGTTGATGTAACGGTTCAACCTGGTACAGAGACTTGTGAAGCTACTCAGCTCGTACACTTCACCCTTAGCATTCCTCACAATAGCATTTAACTCTTCCTTTGTCGTTGTCTCAGACTCAAAAGAGAATGCTATCCACTTTTCTTTGAGCCAGTCAGAGGAACATTTCACTGCCCAGTTAATCTGCTTCACTGTGTTGGCTTCATTACGTCTCTTTTCCAGGGAGTCCAGGGTGTTTTCCTCCACCTGTGCGTGTTGGCTGGTTATTTTGGGATTGTCGCCCCCTCCAATTTCCAGTTCCCACCACTCTTTAAAATACATGTCTGCCCAAAGATTAAAATGAATGTCAAACTCCTCCATATTTTGGTTTTATTTGTAGACTACTAGCCGCACTGCGCTGGTTAATGAATAAATGGAATTCTGAGTGTTTATGGTTTCCATGGTGAATTATTATTTCACATTCATTATTGGGCTAGCCAGCCTACTGGCACTGAAGAGATCACATTTGTAAAATTATACATTGTTGCACAGGTCATAGAGGCAGACAGGTAGGTACGTTCGAGCCCTGAATGCTGATTGGCTGAAAGCCGTGGTATATCAGACCGTATACCACAGTATGACAAAAAAGTACTTGTTTACTGTTCTAATTACGTTGGTAACCAGTTTATAATAGCAATAAGGCACCTTGGGGGTTTGTGGTATATGACCAATATACCACAGTTAAGGGCTCTATCCAGGGACTCCGCGTTGTGTCGTGCATAAGAACAGCCCTTAGCCGTGGTATATTGGCCACATACCACACCTCCTGGGGCCTTATTGCTTAATTATACCACAGCATTGTTGAATACTCATTTCTGACTGGCTAGAATGGCATTCTAGAATGTGCATTGAAACCAGATAACGGGACAGTTGGAAAGGATATCAGGACAGCTTGAAATCATGGCGCAATATGTGCCTACACATGCAGACCGTACTTGCTACAAAGTTACAGAAAGTTAAACCAACAACCACACAAACCTAAATTGGAAACATTGTAAACACAGGTTCAATGAGGAAGAACCAGCATTGATTTATTTTTGCAGAGACTTCTTTTTTTGGAGATCTAATGACCTAACGTGGTGAGTGATGAACATGAATTTCTCCGGTCCCTGCTGTTGCAGTCATGACGCAAGTGGCGCTATGCTGTCAAATCCTCCCACGTTTCTATATAGTTTGACCAGCTGTTTTCAGCAACTGATATCAAGCTGAGTGTTGGTGTTTTTCTCTCATGCCTCAATGGAATTGAAAACATAACAGATTATTTGAATGCTGTTTCTCAGTTAACTTCTTAGCTGAAGTCAACTTTAAAAGTCTCATAACTCGGTTATCTATTGGATTTGGGACCGTTTGTAGTTTTCAGAACTATAAAAAAATTGACAAGTCAAAATGTGAAGGGTTTCCCTAGGCCGCCACACATATAAGGTGGTTCGTGTCTTGGTCGCGCAGTTGAATAAATAGTATATAATAGAACAGCAGCATTGACTGTGTGTGTGTGTGTGTGTGTGTGTGTGTGTGTGTGTGTGTGTGTGTGTGTGTGTGTGTGTGTGTGTGTGTGTGTGTGTGTGATGTGTGTAAGGGTATTCAAGTCAGGTCTTTATTTGTATTCAAGTCAGGTCTTCAAAGCGGTTTTATATAGTCGACTCTATTAAAACCCATTAGGCGGTTCTGTGAAAAACACTGTTAAGTCCTATGAAACCACTGATGTGAAAATGATTACTTATTTACATTCTATAAGTATCCACTCCGGTTACACCAATTATGCACAGCTTTGTCTTTTGGTTGATTCTTGCGGCTATTCATATTGATATATTTGTGCAACAACATCGCGGGGCTCTATTAATCATGTCTGAGTTATTGATGCCCAGAACCAATGTTGTAAACACTATGACACTTCCTCATTTCTGCTGGCTAATGATCTCTGAACCATGGGTGCCCACTTACAGACCAAGAGAGAGAGAGAAGGTAGATAGATGGAGTGGAAGAGTGGGAGATAGGGAGAGAGAATGAGAGGGGGAGAGAGACAGGAGGGAGAGTGGAGAGAGGAAAATGAGAGGAGTGAGAGGTAAACGCAGACACAGAGAGAGTGAGAGAGACAGAGAGAAAGACAAAGAAAGTTAAAAAGCTTTCTTATGTCAAGGGCTCTCTTACACCCTGTAGAAAGAAGGAGCAAGGCAAGGTCATCTCATGGTCACGTTTTTTTATAGAAAAGAGAAAGAGAAAAATATATAATTTTTTTTGAAAGAGAGAGAAACTGTGTCAGTAAGAATCATACTATGAGAGAGAGCGAACGGGGAGAGAGAATGTGTGAGAGAGAAAGAGCTCTGTGTTTCTCTCTCCACTGACACCATGTCAGCCCACTCTTGCTCCAACAGTGCCCTCAACCACCTCAGCCTGGGAGAGAGCAGCATGCCCTGGGCACGCAACACTAACCACAGCCCCTTACAGGAGGTAGAGCAGGGGTTCCCGCGACCTCATTTTAATATTGAAAAAAATGTGCAACCCCACCATGTAAAGAATTGGATGCAATCAACGGACAATGTTTACTTTTTAAATTGGGGCTATGACAGTCTATTACCAATAAGTCTGACAGAGCTTTTGACAGTATTTCAATCTGAAGGAAGTATGGTTTGAAGTGACTGGGTATACCTGGCCATCAACATATTCATTATAGTAAATCAATGAATATGGGTTTAAACTCAGCTTCTAATCAGCTTTCTACCTGAGATAAAAAAAGGAATGATAAAAAAGAATGGACAGGAGAAAAAGTATATAATTCATCCAGTAATTTAATCCTTGGCTCTCCCAAGGGATTGGTAGCCTGGCTGACGTGACCCACGTGACTCACAGCACCGGGAGAGTTGTGACCACACTGGTCTGGAAAGGAGGCTGTTTGTTAATTAAATATTTGTTGTGAAATTGTGCAACGGGTTTGATTGGTTCTCTCAAATGTAATTTTTTCTCGGGGGTTAAGAACTCTCATTGTTGGGATTTGAAAATCCAACATTGTGCCGACAACATCAAAGAGCCATTCCAGACTCTGACGTCAGGAGGACTTCGAGAGTTAGGTGTTAGCCAGACTAAGGGATTGGCACTGTCATGTGGAGATGTCATCACTAACACATGTAGGTGCACACACACACACACACACACACACACACACACAAATACACACACACACACATGCACTCAACCCTGAGACTTATGCAGCAGTGTTTAATCCTGCCTGCAATATACTATGTGCCAACAAAAAATGATTCATGAATTAATAAACCGTGCAAGATCACAGAGGTCTATTCTAGACAGATATCAAATGAAGGGTGACTCGCGATCAGGCCCTTTGGGTGTACTTGTATCGTATTTTCAGTGGGAGACGAAGGATCGCTTTTGCTGAGGCATAGGATAGTAATGGCAGCAGAAATGTATATTTTGACGTTTCAGAAGCTCCCAGCGGATTCAGTCTATTTCAAAACCCACTCAATACAACGACCACAGATTGTGTGCCGATTCCTTGTCTTATACATATTGGCAAAAAGGAACACTATTTCTAAGAATACAGGACAGAATTTTCCAGAAGCTTTATAAAATAAAGAGAAAATGAACCCATCTCAGGTTAATAAAATCAATGAAAATATTGATTGTCATAACCAATTGAATAAAATACCTCATCATTCTAAATGTACCTAATCAATATCTAAAACCCTAAACATCGGAGAAAGAAAAAATGAAACATCATACTTGTATTGAACATTTCAAAACGCATAGCAAACCAATATCCCCAGTTAGTGACCTTATCAGTAGAGCGTTATCTACCTAATCAATCTACCTAAATCATCTGGATCAATACCTTATCTAATGTTCAACACATACACCAAATCTATCCAATCAATCTACGCAAATAGAAACAATCAATTTGCCTCAATCTATCTAATTAATCAATGGGAGCTAATTTATCTCACCAATCCCAGCCAGTGTTTAGTATCCAACATGCATACGCTAACTAGCTAGTCACAACAATTGTCGTTGCCAGTCAGAAGAAGATCTAAAACCATTATCCCTGCTGAAGCTTACTTGTCTTTAGCTGAGCCTGTAATTTCATTTTCGTCAATTAGCAGACACTCTTACCCAGAGCGACTTAAAGGAGCAGTTAGGGTACATGCCTTGCTCATGGGCACATTGACAGATTTTTCACCTAGTTGGCTCGGGGATTCGAACCTTCGACCTTTCGGTTAGTGACCCAACACTCTTAACCGGCTACCTGCCGCCCGTCATCAAACCCATCAAAAACAAGTTCAAGTTCTTTGTCTTTGAGGTATGTGTCTGATGATGCGCATTAGGATTTTTTTCCCCCTGATATTTCATATACATTTAAATAAAAAATAAAAAGCTGAATATAAACTACAACAAAAACAACACCAGTTATACCCTATCAACCTTCCAGTTATGTTATACCTATCACTCCCAGCTCTATCCATTGGTTGTTATGATGTTATGAAACAAGAGGCGACCATGGTTATCTGTAGTGGTAGCGGTCACACAGAGGAGAGTGGATGACACAGACCGCCAGGAGCTCTTCACCCAGGCCCAGCTGTTTGGGTTGCTCACTCATGTTGGGCGTTTGAACTAGAGGGTCACTGTTGGCCCCACACTGATCTAACCGGGCAACAGAGGGCAGATGGTCAACACCACAAGTCACACAATGCTAACAAGGGGCTATTTTGTCATAGCACCACCGCTATGAGTAATCAGGATGATCAAGCTGTGTCTGATGCTGTCTGTCACTTTAGATTGTGTCACAATGTCCTCTATTGGTTTTGACCCCTGGGAATTGCATGAGAATTGTTGAATGTGCGTGTAGGACGCTGTCATGTCCGGTTCTCATTTTGACTAGCATCAGGGTCTGTTGTAACTAACAGATTTGACAACAGATAAACTTTCTTTGTCTGTTTCTTCAAAGTCAACGCACAGCTCAAAGGGTGATGTAATCACTACTACAGTATGGAGAGGCAAAAGAGAGAACTTCAGGAGAAACTTTGTCGACACCCCCCTGTAAAACAACACATTTCACTGCACCTACAGTGTGTGAGAATATACGTTTTCTCACATCTAATTCAATTCCACCATCTCATACAGCCCTCTTTGTCTTTGAGAAACCACACCTACGACCCTGGGGGAAGACACATTGATCTTCAGAGAGACTGTGGTATACCGTTTCTTTTAAATCTTGTAATTTTTGACTCCTTTTTTTTTTACTGTAAAACTTGAACCCGCTGTGGGTAAGCTTCGCAGACCTTATTCTCTCCAACTTCCTGATGGGAAAACATAATTGAGTGCTCTTTCATTCATTATATTTGAAATTCCATGAGACCACTGATATAAGCCAGCATATTAATGAATATGAATGAGAAGAATTCACCATTCTGCCACTGCAGCCGACAGTGGTTCTATTCGGCAGCGGCCGTTCGGCTCAAATCCCCCCGGTTCTTTGTTTCCTTTGGGCTGCTGACAAAGAGCTTTGAAAAAGTTACCCCATCACACTTCTTTCTCTCTCTCTTCCTCGTCCAAACTACTGTAGCCCAACTCACGTGCCGGAGCAGGGACTTCAAACAGCAAGAATTAGTTGCTCGGTGGTGTAAGTGTGAGGGAGTGAAAAATCAACAGCTGCTCTCTTTGCTCTCTTGAGCTAAAAAAAAAAAGTGAGGCTTCGCATCAAGGCGAGGTGCAAACCTCTAAGGAGCAGAGTGTCGAGAACTTTGACACTGGAATACATTTTAAAAAGCAACAGCAGCTCAGGAAAAAGCAAAGCTGAGAAGAACGTATGGAGAGAGGGAAGAAGGCCCTCTTACTCATCCCCCGATCAACAATGAACAAAAAAGCATTTGGGAAAGAGAGAACAGAGGGAGTGGTGGAGGAAAGGGCCCATCACGGGTCGTGGGCCTCCCACTCTACTCTAGCTAGCAGTGGAGAGGCGGAGGGATAAGTGCGTGCGGTTGTGCCGGGGGGAGTTCCGAGGCGCGAGATCAGATCAATAAATGTCCCCGAACGCAGATCAGAGCTTGACATCTCCCCGAGGCGTTGGCATTTCCCTGTGAAGTCCCATTTCCAATCCCCTTACGAGTAAATAACATCACAGATCTCCAAACTAGAAACCGAGGGAGTTAAACTGCTGCAAAGTAGGATCTGAGGAGGATCTAAAGAGATGCCTAATTAACAGCTAATGAAGAGTCAGGAATAGAGAACGTGAAATTCTGTTAGTTTGCGAAATTAGTAATAGTAAACAAAATATGGTCCTTCGAGCTAGACTATAGAGTAGTATGTCAATCAAACCAGGGTAAAAAAAGGTGAAAGTTCCCATTTAATCCTACCTTGACAGGCTCAGTTCATACTAGTGTTTCCTCTGGAAACTTTGTAGAAGTGGGGTGAAAAGTTCATGGAGGCAAGGGGAATTGAAGGGGGTTGAAGGGGGTCCCCCCCAGATCATTTGTATGTAGAAGGACTGAGAAGGTCAGTTCTTGTGACTTTTTAAAAGGCCATTCTACTCCAAAATGAATGAAAATACAATTATGCTGACATCTAAAATATAATTTCTACCTCCAGAAATGAGCCCAATAACATATTGGTCAAATTATTTGTTTACATTATTGGAACATATTGGACCATGCATATAGCCTATGCATGGTGCATATTAGCAGGTATGCTATTAGCAATAAGCATTATATCCTGTAGCCCAACTGATAGTGGGCTGACACGGTAGTCCCGTGTAGCTCAGTTGGTAGAGCATGGCGTTTGCAACGCCAGGGTTGTGGGTTCGTTTCCCACGGGGGGACAGTATGAAAAAATATTAAAAATAACATGTATGCATTCACTAACTGTAAGTCACTCTGGATAAGAGCATCTGCTAAATTTGTTTACATTTTTTATAGTGGCTATAAATAAATAGGCTGAAGCATTGGGTTGCCTATCTGTATTTACCCTATTGGGCTAATCATTAGCTAGATCCCAAATGTGATCTTATAACTAGTTAGCATCCTATTGATGATTTTTATGTCCCAAAAAACGTGCATAAACACAGTTAATACAATGTAGTATAACCTGTTAGGGTAACTTGGGGTAATCCGCCACAAGGGGCAACACGACCCCTGCCTGTACTTCTCACAGAAACCACTTCATGTCACCATTTCTTCCCCCAACACTTTCCCTGGTTGCCACTACTCTTGCTCAACAAAACAATGTAATCTCTCTCTCATCTCTCTCAAGTCATTGCAAGAATTGTTGTGCATTGACTGCTTGTCAGAATGCATGTTTCCCTCCCTAAAGCACTCGTAACTTGAATGCGCCTCGAGAGGAATATTTATCTCGCATAGAACACACAACAAGTCGACTAGGTAAATAAATAAACTATTCTACTATGGGGTTGTCAGATTTTTATAATCATTAGACTGTTCTAGCATCTTCAAAGTGCGCCTCTGTAGATTGTTTTTTTAATGTTCCATATTTTTTGGGCATGGCAGCAATGATTTTGTGGTGGCGCACTGCTACAGCTAAATGACTGCAGCGGAAACACTGGTCCATTCCTTGTTTATGGTGGTCCTGTGTTTCCCTTATTAAAGTGATCAACACGACAACACTAAAACACCCTCGGCTTATGTGTTCCATCACATCTCATCAAAACAATTGTAGAGCAACACATCCAGGCCAGACAACAAGGACAAAGAGACTACACACAGACATTTCCCCCCCACCCCCTCAACAGACTTTTACTCTGCCCCCACCCCAATGACATTCATCACTGTTGAATCTGAATCACACCCAACACCCTTTTACCAACCAGAGAGCACAGAGGGGGGGCCAGAAGGGTCCAAACAGGAACCCTTCCCCCTTCGCCTTCTCTCACACCTCACGTCTATTTCAAAGCTTCTCCTATCAGCAACAAGGGCGGCAGGTTTAAACCACATGGCACTCAGACTTGAGCCGGAGAGAGAGACTCAGCTGGGTCCCGATGAAGACTGAGGATGACTACGGTTCAGTCAAGGAGCTTCTCCATTGGAAAGCAACAAACTGCAAACAAAGTGCCTCAAAAACTCTTATTTCCTCGAGGAAACAATGTAAATGGATTTAAAATGACATGGTTAAAAGTGTTGAGATGTGTGTATAATAAGACCTTGTATTTAGGATGTGTATGATATATTTTGCTGACAATTAACAGGTATTATCCTCACTTGTCCGAGGAAAAGTATATTGTTTGGTATCTGTGCGACCACACAGTCTTCACACGGACATTGGAATATGTTTTGAGAGTGTACAAAATACGCTCTCTTTTGTGTGGACAACAATGCAGGCGATGAATGGGGGCGGACTCTGCCTCTGGAACTGTTCCCTTAATAATTTCATAGTAAGAACTGTACACACTCCCTTACACAATGCAATCATCATCAGAGGTCAAAGTTAGTACAAACCTACAATACTAACAACCTGCCTGACAGCTAGAGGTTGGATAAAGCATAACACAACACAGCCTCATCTCACCTAATAAGACGTGAGTGGGTAAACGTATTTTCCAAAAGAATAGCAAATATTTCTCACCAATAGGACAGTTATGACTCTATGACTTTTTCAAATGGCAAGCACTCTGAGTAGGCAAAGCACTCTGTGTCTGATATCTGGCATCATTCATTTCCAGTGTTTGTCAGTCAGGGTGTACCTGCCCCTGCTTGTTGTAATGAAGGAGGTAGAGAGTGTCACGGAGGGGACAGGACAGGGAGCTACACAATCATCCCTTACCATCCCTCCCAAGACAAGGCCACACCTGTTCTAGGCAATAGAGACAGATATGACTCACAAATTGATGGCCTTGCTCTCGCCGCCACTTCCGTGGTAACAAAACAGAAACACCCCTGCCTCCCTGCCGGCACACAAACATAACAGATTTCCACTGATGTTCTGACATGGAGGTAGCCGCAGGAAAATCTATATGGAGTTTCTTTTTATCGCCCACAGGCAGTGGACTGGGAGAGGTGTGAGAGGCGAATGCCATAACCGCACATCGTCGCCATCCATCAAAAGTAAGGAAATGCATAAACAAAGCGCACAGAATAGATGCATGGTGACATTAATTTAGGTTCTGCATGGAACAGAGGGTTGAGCACGCCATCTCTCTTGGTGGGCAGGCTCCTCGTCCTCCACTTTTAGAAACCTATAACTTATGAATATACCATTTGTTATGCTGTGTGGTTACAGAAAACAAGGAATCAATGGCCCATAACTGCATAATGTGATAAGTGACCTGACAAGAGTCATATTCTGTACTGTTATAAAACGCCTCAATATCAAATAAATTGCAATGGTTGCTTCTGCCTCATGCATGCAAAACAATAACATTGTGAGGAGTCAGGAAGACAGGAACAGGCAAAAGAAACGTACAGTAGGTGAATGGACACAATAATTGAAGAATACCTCTGTATACAGGTGGAAGGTTGAGGTACCTTGTATACCTTATGAGAGTGCAACAACATGCTAGGAAAAACATTCCAGGTGTTACTTCCGGTCCAATTATTTGCATGTGTTGGGGACAGTGACCTTTCAGTGCCTGGGGGTCCCTCTAGAGGTAGCCAGACCTAGACAGGCAGCCAGCCATCATAAAGAGTTTATTTGCTCTGTTTATTCTTAGCCTTTTCTTAAAGGTTAGAACACTGGGTCACACTCGATACCGGTCAGCTCACTCTCTGTGTGTCAGACAGAAGCCACAGATCCACCATGAAAGAGGGAGATAGAGCGATAGAGAGAGAGAGAAAGAGAGAGATAGCAGATGGCTAAGGGTACTATAGCTAGCTTCATTTCATATTTTGATCTCATATAAAATATTAGCATGGCTGTTGTCTACACACTGCCCCTCGGATCCCATCACTGCCACCAAAAACAGTTCCACGCTTATTTCTATATACTGTACAGACCTCATCTGGCGTTCAGCAGCAATTTCCCGGGCCCCATGTACCATCCTTTGAAATATAAACTGTGTTACTTTCCATTAAATCATATATGATCTCCAGTGACCAGTTAAACATAGGGATATGAAGCTAGCTGCTAAGATATCCCACACTGCAGTGGTATTTATTTTTATTTTTTTATTTCACCTTTATTTAACCAGGTAAGCCAGTTGAGAACAAGTTCTCATTTACAACTGCGACCTGGCCAAGATAAAGCAAAGCAGTGCGATAAAAACAACAACACAGAGTTACATATGGGGTAAAACAAAACAAAGTAAAAAATACAACAGAAATAAATATATATACAGTGTGTGCAAATGTAGCAAGTTATGGAGGTAAGGCAATAAATAGGCTATAGTGCAAAATAATTACAATTAGTATTATTAGTATGTTTTGGTATTGCACCAAGCGTTGTGGATCTCAGAGTATGAGGATAATATAGCAGGGAGATACCCTTGCTGAGCTTCTGTATCACTCACGGAGGATATAACAAGGTGCCAAATTAACATCACATAACAGAACACACAGTGAGGGAAAAAAATATTTGATCCCCTGCTGATTTTGTACGTTTGCCCACTGACAAAGAAATGATCAGTCTATAATTTTAATGGTAGGTTTATTTGAACTGTGAGAGACAGAATAACAACAACAAAATCCAGAAAAACGCATGTCAAAAATGTTATAAATTGATTTGCATTTTAATTAGGGAAATAAGTATTTGACCCCTCTGCAAAACATGACTTAGTACTTGGTGGCAAAACCCTTGTTGGCAATCACAGAGGTCAGACGTTTCTTGTAGTTGGCCACCAGGTTTGCACACATCTCAGGAGGGATTTTGTCCCACTCCTCTTTGCAGATCTTCTCCAAGTCATTAAGGTTTCGAGGCTGACGTTTGGCAACTCGAACCTTCAGCTCTCTCCACAGATTTTCTATGGGATTAAGGTCTGGAGACTGGCTAGGCCACTCCAGGACCTTAATGTGCCTCTTCTTGAGCCACTCCTTTGTTGCCTTGGCCGTGTGTTTTGGGTCATTGTCATGCTGGAATACCCATCCACGACCCATTTTCAATGCACTGGCTGAGGGAAGGTTGTCACCCAAGATTTGATGGTACATGGCCCCGTCCATCGTCCCTTTGATGTGGTGAAGTTGCTGTCCCCTTAGCAGAAAAACACCCCCAAAGCATAATGTTTCCACCTCCATGTTTGACGGTGGGGATGGTGTTCTTGGGGTCATAGGCAGCATTCCTCCTCCTCCTCCAAACACGGCGAGTTGAGTTGATGCCAAAGAGCTCCATTTTGGTCTCATCTGACCACAACACTTTTATTTCCCTGACTGATGAAAACTTGTTTTATTATGCTCTCTCTTGTCTCTCTGCAGCGTATACAGTATAGTCAGTAATATGTTTGGAACATCAAATCGCAAAAACAATGCAGTATCGAATCGCAATACATATAGAATTGAAAGAATTGCGAGAATAGCAATATATATCGTATCGGCACCTAAGTATCATGAAAATTGTATTGTGAGGTCTGGCAATTCCCAGCCCTACTTCTTAACTGAAATTAAGTCCATTGTAGGCAATGGAAGAAACATTCTTAGTGCTATGGAGCTTTCGGAAAACTCACCCTTGTACTGTAGCAGGACAGGATAACACTGCAGTATGAGACAAAAGGAGATACTGACATCATCAGATCCTAAATGTTTGTAAGTGCACTGTTAAAAACAGACTCTTAAAAATTTTCAAGTACAGTATAAAGGAATAAACCTCAGGCATTAAGTTCAGTAATTGAGGATACTTTAATAAATACTGTTAATTACTGGCCTAATGGCTGGTATTCAGTGGGATTAAACAGCACTGTAACAGCGATTAGGCATATACCAGCTTTAGACAGATATTGTTCCCTTCTGCTTCCTTCGTTACACTTTAATTTCCACAGTTTTCGGTTGATTATAAACCACATTAAGCTCACAGGGAAAACCAGGATATGTGGGGGAAGGATTAGCGAAACGCGCTTTGACTCCATGCCAAGAACACTCATGCAAATCACAAAGACTGTTAGCAAAACTGTACATCAATAATTGGTGGAGTAACTCCAACGGTGCATAGGAATTCCGGCATTCCCTCTTATAGGCCCTATACAGCCTGATATTCTAAATGGCTTCTGCAGTTACAAAGTGTGGAGGTAGTGTTCGTAACTTGGCCACTTTGATAGTAGAACACAGAGAGGCCAAAGGTTCTTTGGTCCTTGTCAGAAATTCCCCCATGCGCTCCTTGCATCTAGGCTACAGCCAGGTCCCCACATCTCATAGCGTGCTAGCACACATTCTTCAGTACACACACTCTGGTGGTGGTACTACAAAGCATCAGGCCCAGGGTGGCTGGGGAGAGGCTCTGACAGATCAAAGGCTACCCCCCCATGCCGCTTCCTCTTCTCTGGGTGCGTGAGCAGGGTTCACAGGGCCAGGAACCAGAGAACCAAAGAAGCCGTGGGAGGCCCCACGCTCCCCGAACCCCCTCAGTCCCAGCCCTCATTACAGAGTCACTGGCTAAAGGTTAATGTTCTACTACCTACAGAGGAGCGGGAGGGAGGGAGGAAGGGAGGGAGGTGAAGTGAAACTGGCAAAGGAGTGGGAGGGTTGCATCAAAAGGATGCACTTTTTGGGATGCATTCCCAATAACTAGAGTCTGTCTGAGAAACAACACTTGTTCTCTGAGAACATTCCAAGTCAACAACCACATCCAATGTTGACTCTTGCTTGCAAACAAACATGTTGTAGGGGAGAGTGGGGTAAGTTGAGCCAAAGGGATAGTTGAGCCACCCCTTGTTTCTAGGAAACCATTCACAAAATGAATCATGAAAGTGCATCCTTGTAGCTGTATGGGCTAATATAGTCCAAATGTTTGCCTTAGGGTAAGTTGAGGCAATGGCCACCATACCCTTTACAAATGATGATTACATTTTGTCCGTTTTATGCATAATTGTGCTGAGCGATTAACCATTTAAATGTACATTTATTTTATTTTTTTGTTATTAAACAACTAATTGGCCGACTTCGGTTACATTTCTTGAATTCCATTAAGTTCATTTTATTTTGTGAGCCCAACGCGCCATTTCTCTAGAGAGAAATCAAATAATTCACGACAGAAATCAAGTCAAGAACTATGTGGGACGCTGGGCTGAAGGGAGAGGTAGTCTTAACTAAGCAAATATTCAACTTAGTTCAGCGCAGAAAAGTGGTAAATAACTACAATTACCACCATTGCGCCAGTTTTTTGGCTCAGACAAAGACGGATCAGAAAGGAAGAGGTGAAGCGAGAGGTTTCACTCTCACCAACATCTGTCCAAAATAATTCCAATCCATTTCTATGGGTTTATTTTGGACCTAAGCTTGTCGTCTGCCTTCCTGCCTTTGGGAAAACGACTCCCATTGTTAGGGCGGAGACATGAGCATCTCGTCATTATATACAGATCCCTGGACAGATACACTTTCTCGCCTGCTATGTTAGGTTATTTGATACACATAGACCGCATAAGATAGGAATGAACACAACACAATGGCGAGAGGGACAGAGACAGTTCGTGAAAGTATACCTTATCTATTTTAAAGAACTAGTCAAATGATTTAATCAGACCGCTCTGCAGCATACTTAGGCAGGCTAGCTAAATAGGATGACTAAAGACAGTATAGTATGTGGAACACATCCTAGGTTCACCTTCCAACAGGAGAACGACACTAAGCACAAAGCCAAGACAATGCACGAGTGGCTTCGGGACAAGTCTCTGAATGTCCTTGAGTGGCCCAGCCAGAGCCCGGACTTGAACCAAATCGAACATCTCTGGAGAGACCTGAAAATAGTTGTGCAGCGACACTCCCCATCCAACCTGACAGAGCTTGAGAGGATCTGCAGAGAAGAATGGGAGAAACTCCCCAAATACAGGTGTGCCAAGCTTGTAGCATCATACCCCAAAAGACTTGAGGCTGTAATCGCTGCCAAAGGTGCTTCAACAAAGTACTGAGTAAAGGGTCTGAATACTTATGTAAATGTGATATGTCAGTCTATTAAGTTGAATACATTTGCAAAAAATTCTAAAAACCTGTTCTTGCTTTGTCATTATGGGGTATTGTTTGTAGATTGATAAGGAATAAAACTATTTAATCCATTTTAGAATAAGGCTGTAACGTAACAAAATGTGGAAAAAGTCAAGGAGTCTGAATACTTCACGAATGCACGGTATATCAAAATATATTAAATACAAATACAAATATCTAACACTGTAACACCAATAATGACGAAATGATTTAATTATATAGTGATGGATGTAATAGAGTGGGATAGGGTACTAGGATAGATGGGTGTGATAAAGGAGGGGGTAGAGAGATATAAATCAATAGTTTCTATAACCTTAATTAGAGCACATGGGATTTGTTGTCGTCTGTAGAGTACGCACCTACACACATGCATACATGCACGGAAACACACCAATTCACACAATCCCTACTCCCTCCATAAACACATACACACAGGCACACAAGCATTCACTCACACACACCACCCCTCCCTAAACACACACACACACCAACAGCCCTAGAGGGTTTCACCGATGACCTAAGCGTCCACATTTAAACACTAAAATGAGGTGCAAGACACCAAAAAGAGACTCCCGTGATCATTAAAATCATACAGAGATAGACAGAGGGAAAGGAGACGGAGAAAAGCAATCCTGAAACATTCCTCCATTGACAGAATCTCATTTTGGAAATAATTGGGCCGTTATGGCATCGAGCGGTATGTCATTACCTTTCCATTAAAGAGCCGCTTCCTCACGGAATCCCCCGATCACCCCGACCCTTCCTCCCCATCACCATCCCACCTCCATGCCATAGAATGCTGGAACGTCAGAAGGAGCAGGGAGCGGGAATGGGTGCCCATTAGCCTAATGTGGAAATAAGGGGCGCATGGGGAAGTGTGACGGGGGGCTCCTTAGCCCTCCTCATGCACACCTAATTCCCTGTTAGGGATCACGGAAGGCCAGGACGGATCAGCTGGCGCATTGTATGATCATGAGAATCAGGGAAAGTGATCCATGGGTCGGGGTGATGAGAGGGCACAGAAGAAGGGAAGGAGCCTATTTTCCTGCACAGCAGTAAATGCAAACGTGTAGTGTATTCGAGGTTTAAAAGGCTTCTAAAGTTTGTAATTTCCACTTTAAAATGTCAGACTTGATTTGCTGTAACAACATTTTTGTCAACGCATACAAAATATTGCCAATAATTAAAATCCACATAATAATTCACATTTCCTGTTGTTGCAGGATTATTTTCCTGCTGTAGCAAACTGGCTCAAAATAAGTTCCTACATCTATAGGCCCTGGGCGTGGGTGGAACAGAGCAGCTCATTGGAGCAGAATGCACACAGTGCAGCCATTATGACATTATACCACAATACGGTGGCTACTGGCTATAATGTAGTCATGTCTTTATATAATGTTCTAGTTCAGACAGGAAACGCCACATATTCGTTTAACCATTTATTTGAAGATTAAAATACATGCAGTACATTAGTCTTGGCGTTAGGCTCTGCACCTTCGGGGAAACTCACTGTCAGAGCATACATCATGTTAGATATAATAATAACAAGGTATGCTATGCCAATCCCCCTGACCAAAACAAAAGCAGAGCCCAAAAAGGTGGAGGCTGGGGTAGGTGGTGGGAAAGCAGAAAACAGACATGCATGGCGAGTAACGCATGTTACAGCATTAGCATGTCACCGAGAACACCAGCACATACACTGCATTCGGAAAGAATTCAGAACCCTTGACTTTTTCCACAATTTGTTACGTTATAGCCTTATTCAAAAATGTATTAAATTGTTTTTTTTCTTTCTCATCAATCTACACACAATACCCCAGAAAGAGAAAGCAAAAACAGTTTTTTTACATTTTTTTTTAGCAAAGTTATTACAAATTAAAAGCTGAAATATAACATTTACATAAGGGTTCAGACCCTTTACTCAGTACTTTGTTGAAGCACCTTTGGCAGCGATTGTAGCCTTGAGTCTTCTTGGGTATGACGCTACAAGCTTGGCACACCTGTATTTGGGGAGTTTATCCCATTATTTTCTGCAGATCCTCTCAAGCTCTTTCAGGTTGGATTGGGAGCGTCGCTGCACAGCTATTTTCAGGTTCTCTCCAGAGATGTTTGATCGGGTTCAAGTCCGAGCTCTGGCTGGGCCACTCAAGGACATTCAGAGACTTGTCCCGAAGCCACACCTGCGTTGTCATGGCTGTGTGCTTAGGGTCGGTGTCCTGTTGGAAGGTGAACCTTCGCCCCAGTCTTAAGTCCTGAGCGCTCTGGAGCAGGTTTTCATCAAGGATCTCTCTGTACTTTGCTCCGTTCATCTTTACCTCGATCCTGACTAGTCTCCCAGTCCCTGCCGCTGAAAAACGTCCCCACAGCATGATGCTGCCACCACCATACTTCACTGTAGGGATGGTGCCAGGTTTCCTCCAGACGTGACGCTTGACATTCAGAACAAAGAGTTAAATCTTGGTTTCATCAGACCAGAGAATCTTGTTTCTCATGGTCTGAGAGACTTTAGGTGCTTTTTGGCAAACTCAAAGCTGACTTTCATGTGCCATTTACTGAGGAGTGGCTTCCGTCTGGTCACTCTACCATAAATGCCTGATTGGTGGAGTGCTGCAGAGATGGTTGTGTTTCTGGAAGATTCTCCCATCTCCACAGAGGATCTCTGGAGCTCCATCAGAGTGACCATCGGGTTCTTGGTCACCTCCATGACCAAGGCCCTTCTTCCCCGATTGCTCAGTTTGGTCGGGTGGCCAGCTCTAGGAGGAGTCTTGGTGGTTCCAAACTTATTCCATTTAAGAATGACGGAGGCCACTGTGTTCTTGGGGACCTTCAATGCTGCAGAATTGTTTTGGTGTCCTTCCCCAGATCTGTGCCTCAACATAATCCGGTCTCGGAGCTCTCCGGACAATTCCTTCGACCTATTGGCTTGGTTTTTGCTCTGACAGGCGTTGTCAACTGTGGGACCTTATATACAGTGAGGGAAAAAGGTATTTGATCCCCTGCTGATTTTGTACGTTTGCCCACTGACAAAGAAATGATCAGTCTATAATTTTAATGGTAGGTTTATTTGAACAGTGAGAGACAGAAAAACAAAACAAAAACTCCAGAAAAACGCATGCCAAAAATGGTATACATTGATTTGCATTTTAATGAGGGAAATAAGCATTTTACCCCATCTCAATCAGAAAGATTTCTGGATCCCAGGTGTCTTTTATACAGGTAACGAGCTGAGATTAGGAGCACACTCTTAAAGGGAGTGCTCCTAATCTCAGCTTGTTACCTTTATAAAAGACACCTGTCCACAGAAGCGATCAATCAATCAGATTCCAAACTCTCCACCATGGTCAAGACCAAAGAGCTCTCCAAGGATGTCAGGGACAAGATTGTAGACCTACACAAGGCTGGAATGGGCTACAAGACCATCGCCAAGCAGCTTGGTGAGAAGGTGACAACAGTTGGTGCGATTATTCGCAAATGGAAGAAACACAAAATAACTGTCAATCTCCCTCGGCCTGGGGCTCCATGCAAGATCTCACCTCGTGGAGTTTCAATGATCATGAGAACGGTGAGGAATCAGCCCAGAACTACACGGGAGGATCTTGTCAATGATCTCAAGGCAGCTGGGACCATAGTCACCAAGAAAACAATTGGTAACACTCTACGCTGTGAAGGACTGAAATCCTGCAGCGCCCGCAAGGTCCCCCTGTTCAAGAAAGCACATATACAGGCCCGTCTGAAGTTTGCCAATGAACATCTGAATTATTAAGAGGAGAACTGTGTGAAAGTGTTGTGGTCAGATGAGACCAAAATCGAGCTCTTTGGCATCAAGTCAACTCGCCGTGTTTGGAGGAGGAGGAATGGTGCCTATGACCCCAAGAACACCATCCCCACCGTCAAACATGGAGGTGGAAACATTATGCTTTGGGGGTGTTTTTCTGCTAAGGGGACAGGACAACTTCACCGCATCAAAGGGACGATGGACGGGGCCATGTACCGTCAAATCTTGGGTGAGAACCTCCTTCCCTCAGCCAGGGAATTGAAAATGGGTCGTGGATGGGTATTCCAGCATGACAATGATCCAAAACACACGGCCAAGGCAACAACGGAGCGGCTCAAGAAGAAGCACATTAAGGTCCTGGAGTGGCCTTGCCAGTCTCCAGACCTTAATCCCATAGAAAATCTGTGGAGGGAGCTGAAGGTTCGAGTTGCCAAACGTCAGCCTCGAAACCTTAATGACTTGGAGAAGATCTGCAAAGAGGAGTGGGACAAAATCCCTCCTGAGATGTGTGCAAACCTGGTGGCCAACTACAAGAAACGTCTGACCTCTGTGATTGCCAACAAGGGTTTTGCCACCAAGTACTAAGTCATGTTTTGCAGAGGGGTCTAATACTTATTTCCCTCATTAAAATGCAAATCAATTTATAAAATTTTTGACATGCATTTTTCTGGATTTTGTTGTTGTTATTCTGTTTCTCACTGTTCAAATAAACCTACCATTAAAATTATAGACTGATCATGTCTTTGTCAGTGGGCAAACGTACAAAATCAGCAGGGGATCAAATACTTTTTTCCCTCACTGTAGACAGGTGTGTGCCTTTCCAAATCATGTCCAATCAATTGAATTTACCACAGGTGGACTCCAATGAAGTTGTAGAAACATCTCAAGGATGATCAACGGAAACAGGATGTACCTGAGCTCAATTTCGAGTATCATAGCAAAGGGTCTGAATACTTATGTAAATAAGGTATTTCTGTTAAAACCTGTTTTCGCTTTGTCATTATGGGTTATTGTGTGTAGATTGAGGAGGAAAAATATTTATTTGAATCAATTTTAGAATAAGGCTGTAACGTAACAAAATGTGGAAAAAGTCAAGGGGTCTGAATACTTTCCGAATGCACTCTATATACAAAAGTACACTATATATAAATAAGTATGTGGACACCCCTTCAAATGAGTGTATTCGACTATTTCAGCCACACCCATATAAAATCGAGCACACAGCTATGCAATATCCATAGACAAACATTAGCAGAAGAATGGCCTTACTGAAGAGCTCAGTGACATTCAACGTGGCACCGTCATAGGATGCCACCTTTCCAACAAGTCAGTTCATCAAATGCTGAAGCGTGTAAAAATCGTCTGTCCTCGGTTGCAAAACTCACTACCGAGTTCCAAACTGCCTCTGGAAGCAACGTCAGCACAAGAACTGTTCGTCAGGAGCTTCATTAAATGGGTTTCCATGGCTGATCTGCTGCACACAAGCCTAAAATCACCATGTGCAATGCCAAGTGTCGGCTGGAGTGGTGTAAAGCTCGCCATCATTGGACTCTGGAGCAGTGTAAACGCGTTCTCTGGAGTGATGAATCATGCTTCACCATCTGGCAGTACGACAGACTAATATGGGTTTGGCGGATGCCAGGAGAACGCTACCTGCTCCAATGCATAGTGCCAACTGTAAAATTTGGTGGAGGAGGAATAATGGTCTGGGGCTGTTTTTCATGGTTCGTGCTAGGCCCCTTAGTTCCAGTGAAGGGAAATCTTAACGCTACAGCATACAATGACATTCTAGACGATTCTGTGCTTCCAACTTTGTGGCAACAGTTTGGGGAAGGCCCTTTCCTGTTTCAGCATGACAATGCCCCACTCCCTCCCCCCGTGCACAAAGCGAGGTCCATACAGAAATGGTTTGTCGACATCATTGTGGAAGAACTTGACTGGCCTGCACAGAGCCCTGACCTCAACCCAATCTAACACCTTTGGGATGAATTGGAACACTGACTGTGCCTAATCGCCCAACATCAGTGCCCAACCTCACTAATGCTCTTCTGGCTGAATGGAAGGAAGTCCCCGCAGAAATGTTCCAACATCTAGTGAAAAGCCATCCCAGAAGAGTGGAGGCTGTTATAGCAGCAAATGGGGGACCAACTCCATTTTAATGCCCATGATTTTGTAATGAGATGTTCGACGATCAGGGTCCATATACTTTTGGTCATGTAGTGTAGCTTGCGCACGGCAGCCATCAGAGAATGTGTGTGCAAACCTGGTCGACTAAATAGACCGCCATATTAAGGTAGTGTGATGAATCTAATTGGTACAATATCAGCTGATGCTATACATTGTATATCATCCAGAGTGGCATACCAGAAAACTAAATAGGCCAATATCACACATAGTATCATATACAATGCCATCGTAAAGTATTCACTCCCCTTGACATTTTGTTGTGTTAAGCCTGCATTTAAAATATATTCAATTGAGATTTTGTGTCACTGGCCCACACACAATACTCCATCATGTCAAAGTAGAAGATTGTTTTTAGAAGATTTTACAAATTCATAAAACATTTAAAGCTGAAATGTCTTGAGTCAATAAGAATTCAACCCCTTTGTTATGACAAGCCTAAATACGTTCAGGAGTAAAAATTTGCTTAACAAGTCACATAATAAGTTGCTTGGACTCATTCTGTATGCAATAATAGTGTTTAATACTATTGAATGACTACCTCATCTCTGTACCCCACATATACAATTATCTGTAATGATCCTTAGTCGATCAGTGAATTTCAAACACAGATTCAACCACAAAGACCAAGGACGTATTCCAATGCCTTGCAAAGAAGGGCACCTTTTGGTAGATGGGTAAAAATGTAAAAACAGACATTGAATATCCGTATGAGCATGGTGAAGTTATGAATTACTCTTTGGATGGTGTGTCAATACACCCAGTCACTACAAAGATACAGGCCTCCTTCCTAACTCAGTTGGGAAGAAGGAAACCACTCAGGGATTTCACCATGAGGCCAACGGTGACTTTAAAACAGTTACAGAGTTTAATGGCTGTGAAGGGGAAAACTGAGGATGGATCAACAACATTGTAGTTACTCCACAATACTAACCTAAATGACAGAGTGGAAAGAATGAAGCCTGTACAGAATACAACTATTTCAAAACATGCATCCTGTTTGCAGTAAAGCACTAAAGTAAAACTGCAAAAAATGTGGCAAAGAAATTATCTTTATGTCCTAAATACAAAGCATTATGTTCGGGGCAAATCCAACACAACACATCACTGAGTACCACTCTTCATATTTTCAAGCAAGGTGGTGGCTGAATCATGTTATGGGTATGCTTGTCATCAGAATGGACTAGGGAGTTCTGTAGGATAAAAAGAAACGGAATAGAGCTAAGCACAGGCAAACATATGGTTCAGTCTGCTTTCCAACAGACACTGGGAGACAAATTCACCTTTCAGCAGGACAATAACCTAAAACACAAGGCCAAATATACACTGGAGTTGCTTACCAAGATGTCATTGAACGTTCCTGAGTGGCCTAGTTACAGTTTTGACTTAAATCGGCATGACAATCTATGGCAAGGTTTAAAATGGCTGTCTAGCAATGATTAACAAACTTGACAGAGCTTGAAGAATTTTAAAAATAATAATGTGCAAATATTGTACAATCAAGGTGTGCAAAGCTCTTAGAGACTTACTCAGAAAGATTCACAGCTGTAATCACTGCCAAAGGTGATTCTAACATGTATTGACTTAGGGGTGTGAAAGTTGATGTATATTTCTGTATTTCATTTTCAATAAATTAGCAAACATTTCTAAAAACATGTTTTCACTTTGTCATTATCGGGTATTGTGTGTAGATGGATGAGAAAAAAAATAATTTAATCAATTTTGAATTCAGGCTGTAACACAACAAAATGTGGAATAAGTCAAGGGGTATGCATACTTTCTGAAGGTACTGTATTCTAGTACACTGCATGTCTTGCTATTAAAGTGCCAAAGCTTTTGAACATACTCTTCAAACCAGTGAATTACAGTGCAATGGTTGAGATGAGTGGATGATCGTCTCTCCACCACCATCTTGCCGGAAAGTAAGGGGACCATTTGACCCTCCCCTCCTTGGACAAAAGGGAACATTGGGGGGCATGTCAGGGAAAAATGCTAAAGCCGAGAGCGGTGTAATGGTGTAAAGATTCCCCCTGAGGTGAGTCATTGTGTCAGTGTTTTATCTGTGACTGTCTGGAGAGTGCTCTCTGATGGCCTTTTCAACAGAGCGCTGTTGGGTTATTAAACACTTTGGAGAAACGCTGGGTCTGCAGGGAGAGGGCCAAATGTCAACAACCGGTCGGTGTGGTAATGTGAGGACTATAATAAACACTGCGATATCCTGACAAGGAGGACATAAAGACATAAAACACGCAGAGAAACAGAGAAATTCACACACTCATCACATACCTATAGTCTCAGTGAGGCAGCCAATTTCCTCTGCTCTGCCCAAGGTCAATTGCCTGTTGCGCTGCTCTGTACCGTGCTGGGCTAGACCAAGCGAAGCTGGGCTGGGCTATGCTGGGGTAGCTACCTCGTCCTTTCTGCTTGCTTCAGGGCACCCCCCCCACACCCAGTTTGCACTCAATAACAAATCAATAATACATTGATTAAAAAAACGGACAATAAAGGAAATCTGATGTGCAAGTAAGACACAGAGTTCGCGGTAATGGAACTACGTTTGAGTAATAGTAGAATTTTGTTTCCCCTTCCTGTAGGACCTTGCTCAGGTACACACTCATTGGGTTTGACTGGGTAAGCCCAGCAGTATTGAGCGGGTTATTGATCATGTCCACTCTGCTTCAGTGTGGTGAGGAGAGAGCAGCAGTTCAGCAGCCGGCTCTGACATGGCGTTTCTTTAATTAGGCCCCCAAGTGCCTGCCTCACACACCCAACTCTTCACAGAGATTCCCCTAGTGTCCCCTACTGGAGCTCCTCCTCTCCCTCTCCTCTCCGTTCCCCCCATCGATTCGTTCACTCTATTACTTTCCCTTTCGTTTCTTCATTCTTTCTAACGATTGCAATCAGCCCGGACGGTCGGGCCGGTCGTTCTTTGGGTAAACCACAAAGGTGGAGATAGATAAAGTGAGGGATGAGACTGAGGAGAGGAGAAAATGTCTAGGACAAAGTAGGGCTGGGTGGTATATAGCATTTGACTAAATACCGGTATTGATGCACGGACCGGTTTGGGTTTTTACTTTACCTTGTATAACGGTATTTGAAAGCAGCAATATGTAACTTTTTGGGCAACCCGACCAAATTCACATAGAAATATGAGTTATAAATCTGTCATTCTCATTGAAAGCTTAAGAATCGGTAGATCTGTTCTATATGTGCTTTTTCTATGCTTCACGTTCTTAAGTTTTGTTTTTGCGTCTTTTACATTCGGTTTTGTATACCAGCTTCAAAAACTAAAAAATACACTGAAATTAGGAGAACTATTCAAATTTTTGCAACCAGGAAATGGCAGAGCGATTTCTGCATATTGCACCTTTAATGTTTGGATTGTTAAATGTGCTACGCCACTCTGCCGCGTGTAATGTCAGTTTTTATAGTTTACTGCGTTTGCTACTTGTGTCGTCTCTCTCCCTCTCTCCTTCCACACACACCAAGCCCCGCCCCTTGTAATTCAATCCAAATCGCTAGTTAGAATATAAAAGGTTACCAGGATGCTGGTAGACTGCAGTATCGTTCGTTGCCTTAGAGCAGATGTGGGCAACATACGGCCCGCAGAACGAATCCGGCCCGCAAGCCCATTCAATCTGGCTCGCAGGAGGTTTGAGTGATTACTTGGGTTAAAAAAAACTCCAGTCCACTCTTGAACATTTAGAACTAGACAGAAAGTTTGTAGAAATGATAATGGACCTACAGTTGATTTAGAAAGTATTCAGACCCCTTGACATTTTCCACATTTTGTTACGTTACAGCCTTATTCTAAAATGGCTTAAAAAATAATAATCTACACCAATATCCCATAATGGGCCCTCCTATATCTCAGTTGGTAGAGCATGGCGCTTGCAATGCTAGGGTTGTGGGTTCGATTCCCACGGGGGGCCAGTATGAAAAATGTATGCACTCACTAACTGTAAGTCGCTCTGGATAAGAGCGTCTGCTAAATGACTAAAATGTAAATAATGACAAAGCGAAAACAGGTTTTTAGAAATTGTAGCAAATTTATTAAAATATAAAAAACAGAAATACCTTCTTTACATAAGTATTCAGATCCTTTGCTATGAGACTTGAAATTGAGCTCAGGTGCATCCTGTTTCCATTTATCATCCTTGAGATGTTTCTACAACTTGATTGGAGTCCACCTGTGGTAAATTCAATTGATTGGACATGATTTGGAAAGGCACACACCTATCTATATAAGGAGCTGGACTAGGCACCAGTGGAGCGGACTGCTCTGGCACTGGAGTGGAGCAGCTGACCGGGCTGGAGACACGCACCACTGGTTTGGTGCGAGGAGCAGGAACAGGCCGTAGCAGACTGGGGACACGCACCACTGGTTTGGTGCGAGAAGCAGGTACGGGCCGTACCGGACTGGAGACACGCACCACTGGTTTGGTGCGAGGAGCAGGCATGGGCCGTACCGGTCTGTGAAGGCGCACTGGCAGCACAGTGCGTAAAGCCGGCGCATAGCCTGGTGCCTGCACGGTCACATGCTCCTCAAAGTGAGTGCGGGGAGTTGGCTCTGCTCAATCTGGCTCAGCCAGCCTCTGCTCTAAGGACCGAGCTCTCTGCTGCTGGAGGGTTAACTCCTCTCTCAGCTCCACCTGTTGCCTGGCCAGCTCCTCTCTCCGTGCATCCACTGACTCCTTCTCCCTGTGGGCCTCCTGCAGCGCTTCCTTCTGAAGGGAGAGCTCCTGCTCCCTCTTAACTAACAGCTCCCGTAAGGCGGTGGTCTCCTCTCTCAGAGTACTGAGCTGCAGGTCTTGGAGGGCATCTATCGTAGCGGCTTCTTCTATAGCTATCTCCCTCTCCAAAATCAGCCCTTCCAGGGCCTCCTGCTGCTCCGCCAACCACCCTGTGTGCCCCCCCAAAATGTTTTCTTGGGGCTGCCTCGGGCTTCCTTCGTGATCGAGACCTTTTGAGTCGCCGTTTTTTTTCTTGCTGTCTGGGCTTCTTCCTTCGCCCAGGGTCCCGTAACGGCCAATATCTCCTCCCATGTCCAGAATGTTTTCCCCACCTGTGTCCAGCATGTCTGCTCCTCCTGGCCAAGCTGCTTGGTCTGTTGGTGGTGGGATCTTCTGTCATGTCCGTTGTGTAAAGGATCGGACCAAGGTGCAGCGTGGTATGCGTACATAGTCATTTATTTTAATAAACACTGACAAAATAACAAAATCCAACAGAACGTGAAGTTCAAGAGGCTAAACATCAAACAAGCCAAACAGAAACAAGATCCCACAACTAAGGTAGGCAACATGGCTGCCTAAGTATGATCCCCAATCAGAGACAACGACCGACAGCTGCCTCTGATTGGGAACCACACCCGGCCAACATAGAAATATATAAATTAGATTTCACACCCTGACCAACCCAACTAAAGATCTCAATGTCAGGGCGTGACAGCAAGTCTCTTGGGGTATGTCTCTATAAGCTTGGCACATCTAGCCACTGGTATTAATGCCCATTCTTCAAGGCAAAACTGCTCCATCTCCTTCAAGTTGGATGGGTTACGCTGGTGTACAGCAATCTATACGTTTATTGTGGTGCCATATTCTTTCCATTTTTTTATAATGGATTTAATGGTGCTCCTTGGGATGTTCAAAGTTTCTGATATTTTTTTTATAACCCAACCCTGATCTGTACTTCTCCACAACTTTGTCAATGACCTGTTTGGAGAGCTCCTTGGTCTTCATGGTGCCGCTTGCTTGGTGGTGCCCCTTCCTTAGTGGTGTTGCAGACACTGGGGCCTTTCAGAACAGGTGTATATATACTGAGATCATGTGACAGATCATGTGACACTTAGATTACACACAGGTGGACTTTATTTAACACATTATGTGACTTCTGAAGGTAATTGGTTGCACCAGATCTTATTTAGGGGCTTCATAGCAAAGGGGGTGAATACATATGCACGCACCACTTTTCCGTTATTTATTTTTTAGAATTCTTTGAAACAAGTTATCTTTTTCATTTCACTTCACCAATTTGGACTATGTTGTGTATGTCCATTCCATGAAATCCAAATAAAAATCCATTTAAATTACAGGTTGTAATACAACAAAATAGGAAAAACACCAAGGGGGTTGAATACTTTTGCAAGGCATTGTAGTTACAAACATACCGGTCTGTTTTTATTTTATTTTATTTTATTTAACCTTTATTTAACCAGGTAAGCCAGTTGAGAACAAGTTCTCATTTACAACTGCGACCTGGCCAAGATAAAGCAAAGCAGTGCGATAAAAACAACACAGAGTTACATATGGGGTAAACAAAACATAAAGTCAAAAATACAACAGAAAATATATATACAGTGTGTGCGAATATAGTAAATTATGGAGGTAAGGCAATAAATAGGCCATAGTGCAAAATAGTTACAATTTCGTATTAACACTGGAATGATAGATGTGCAAAAGATGATGTGCAAATAGAGATACTCGGGTGCAAATTAGCAAAATAAATAACAATATGGGGATGAGGTAGTTGGGTGGGCTAATTTCAGAATGGCTGTGTACAGGTGCAGTGATCGGTAAGCTGCTCTGACAACTGACGCTTAAAGTTAGTGAGGGAGATAAGAGTCTCCAGCTTCAGAGATTTTTGTAGTTCGTTCCAGTCATAGGCAGCAGAGAACTGGAAGGAATGGCGGCCAAAGGTGTTGGCTTTGGGGATGACCAGTGAGATATACCTGCTGGAGCGCAGACTACGGGTGGGTGTTGCAATGGTGACCAGCGAGCTAAGATAAGACGGGGATTTGCCTAGCAGTGATTTATAGATGACCTGGAGCCAGTGGGTTTGGCGACGAATATGTAGTGAGGGCCAGCCAACAAGAGCGTACAGGTCACAATGGTGGGTAGTATATGGGGCTTTGGTGACAAAACGGATGACACTGTGATAGACTACATCCAATTTGCTGAGTAGAGTGTTGGAGGCTATTTTGTAAATGACATCGCCGAAGTCAAGGATCGGAAGGATAGTCAGTTTTACGAGGGCATGTTTGGCAGCATGAGTGAAGGAGGCTTTGTTGCGAAATAGGAAGCTGATTCTAGATCCAACTTTTGATTGGAGATGCTTAATGTGAGTCTGGAAGGAGAGTTTACAGTTTAACCAGACACCTAGGTATTTGTAGTTGTCCACATACTCTAGGTCAGACCCGCAGAGAGTAGTGATTCTAGTCGGGTGTGCGGGTGCAAGCAGCGTTCAGTTGAAGAGCATGCATTTAGTTTTACTAGTGTTTAAGAGCAGTTGGAGGCTATGGAAGGAGTGTTGTATGGCGTTGAAGCTCGTTTGGAGGTTTGTTAACACAGTGTCCAAGGAAGGGCCATATGTATACAAAATGGTGTCGTCCGCATAGAGGTGGATCTGAGCGTCACCAGCAGCAAGAGCGACATCATTGATATACGCAGAGAATAGTCGGCCCGAGAATTGAACCCTGTAGCACCCCCATAGAGACTGTCAGAGGTCCAGACAACAGGCCCTCTGATTTGACACATTGAACTCTATCTGAGAAGTAGTTGGTGAACCAGGCGAGGCAGTCATTTGAGAAACCAAGGCATGGGCAAGTTGCAGCGGAGGGTGCAGAGGTGGTGGCCGGGGTAGTGGTAGCCAGGTGGAAAGCATGGCCAGCCATAGCAAAATGCTTGTTGAAATTCTCGATTATTGTAGATTTATCGGTGGTGACAGTGTTTCCGAGCCTCAGTGCAGTGGGCAGTTGGGAGGAGGTGCTCTTATTCTCCATGGACTTTATAGTGTCCCAAAACTTTTTGGAGTTAGTGCTACAGGATGCAAATTTCTGTTTGAAAAAGCTAGCCTTTGCTTTCCTAACTGATTGTGTATATTGGTTCCTGACTTCCCTGAAAAGTTGCATATCGCGGGGGCTGTTCGATGCTAATGCAGTACGCCACAGGATGTTTTTGTGGTGGTCAAGGGCAGTCAAGTCTGAGGAGAACCAGGGGCTATATCTGTTCTTAGTTCTGCATTTTTTGAATGGGGCATGCTTATTTAAGATTGAGAGGAAAGCACTTTTAAAGAACAACCAGGCATCCTCTTCTGACGGAATGAGGTCAATATCCATCCAGGATACCCGGGCCAGGTCAATTAGAAAGGCCTGCTCGCTAAAGTGTTTTAGGGAGCGTTCGACAGTGATGAGGGGTGGTCGTTTGACCATGGACCCATTACGGACGGAGGCAGTAAGGCAGTGATCGCTGAGATCCTGGTTGAAGACAGCGGAGGTGTATTTAGAGGGTAAATGTGTCTGTGGAGGTAGCCACACAAGTTGTTACTGGTGCTGGTCGCTCTTCTCAATTTCCACATTTCAATTTGAGGGCTGTTCACTACAACTTCACATTTCAATTTGAGATGTGTTTACTTTATTGTGGTGAACACAAGCCTTGTCAGGACATGTGTAGCCGCTATGTTTGGAGTAGGGGATCAAACTGAAACTTACAAGAATCGTACACCAGAAAAAAACGGACCCTTTTTCCCTCTAAGATGCTGCTCGCATCACCTCTTGACTTCAGAAAGAGGGCTATTGGATGCAAGGCTGTGCCAGCACATCCTCCAGTGGTGATTTGACATCGCTGGTAACCTCATCACTCACTAGTATAAATGTAGATCAAATATGTATGTGGGCTTGTGACTAGGCGCGATACAAGGGCATGTGTCAATCAAACACAAGATATCACAGAGCACAGCAGAAGGATGCGAAGACAAAATCTCAACTTGAGGGCATCAGAATGTAACTGTTAACTTATGCAGAAGTCATCCTCTGCTTTTTTCTCTCTCTCTCTCTAGCCATAATAATGTGTACATATATACTCAAGGCTGGTTTGTCCTCTGCTCTGAAGGAAAAGCAGCGAGTGCTTTAAAAACCATGAGATTAAATGAAACAGAGATCTTTATCGATTCGGCCTCCCTGTGTTGCGAAGCAAAGGTAGCCTTAGATGAATACGGTCCGTGGACTCCACATCGATGAAAACAATAGATGTTATCAGTCCTAATGTAGGACAGAAGTCCTTGGGCTGAAGGAGACACTCATCAAGTTCCCTCTCTTTACTCAACATTGTGTAACCTTGCCACGGCCTTGTCACTCAAACGCATCGTAAGGAGACGTTAACCTACAACAGTATCCCAGTGGATAAACAGATTTAGATTCCGCTGTTCAACTCAATATCCCCTCTGCCTATAAACAGGAAGGAAGAATCAGGAACACCTCTGGCTGAATGGTAATAAACACAAAGCGGCTTGTGGATAAAGGCGGGGGGCTCGTGTTACCGTACTCGCTCGAATTTCACTTTTAAATGAATAGTAATTTGTTTTCATTTAAATGTAAATCAGGGGGAGCAAATGGAATTACGTTGACAGTCATCGGTGGAGTAAACCGACTCACCCACCCGCCCACCAACCCTGAGCACCGGAGGGCCCTGGGCCACCTACTCACTGACGGTCGGGGAAAGAAACAACAAGCTGATGTGCGGTGGGTGACCTCCGGTGTAGACAGTCAAGTGCGGTTGTGTCTTTCCCCCTCGCCATTTGAATTTCTGGTGCCATTGTGCCATAGCGGCACGATTTTATATGCTGATTAAACCCATAATGCATTCCTGTTGTAGACACCGGCACAGAGGCATAGCACATCAGAGAGAGAGAAAGAGAGCGATAGAAAGGGAGAGATAGAGAGAAGGGAGGAAATTGTATAAAGAGACAGGGAGATGTAGAGAGGGAGCGAGAGAGCATTATCTAGAGGGATGGAGAGAGGGAGCGAGAGCATTATCTAGAGGGATGTAGAGAGGGAGCGAGGGAGCGAGAGCATTATCTAGAGGGATGTAGAGAGGGAGCGAGAGAGCATTATCTAGAGAGATGGAGAGAGGGAGCGAGAGCATTATCTAGAGGGATGTAGAGAGGGAGCGAGAGAGCATTATCTAGATGGATGTAGAGAGGGAGCGAGAGAGCATTATCTACAGGGATAGAGAGAGGGAGCGAGAGACCATTATTTAGAGGGATGTAGAGAGGGAGCGGGAGAGCATTATCTAGAGGGATGTAGAGAGGGAGCGAGAGAGCATTATCTTGAGGGATGTAGAGAGGGAGCGAGATAGCATTATCTAGAGGGATGTAGAGAGGGAGCGAGAGAGCATTCTCTAGAGAGATGTAGAGTGGGAGCGAGGCAGGAGGCGCGGAACGGATTTGCAATAATTTGCAGGGCTCTCTCCACCAGCTGCTGCAGACGCAGGTGTGCCTCTCAGTCCCGTAGTGCTCTGTCTCTCACCACAGCAGCGCAGCAGGAGGCTTGCTGTTATACACCCAACCACTAAAATACTCTAACAAAGGCAAACCCCTCTCTGGGGAGAAAAACACAGTTCTCATAACAAGGAACAAAGCGCCTGGCTTTGCAGCAGGGGCCGAATCACCTAATCCAGGTTGTAATGCGGTAAATTAAAGAAACGTTCCAATGTTTTTAGAAGTAAGGGTAACTTGTTAGAATAAATATGTGTTTGTGTTAATGAATAATGAGAATTTCAGTGAGCGTTTATGCAAAACCTTCAGCAGGTAGCTAGAGTTTTAATTGCGTGTGATTATGATTGCCCAGCAAAACTTTTAAGCCTTCTAAATGCTCATTTTGAAAGCCTCCATTGAATGCTAATATTGCATTAGATATTTTTTTTTGCAGAGTTCAGCATTTCTGATTTCTGAAAAGAGAGCGTTGAGGAAATCTTCAAAGGGCCTTGGAAATTCATTTCCCATTTTATTGTAAGTAAGGAAGTGCATTGTCGGTTTTACAAGCCGCGCTGCCTGAGGAGAGGGATCGAGGCAAGGGCCTTTTCTCAATTGGTAGCTCAACTCCTGCGTCTTCTCTCCTCCATCCTCTCTCGCCTCCTTTTCAAAAAGGTCAATGGCAATCAAGGAGAGGCGGCGAGGAGAAGGAACGTGGACTTTAAAATGATTACATGCTTTCTCCTTCGAATAAAAACAATTGTTTCAAAAGCGGTGTGGCAGATATCAAAACTCTTCAGTGAAGGACACGCGTAGGATACACATGGCTACCCTTGCTGAAAGGTGGCTATCGAGGAGGGGAGGACACTCTTCGGTTCACATGCTAACATATTGACACTCTCCTAAACCACTTATCGGTTTCCGGGTCACGGAGGAGACAGACGGAGGAGAGAGGACAGAGGACAGACTTTTTCCCATATGAGAAGAGGTCAGAGTTAATCCGTCGAGAGGCTATGCTGCACCACACTGACACTCACAAACACTCTAATCAGCCTGGGAGAACCGACAGACGGACAAACAGGGCAGGGGTGTTATGAAATATGTATGAATGGCAGGTAGCCAAGTAAATATGGGCGGCAGGTAGCCAAGCGGTTAGAGTTTTGAGCCAGCAACCGAAAGGTCGCTGGTTCGAATAACTGAGCCGACAAGGAAAAAAATTGGGCGATGTGCCCTTGAGCAAGGCACTTACAGTTGAAGTCGGAAGTTTACATACACCTTAGCCAAATACATTTAAACTCAGTTTTTCACAATTCCTGACATTTAATCCTAGTAAAAATTCCCTTTTTTAGGTCAGTTAGGATCACCACTTTATTTGAAGAATGTGAAATGTCAGAATAATAGTAGAGAGAATGACTTATTTCAGCTTTTATTTATTTCATCACATTCCCAGTGGGTCAGAAGTTTACATACACTCAATTAGTATTTGGGAATATTGCCTTTAAATTGTTTAACTTGGGTCAAACGTTTCGGGTAGCCTTCCACAAGCTTCCCACAATAAGTTGGGTGAATTTTGGCCCATTCCTCCTGACAGAGCTGGTTTAACTGAGTCAGGTTTGTAGGCCTCTTTGCTCGCACACGCTTTTTCAGTTCTGCCCACAAATGTTCTATAGGATTGAGGTCAAGGCTTTGTGATGGCCACTCCAATACCTTGACTTTGTTGTCCTTAAGCCATTTTGCCACAACTTTGGAAGTATGCTTGGGGTCGTTGTCTATTTGGAAGACCCATTCGTGACCAAGCTTTAACTTCCTGACTGAGGTCTTGAGATGTTGCTTCAATATATCCACATAATGTTCCTTCCTCATGATGCCATCTATTTTGTGAAGTGCACCAGTCCCTCCTAAGGCAAAGCACCCCCACAGCATGATGCTGCCACCCCCGTGCTTCACGGTTGGGATGTTGTTCTTCGGCTTGCAAGCAACCCCCTTTTTCCTCCAAACATAACGATGGTCATCATGGCCAAACAGTTTTATTTTTGTTTCATCAGACCAGAGGACATTTCTCAGAATGTCACGGATTCAGCCGAGGCTGCTCCTCCTCCTTGCTCGGGCAGGCTTCGGCGTTCGTCGTCACCGGAGTACTAGCTGCTACCGATCTATGTTTCTGTGTTCTACTTGTCTTGTCTTGATTGTTCACACCTGTTTCCCATTATCATTGATCATTGCCCTATTTAACCCTCTGGCTCCCACTGTATGTTGTGCGTGTTTGTTCATGTTTGGTTGTCGAATGGTGAGCTGGTTTGTTTCCTCCCTGCGTGGAGGTTATGTTATTTGAAGTTACCTACGAGTAAAGTACGTTGCCGATTAGCTCTGTGTCCTGCGCCTGACTTCGTCCTACCGCATTACACTGACATCCTGACACCGAAAAGTAGATCTTTGTCCCCATGTGCAGTTGCAAACCGTAGTCTGGCTTTTTTATGGCGGTTTTGGAGCAGTGGCTTCTTCCTTGCTGAGCGGCCTTTCAGGTTATGTCGATTATAGGACTCGTTTTACTGTGGATATAGATTATTTTGTACCTGTTTCCTCCAGCATCTTCACAAGGTCCTTTGATGTTGTTCTGGGATTGATTTGCACTTTTCATCTCTAGGAGACAGAATGCGTCTCCTTCCTGAGCGGTATGACGTCTGCGTGGTCCCATGGTGTTTATAATTGCGTACTATTGTTTGTACAGATGAACGTGGTACCTTCATGCATTTGGAAATTGCTCCCAAGGATGAACCAGACTTGTGGAGGTCTACCATTTTTTTTCTGAGGTCTTGGCTGATTTCTTTTGATTTTCCCATGATATCAAGCAAAGAGGCACTGAGTTTGAAGGTAGGCCTTGAAATACACCTCCAATTGACTCAAATGATGTCAATTAGCCTATCAGAAGCTTCTAAAGCCATGACATAATTTTATGGAATTTTCCAAGCTGTTTAAAGGCACAGTCAACTTAGTGTATGTAAACTTCTGATCCACTGGAATTGTGATACAGTGAATTATAAGTGAAATAATCTGTCTGTAAACAATTGTTGGAAAGATTACTTGTGTCATGCACAAAGTAGATGTCCTAACCGACTTGCCAAAACTATAGTTTGTTAACAAGAAATGTGTGGAGTGGTTGAAAAACGAGTTTTAATGACTCCAACCTAAGTGTATGTAAACTTCCCGACTTCAATTGTAACTCTCATTTGCTTCAGGGGTGCTGTACTACTATGGCTGATTCTGTAAAACAACACATTTTACTGCCCCTATCTGGTGTATGACAACATATACTGAACATAAATATAAACGCAACATGTAAAGTGTTGCTCCCATGTTTCATGAAGTGAAATAAAATATCCCAGAAATTGTCCATATGCACAAAAAGCTTATTTCTCTAAAATGTTTTGCACACATTTGTTTACTTCCTTGTTAGTGAGTATTTCTTATTTGGCAAGATAATCCATCCACCTGACAGGTGTGGCATATCAAGAAGCTGATTAAACAGCATGATCATTACACAGGTGCACCTTGTGCTGGGGACAATAAAAATCCACTCTAAAATGTGCAGTTTTGTAACACAACACAATACAACAGATGGCTTAAGTTTTGAGGGAGCGTACAATTGCCATGCTGACTACAGGAATGTCCACCAGAGCTGAACGCCAGAGAATTAAATGTTAATTTCTCTACCATAAGCCAGCTCCAACATCTTTTTAGAGAATTTGGCAGTACTGTACATCCAACCGGTCTCACAACCGCAGACCACGTGGAACCACGCCAGCCCAGGACCTCCACATCCGGTTTCTTCACCTGCGGGATCGTCTGAGACCAGCCACCCGGACAGCTGATGAAATTGTGGGTTTGCACAACCGAAGAATTTCTGCACAAACTGTCAGAAACCGTTTCAGGGAAGCTCATGTGTGCTCATTGTCCTCACCAGTTCTTGACCTGACTGCAGTTCGGCGTCGTAACCGACTTCAGTGGGAAAATGCTCGCCTTCGATGGCCAATAGCATGCTGGAGAAGTGTGCTCTCCACGGATGAATCCCGGTTTCAACTGTACAGGGCAGATGGCAGACAGCGTTGTGTGGGCGAGCGGTTTGCTGATGTCAAAATTGTGAACAGAGTAATCCCATGGTGGCGGTAGGGTTATGGTATGGGCAGGCATAAGCTACAGACAACGAACACAATTGCATTTTATCAATGTCAATTTGAATGCACAGTTTTACCGTGACAAGTTCCTGAGGCCCATTTTCGTGCCATTCATCCGCCGCCATCACCTCATGTTTCAGTATGATAATGCACGGCCCCATGTCATAAGGATCTGTACACAATTCTTGGAGGCTGAAAATGTCCCAGTTCTTCCATGGCCTGCATACTCACCAGACATGTCACCCATTGAGCATGTTTGGGATGCTCTGGATCGACGTGTACAAGAGCGTGTTCCAGTTCCCGCCAATATCCAACAATTTCGCACAGCCATTGAAACAGAGTGGGACAACATTCCACAGGCCACAATCAGCAGCCGGATCAACTCTATGCAAAGGAGATGTGTCGCGCTGCATGAGGCAATTTGTTGGTCACACCAGATACTGACTAGTTTTCTGATCCACGCCCCTACCTATTTTTTTAAGGTATCTGTGACCAACAGATGCATATCCCCAGTCATGTTAAAATCAGTCAATTTATTTAAATTGACTGATTTCCTTTGAAATTGTTGCATTCTGCGTTTACATTTTTGTTCAGTGTAATAATTGTTTTACCTCCCAATCTAGTCCTTCTTCCTCCCTCACTTCCACGCTACAGAGAACACGCCTCATTGGAATTCACAAAATGGGGGACCGATGGCGAAATTGGAATGGGGGGATTTGGGAACGGATGACTGGTCAGGGCCACCACCTTGCCAAGTATTGCCTCACTTGGTCCCTGTGTGAGAAGTCTGTCTTGTCCATGACAGACACAGGATGCTAATATGATTAGCGAAGTGCTAGTGTCAAACACTGCCAACGCCAAATTAATAGATTTCCTTCCAACCACCCTGGTTGAGCTCGGCTAAGTCCATAATTTCCTAGACTGAGTTGTATCAGTAAACCACATTTTGGGGTGTTTTAAAAATACAGCCAATCCTCTCTGAAGCTTGCTGACTTCAACTGTCAAGGTAATGCTAGTCCCTGTAAGTCACTGACCTATTACTATACATTACATGATAGTAGTTTCATATGATTAAGTTTATGGCAAAGGTTATATTGTTGATATCCACGTATATAACTACACCCCCCAAAAATCTGGGTTGTTTGGATGAACCAACTGCTGGGTTACAGGTATTGGGTCACTTAGTTGGGTTGCTTTCTTTAAAAAGAGCAAGGTTGGGTTGTTGATGCTGGGTTATTAATGCTGGGTTATTGAGATATGACCCAGTGGGTCAGATCAGAAGACTGGAGGAGTGGCTTATTAGGGGCGTTGCTTTGAGATAGTTATTCTTGGCCACCCGTGAGAGTAAATGTCATTCCAGTTCATCTGTTCTGTTGTATTGTTTTCACGTGTTAAGGTTGAACCGTGACATTTTGTAGCTTTAATGAGGCTTACACAGGTGTATGAGTGTATGAGTTCCTTATTAATTTATTAGTATTACCAGTTTTGCTGTATGGCATCAATAATATATTATGCACTAGCTGCATATCATTGGTTGATTGTGGTGCGGGTGTTTTCACACATCTCCAAGGACTAGCACTAGCCATGTTAAGAAAGGCATCAATGTTGTCTAAGTTTATACTCATTGATTCATCCAGGCACCAATCTTTACTTTCTTCCTTCCGGAACCAAAACCTTTCCAAACACACACTTTTTCCCGTCTCCTCAGCCCTCGAAGTCATTAAATATTGAATTTATAATAAATATTTATTTGCTTTTGATTACTCTTAAAATTAATTCATCAGGGAGCAATGTGACAGATGCTTGCTGTTATTGACGAATGCTGCCACGGCAATGACGGATAACATCAGATACCCCAGCATGCCACTCTCCAACCCTCCTGCCTTCCCCTCTCCCTAGTCCCCCTATCTCTCCATCCCTCCCTCTCTCCCGCTCTGTCTTCCTCCCTCCATCAGGTGAGGAATGGCTCTGGAGCCAAAGCATTTGTCACAGCAACAATTTGCTGAAACTAAATTACACTGACAGGAGCTGCGAGGGAGGGAGGGGAAAAAACTGAGGAGAAAGGGAGGGGATATTTATTAAATGAAAGCTTTCTGGGGGACAGTTAAGTGTTTCCCATGGGCGGAGGGGGGCAAAGAGGTTAGGAGAGAGAGAGAGAGAGTGAGAGAGAGAGTGTGTGTGAATTTGGAGAGGTACGGTTTTAAGGGCTTGACATTGAAGTGATCACTAATGGAGTGAATCGTGCCTGTGTAGTTCGTAATGACAACAGCTCATCTAAGCCATCAAAGATACCCCACGGAGATGTCAAATGAGAGAAACAAATCCAACAACAAACAAGATTTCATATACAGTGGGGGAAAAAAGAATTTAGTCAGCCACCAATTGTGCAAGTTCCCCCACTTAAAAAGATGAGAGAGGCCTGTAATTTTCATCATAGGTACACGTCAACGATGACAGACAAATTGAGAAAAGAAAATCCAGAAAATCATATTGTAGGATTTTTAATGAATTTATTTGCAAATTATGGTGGAAAATAAGTATTTGGTCACCTACAAACAAGCAAGATTTCTGGCTCTCACAGACCTGTAACTTCTTCTTTAAGAGGCTCCTCTGTCCTCCACTCGTTACCTGTATTAATGGCACCTGTTTGAACTTGTTATCAGTATAAAAGACACCTGTCCACAACCTCAAACAGTCACACTCCAAACTCCACTATGGCCAAGACCAAAGAGCTGTCAAAGGACACCAGAAACAAAATTGTAGACCTGCACCAGGCTGGGAAGACTGAATCTGCAATAGGTAAGCAGCTTGGTTTGAAGAAATCAACTGTGGGAGCAATTATTAGGAAATGGAAGACATACAAGACCACTGATAATCTCCCTCGATCTGGGGCTCCACGCAAGATCTCACCCCGTGGGGTCAAAATGATCACAAGAACGGTGAGCAAAAATCCCAGAACCACACGGGGGGACCTAGTGAATGACCTGCAGAGAGCTGGGACCAAAGTAACAAAGCCTACCATCAGTAACACACTACGCCACCAGGGACTCAAATCCTGCAGTGCGAGACGTGTCCCCCTGCTTAAGCCAGTACATGTCCAGGCCCGTCTGAAGTTTGCTAGAGTGCATTTGGATGATCCAGAAGAGGATTGGGAGAATGTCATATGGTCAGATGAAACCAAAATAGAACCTTTTGGTAAAAGCTCAACTCGTCGTGTTTGGAGGACAAAGAATGCTGAGTTGCATCCAAAGAACACCATACCTACTGTGAAGCATGGGGGTGGAAACATCATGCTTTGGGGCTGTTTTTCTGCAAAGGGACCAGGACGACTGATCCGTGTAAAGGAAAGAATGAATGGGGCCATGTATCGTGAGATTTTGAGTGAAAACCTCCTTCCATCAGCAAGGGCATTGAAGATGAAACGTGGCTGGGTCTTTCAGCATGACAATGATCCCAAACACACCGCCCGGGCAACGAAGGAGTGGCTTCGTAAGAAGCATTTCAAGGTCCTGGAGTGGCCTAGCCAGTCTCCAGATCTCAACCCCATAGAAAATCTTTGGAGGGAGTTGAAAGTCTGTGTTGCCCAGCGACAGCCCCAAAACATCACTGCTCTAGAGGAGATCTGCATGGAGGAATGGGCCAAAATACCAGCAACAGTGTGTGAAAACCTTGTGAAGACTTACAGAAAACGTTTGACCTGTGTCATTGCCAACAAAGGGTATATAACAAAGTATTGAGAAACTTTTGTTATTGATCAAATACTTATTTTCCACCATCATTTGCAAATAAATTCATTAAAAATCCTACAATGTGATTTTCTGGATAGATTTTTTTTTCTCATTTTGTCTGTCATAGTTGACGTGTACCTATGATGAAAATTACAGGCCTCTCTCATCTTTTTAAGTGGGAAAACTTGCACAATTGGTGGCTGACTAAATACTTTTTTTCCCCACTGTAAATCCACACACACAAATCCATATAAACCCATGGATGAGGAAGATGTTAAAATAAGCAGTCTGAATTTTTCTCTCTCCACCCCATAGCAAAATGAGTAGAATTGCATGAAATTAGTTATAAAATGGCAAAGTTCTCTCTCCGCCCCATGGCAAAATGTGTAGAATTGCAGAAAACGTGCTTTAAAGGTCCAATGCAGCCAGATGTAAGTTAGTCTTGCAGTAATCAAGGTTGAATCACCGACCGGGGAGCCCCCATTGATTTTCTTGTCACTCTCAGTCAGATATCATATTAAAAAACTGCAAACATTTCTCTCCACCCTATGGCAAAATGTGTAGAATTGCAGGAAAATAGCTGTAAAACTGCAACATTTTCCCTACGCCCCATGGCAAAATGTGTAAAATTGCAGGAAATTAACTTTAAAACTTCAAATTTCGCTTAGGGCCCCCCCAAAAGGCTAGGGCCGGCTCTGACTGCATGTGTGGTCACGGATGAGGGTACACAGACCCGCAAGCCACTGCGGCTCCCCCATGATGAGTTCAGATTTCGTGTGGCCCCCATACCATCAAAGTTGCCCATCCCTGATTTACAGTGCCTTCAGAAAGTATTCACACCCATTTACTTTTTCCACATTTTGTTGTGTTACAAAGTGGGATTAAAATGGATTTAATTGTAATTTCTGGTCAATGATCTACACAATATACTCTGTAATGTCAAAGTGGAAGAAAGATTCTAACATGTATTACAAATTCATGAAAAATTAAACACTAATATATCTTGATTAGATAAGTACTCACCTCCCCGAGTCAATACATATACAGTGGGGAGAACAAGTATTTGATACACTGCCGATTTTGCAGGTTTTCCTACTTACAAAGCATGTAGAGGTCTGCAATTTTTATCATAGGTACACTTCAACTGTGAGAGACGGAATCTAAAACAAAAATCCAGAAAATCACATTGTATGATTTTTAAGTAATTAATTTGCATTTTATTGCATGACATAAGTATTTGATACATCAGAAAAGGAGAACTGAATATTTGGTACAGAAACCTTTGTTTGCAATTACAGAGATCATATGTTTCCTGTAGGTCTTGACCAGGTTTGCACACACTGCAGCAGGGATTTTGGCCCACTCCTCCATACAGACCTTCTCCAGATCCTTCAGGTTTCGGGGCTATCGCTGGGCAATACGGACTTTCAGCTCCCTCCAAAGATTTTCTATTGGGTTCAGGTCTGGAGACTGGCTAGGCCACTCCAGGACCTTGAGAAGCTTCTTACGGAGCCACTCCTTAGTTGCCCTGGCTGTGTGTTTCGGGTCGTTGTCATGCTGGAAGACCCAGCCACGACCCATCTTCAATGCTCTTACTGAGGGAAGGAGGTTGTTGGCCAAGATCTCGCGATACATGGCCCCATCCATCCTCCCCTCAATACGGTGCAGTCGTCCTGTCCCCTTTGCAGAAAAGCATCCCCAAAGAATGATGTTTCCACCTCCATGCTTCACGGTTGAGATGGTGTTCTTGGGGTTGTACTCATCATTCTTCTTCCTCCAAACACGGCGAGTGGAGTTTAGACCAAAAAGCTATATTTTTGTCTAATCAGACCACATGACCTTCTCCCATTCATCCTCTGGATGCGCTGGCTTGAGCAGGGGGACCTTGCGTGTGCTGCAGGATTTTAATCCATGATGGCGTAGTGTGTTACTAATAGTTTTCTTTGAGACTGTGGTCCCAGCTCTCTTCAGGTCATTGACCAGGTCCTGCAGTGTAGTTCTGGGCTGATCCCTCACCTTCCTCATGATCATTGATGCCCCACGAGGTGAGATCTTGCATGGAGCCCCAGACCGAGGATGATTGACCGTCATCTTGAACTTCTTCCATTTTCTAATAATTGCGCCAACAGTTGTTGCCTTCTCACCAAGCTGCTTGCCTATTGTCCTGTAGCCCATCCCAGCCTTGTGCAGGTCTACAATTGTATCCCTGATGTCCTTACACAGCTCTCTGGTCTTGGCCATTGTGGAGAGGTTGGAGTCTGTTTGATTGAGTGTGTGGACAGGTGTCTTTTATACAGGTAATGAGTTCAAACAGGTGCAGTTAATACAGGTAATGAGTGGAGAACAGGAGGGCTTCTTAAAGAAAAACTAACAGGCCTGTGAGAGCCGGAATTCTTACTGGTTGGTAGGTGATCAAATACTTATGTCATGCAATAAAATGCAAATTAATTACTTAAAAATCATACAATGTGATTTTCTGGATTTTTGTTTTAGATTCCGTCTCTCACAGTTGAAGTGTACCTATGTAAAAAATTACAGACCTCTACATGCTTTGTAAGTAGGAAAACCTGCAAAATCGGCAGTGTATCAAATACTTGTTCTCCCCACTGTACATATTTGCCCATTATTCTTTTTTTAATTCTTCAAACTCTCTCAAGTTGGTTGTTGATCATTGCTAGACAGCCATTTTCAAGTATTGGCATAGATTTTCAAGCCGATTCAAGTCAAAACTGTAACTAGGCCACTCAGGAAAATTACTGTCTTCTTGGTAAGCAACTGCAGTGTAGATTTGGCCTTATGTTTTAGGTTATTGTCCTGCTGAAAGGTGAATTCGTCTGCCAGTGTCTGTTGGAAAGCAGATTGAACCAGGTTTTCCTCTAGGATTTTGCCTGTGCTTAGCTGTTTTCAGTTAATTTTTCTCCTTCTCCAGATATGAAATGCCTGGTCTAATAATAATAATATGCCATTTAGCAGACGCTTTTATCCAAAGCGACTTACAGTCATGTGTGCATACATTTTTTGTGTATGGGTGGTCCCGGGGATCGAACCCACTACCTTGGCGTTACAGGCGCCGTGCTCTACCAGCTGAGCTACAGAGGATGTATGATTCTTTAATAATGGGGCAGAAGTTGAAAATTCACTGAGACCAAACGATCGCCTGAACTGTTTCCCGATTTTTAGAGAATGTTTCACAATAGGGTTTTTAGTGTATTTGGAAACAGGCTCAGCTAATGCAAGTTTTGAGCAGAGTAAGGCAGCTAAGGAGGTGGGGCCACAGGATGAGATCTCCAAGGTCAACCATTATGGGCCTGTAACATCAGGGATTTCTGTCATCCAATATTAATTGATTCTTATATTAGCTGCCCAGTAATAACATTGAAAGTTCGGATCAATTTTATCATGGTGTGGAGATATCCATTATCCTCTATTGAGATGCAGAACAACAAACATCATTAGGGTTAGAAGCTACTGGTGCCAAAACAGTAAGAATGAGGAGAGAAATTACAGAGGAGGGAAGAGTGAAAATGACAATAAGTGTTATTTACAAGCCTGAAAGGATGGGGATGGATCCAATGCCTTATTAATGAACTTAAGCAAACCAATGCACCTTCTCCCAATACACAGTAGAAGATCTCACTGTATCTCAACCAACTCAGCCTCAACCCCTAAAGCTGAATAGAGTCCTAAATCTAATATTTATATTATGCAGGTTCAAGTTGATTTCAATACTTGATATGCAAGATTCTAATCCTTAGGGTTAATTCGCTAATTGACTTGCAAATGCCTCATTGTAAGAGATGGTTTAAGTTAAGTGGGTGTCAAAAGGTCAGGATTGATTCAACAGGGAGGAGAACATCGTGATAGGGTCCAGTGAGACCTATAGCAGGACTTACAGTGCATTCGGAAAGTATTCAGACCCCTTGACTTTTTCCACATTTTGTTACGTTACAACCTTATTCTAAAATGGATTAAATAAATAAAAATACTCATCAATCTACACACAATACCTCATAATGACAAAGCGAAAACAGGTTTTTAGAAATTGTTTTTACTTATTTACATAAGTATTCAGACCTTTTGCTATGAGACTCGAAATTGAGCTCAGGTGCATCCTGTTTCCATTGACTATCTTTGAGATGTTTGTACAGCTTGATTGGAGTCCACCTGTGGTAAATTCAATTGATTGGACATGATATGGAAAGGCACACACCTGTCTATATAAGGTCCCACAGTTGACAGTGCATGTCAGAGCAAAAACTAAGCCATGAGGTCGAAGGAATTGTAGCTCTCTGACAGAGCTACAGCGTTCCTCTGTGGAGATGGGAGAACCTTCCAGAAGGACAACCATCTCTGCAGCACTCCACCAATCAGGCCTTTATGGTAGAGTAGCCAGATGGAAGCCACTCCTCAGTAGAAGGCACATGACAGCCCGCTTGGAGTTTGCCAAAAGGCACCTAAAGGATTCAGACCATGAGAAACAAGATTATCTGGTCTGATGAAACCAAGATTGAACTCTTTGGCCTGAATGCCAAGCGTCAAGTCTGGAGGAAACCTGGCACCATCCCTACGGTGAAGAATGGTGGTGGCAGCATCATGCTGTGGGGATGTTTTTCAGCCGCAGGGACTGGAAGACTAGCCAGGATCGAGGGAAAGATGAACGGAGCAAAGTACAGAGAGAACCTTGATGAAGAGCGCTCAGGACCTCAGACTGGGGCGAAGGTTCACCTTCCAACAGGACAACGACCCTAAGCACACAGCCAAGACAACGCAGGAGTGACTTCGGGACAAGTCTCTGAATGTCCTTGAGTGGCCCAGCCAGAGCCTGGACTTGAACCCGATCTAACTTCTCTGGAGACCTGAAAATAGCTGTGCAGCGACGCTCCCCATCCAACCTGACATAGCTTCAGAGGATCTGCAGAGAAAGATGGGAGAAACTCCCCAAATACAGGTGTGCCAAGCTTGTAGCGTCATACCCAAGAAGACTCGAGGCTGTAATCGCTGCCAAAGGGGTTTCAACAAAGTACTGAGTAAAGGGTCTGAATACTTACGTAAATGTGTTATTTCCGTTTATTTTATTTTATAAATTTGCTAAAAATTCTATAAACCTGTTTTTGCTTTGTCATGATGGGGTATTAACACAACATGCTGTAACATAACAACATGTGGAAAAAGTCAAGGGGTCTGAATATTTTCCGAATGCACTGTATATCAGTCGAATCATACCAAACAGTCGAATGATCATGTTATTCACCCTAACACATAATTAAATTTTCAAACGAGGTTAAGTTGCAATTACAACCTTTTCCAACTCAATCAAATGTCACTATCAACTAGGCTATGTGTTACATAAAAGAGCAGTGTTTTGGGATGTGAACCCATCACTCTCTCCTGGAAAGACCATCACAGCAACACCTGTCAACAAATGGAAGAACTGACAGAGCGGTGCGCCGCGGTGCGCAATGCGTTTTAATTCACTCACACTAAAGCCCAAAAGGCGTCTCTCCGGGAAACATTTGGACCATCATGAACAGCTCGTCAGTCAGTCTTATCTTGAATATTGTCGCGTGATTAATTGTAGCTTCACTTCAGCCTTCAGCACTGTGGGTCGATGGAATAGGCTCCACCGTATTATATCCACCGGTGTCCCCGCTGCGCATCGCATCATGCAAACCATCTTGACAGTTTGTGGCCATGGAAAGCAAATGTTATTTTAAATATGTTCTAGCTTGAATTCACAAATGTTCTCGTAAAAACATTCGAAATAGAAACTGATGGCTACACGTCATTTGTAGTCTAAAAGTTAATAAAGGCGGAGGTTAATCAAACCGCGAGCGTGGTGCTGGTTCACATGCCTGTTGCAGTTTCGATCCATAGGCACAGGTCCATGACACAGTTCAAAACCGGGGATAAAACGCAGCATATAGACACATTTTAACTCCCTAGAATAATCAGTCAAAGGTCAGATATGCTGAACAATTATTTGTACCATATTACTCAGATGCATAGGCTATAACAGGTGCTATAACTGCGGACTTGTGTTGACAGGAAAGGGGGGAAGTATTTAAAATGCGGTTAAAATAACACAAATAATACTGACAAAGTTTAGCCTTGTGCAAGTGGATACCATTAAACACACCCTGACTACTTTATAGCAAATACCTGCACGTGCACAACACAACACAACAACAAGTACAGCTGGTCTATCAAAAAAGTCACACATTCTAAACTGTTCTTACCTCGTGCCACCGTAGCCGGGAACTGCAAACAGAGAAATACAAGGATGCCCAAACTCAGGTAGCATCCTCCCGAAAACTGTCCCATCACTGGACCGGTCGTCTTCCTTCCTATCCGACCAGGGGATTCTGCGTGCGGATCTTGAGCATTTGCAGTCGTTTGACCGTGTCACCAGTAACAGGTTACCCCGCACTGATGACGTTTAAACAGGGCCAGTCTGTCGCCACCTCAGCCGAGGAAGGCAAACAGCGGCGGCATATCTGGTTTGCAGAGCAGAAAGAGCGATGGAGAGCTGTGTGTGTTTCGGCGGTCGGGCAGCCTGTGAGAGAGTGAAATAATTAAGCCTCGCAAGCCAAATGCTAGCTCTCAGCTTTGGGGCGGAGAGAGAGAGAGAGAGAGAGAGAGAGGCTGGGGGTAGAGGTGATAGGCTACTGGGGAGAGATATCCAGATTTACCACAGAGAAACCACAGACGACCACTGCGTGAGTCATCGAATCAATTTAGCATCACAATCATCTATCCAGTTTTTCCATAATGTCAGTGCGGAGTTATTTTGAATAGATCGTATCCTTATGATGCAAACCGCCATAATGGATTCTGAAAACAAAATGCTTGTGGTTAATTTGCTTGTGAATTATTTTTTGATTCCTTTCAAAGGGAAGAATATGTGAAACCATTACCAACAAAATTGGGTTGCTCCACAGAGTGGATTGACATTGAGTAGCTATGATCACCAACGAAAACAACAACACCATAGAAAACCAATCCGCATCTGCATTCCATGTAAATCAGTTGGAGTTTACATTCTCAGGCACAGTTACCCTATTCAGTGAAGATTCAATAGTTTATTTCCCAGGGTCCTCATCGGAGGTCAGCCCGTTAGGTGGGTTAAGTGCTTGACATGATTGCTCAAGCAGGCATAACCAGCGCTTTAAAGGGAAACTTCACTGCTAGACACTATTTGGGATGTTTTTCCAGTCTCCCTTCATAATTATGAATGATGAGAGGGTGTTTCAGACATAATTATGCACTATAGCTGTATTTTCGAATTTTTGAACCAATGATGTCATTGGTTGATTCAGCCTGCTGTCTGAATTATTGTGGCCTTTGTGTTTCGCCGATTGCATCACACTAGCACCGAGTAGATATGCTTGTTCTTGTTCAATAGAGCCATTGGACTTGCCTCAATGATGTTCCTATCTGCCAGGATATTGCAGGATATGTAAGTAGGCATGCCCTACTTCCTTGTTCCCACCCTCGAAGGCAGGCTTTTCAAAACGGGGACGGTGCAAGTTTACAGGTTCACGGAATTTATGTTACCATGCACTGTCTATCTGACATTTCTAAATAATGATCTACAATGGCTGCTTCTGATTATTCCTCCTTCCAAGAAGAGCTGGACGCCTAAATCGTTTTTAAATGTTATGTTACATAGGAACATACAGCCATATTTATTTGAGCCGGAATACACTGAAGAGGAGTTGAGACAGCGAGAAAAATTATTTCGAGACCAGCAAGCAGCGGTGGCAGCCTAGACCAGCTGGACCAGGACTCAGGAGGGCAAATGACAAATGAGTAAGTTGTTTTGCTGTCAGTAGCTAGCTAGCAATATAAGCGCCCTTTTTACACATGGCAGTGTTGTTCAGTCCAATCAATTTGGTGATACATCGATTCAGCCATAACGGGCCTTGCTAGTACCACTACAAGGCAAGCTAGCCAAGTTTAGCTAGCTAGCTGTGTATTTGCTATACCTAAAATGTACTGAAGTCTAATGTTATAGCTAGCTAGTTAACTAGCCTATCTAGCCTCAGTGCCTCTCATTAGGAGCAAAACTGGAAAACTATTTTGATGATGATGGCGGAGATTAAAGGAACCATTAAAGGAATGGTTGTGGCTTTATGACTCATATTAGTATTGGAGTATTATACCTGTGTGCTGTAGCTAGCTTTGTCTTGAATACAAGCCATGTCTACTTATTTCCTATATTGACAGACTAATTTATTGTTTTATTGAATCCTGTTTACTTGCCACCAAATTAAAGTTTAAGTGATGCACCAACTCCCTGCATCATTTGACTGAAGCTAGTTTATGCGTCATTAGACTGAAGCTAGTTTATCCCAATACATTTAATGAATATCACAATTAATTGAACCAGAAGTTGAAGTTAAACACTTTATTGGTTTAAAATATTTTACAGTTCATATAAGGAAATTATTAAATTGAAATAAATTCATTAGGCTCTAGTCTACATACCTTAAAAAGAAAGGTAGGGGCATGGATCAGAAAACCAGTCAGTATCTGGCGTGACCACCATTTGCCTCATGCAGCGCGACACATCTCCTTCGCATAGAGTTGATCAGGCTGTTGATTGTGGCCTGTGGAATGTTGTTCCACTCCTCTTCCATGGCTGTGCGAAGTTGCTGGATATTGGCGGAACACGCTGTCGTACACGTTGATCGAGAGCATCCCAAACATGCTCAATGGCTGACATGTCTGGTGAGTATGCAGGCCATGGAAGAACTGGGACATTTTCAGCTTCCAGGTCTCAATCAAACTCTTTCTGTGGGTTTTCAGCCCGGCAGTCCTTTCAGACCCAGCATGATAATTACATCAGAAAACACATGTGTTAATGTTCCCTTTTATTTTATTTCTGATAGCAAACTCAGGTGGACAAATAAAAAAAGAATACAAAATGGCCGACCTGCAGACCTCCAGCGAGGAGTCGGTGACACAGCCTCGTCAAAGCTGTTTGGCAGGTCCTTAAAGATGCACTATGCAGAAATCGTTCTGTCATTTCCTGGTTGCTAAAATTCTAATCGTTCGCCTAATTTCAGTTTATGTGACAAAACAAGCAAGTATAGTGTAGAGAATCATTGTACCATTGAAACTGCTGTGAAATACACTGCTCAAAAAAATAAAGGGAACACTTAAACAACACAATGTAACTCCAAGTCAATCACACTTCTGTGAAATCAAACTGTCCACTTAGGAAGCAACACTGATTGACAATACATTTCACATGCTGTTGTGCAAATGGAATAGACAACAGGTGGAAATTATAGGCAATTACCAAGACACCCCCAATAAAGAAGTGGTTCTGCAGGTGGTGACCACAGACCACTTCTCAGTTCCTATGCTTCCTGGTTGATGTTTTGGTCACTTGAATGCTGGCGGAGCTTTCACTCTAGTGGTAGCATGAGACGGAGTCTACAACCCACACAAGTGGCTCAGGTAGTGCAGCTCATCCAGGATGGCACATCAATGCGAGCTGTGGCAAGAAGGTTTGCTGTGTCTGTCAGCGTAGTGTCCAGAGCATGGAGGCGCTACCAGGAGACAGGCCAGTACATCAGGAGACGTGGAGGAGGCCGTAGGAGGGCAACAACCCAGCAGCAGGACTGCTACCTCTGCCTTTGTGCAAGGAGGAGCAGGAGGAGCACTGCCAGAGCCCTGCAAAATGACCTCCAGCAGGCCACAAATGTGCATGTGTCTGCTCAAAGGTCAGAAACAGACTCCATGAGGGTGGTATGAGGGCCCGACGTCCACAGGTGGGGGTTGTGCTTACAGCCCAACACCATGCAGGACTTTTGGCATTTGCCAGAGAACACCAAGATTGGCAAATTCGCCACTGGCGCCCTGTGCTCTTCACAGATGAAAGCAGGTTCACACTGAGCACATGTGACAGACGTGACAGAGTCTGGAGACGCCGTGGAGAACGTTCTGCTGCCTGCAACATCCTCCAGCATGACCGGTTTGGCGGTGGGTCAGTCATGGTGTGGGGTGGCATTTCTTTGGGGGGCCGCACAGCCCTCCATGTACTCGCCAGAGGTAGCCTGACTGCCATTAGGTACCGAGATGAGATCCTCAGACCCGTTGTGAGACCATATGCTGGTGCGGTTGGCCCTGGGTTCCTCCTAATGCAAGACAATGCTAGACCTCATGTGGCTGGAGTGTGTCAGCAGTTCCTGCAAGAGGAAGGCATTGATGCTATGGACTGGCCTGCCCATTCCCCAGACCTGAATCCAATTGAGCACATCTGGGACATCATGTCTCGCTCCATCCACCAACGCCACGTTGCACCACAGACTGTCCAGGAGTTGGCGGATGCTTTAGTCCAGGTCTGGGAGGAGATCCCTCAGGAGACCATCCGCCACCTCATCAGGAGCATGCCCAGGCGTTGTAGGGAGGTCATACAGGCACGTGGAGGCCACACACACTACTGAGCCTCATTTTGACTTGTTTTAAGGACATTACATCAAAGTTGGATCAGCCTGTAGTGTGGTTTTCCACTTTAATTTTGAGTGTGACTCCAAATCCAGACCTCTGGGGGTTGATAAATTTGATTTCCATTGATAATGTTTGTGTGATTTTGTTGTCAGCACATTCAACTATGTAAAGAAAAAAGTATTTAATACGATTATTTCATTCATTCAGATCTAGGATGTGTTATTTTAGTGTTCCCTTTATTTTTTTAATCAGTGTATATTTTCCATAACCAAAAATATTGTATTTTCAGCTATTGGAAAATGGTGTACGAAACCGAAAGTAAAAGACGCAAAAACGAAACTTAAGAACGGAAGCATAGAAATAACGCACATACAACAGATCTTCCGCTTCTTAGACTTGCTTTCAATGAGAATGACAGATCTATAACTCACATTTCTAAGTGAAATTGGTTGGGTTAACCAAAAAGTTACATATTGAAGCTTTAATGCCCCCTGTTGAGATAAACCAAAACCAAAATTCCTTCCAAATGGATGTGGAAAGACTGTAGTGGAGTGGACTTTGATGTGTGTGGATGTGAGGGACTCTGTCTGTCAGCCTGAGAGCTTTGTTGGTCTGAGCAACCCTCTGGTAGATAAGTGACGTTGGTTAACTTTCCTGGAGGTTAGACATTGTCCATAGGCGACATAATGACATGGTCACCATCAGCAACAACATGTCAAACAGGATCTATATATAGAGTTGTAAACAAACCACTAGTTTCACCAATATACCCCAAAAATACACTAATGTATTGTGATCTCTCACGTGCGGTTATTCCCGACAACACTCTTTAATAACAATGTGTTGTTGCATACATACACTACCTGACCAAAAGTATGTGGACACCTGCTCATCGAACATCTCATTCCAAAATCATCGGCATTAATATGGAGTTGGTCCTCCCTTTGCTGCTATAACAGCCTCCACTCTTCTGGGAAGACTTTCCACTAGATGTTGGAACATCGCTGCGGGGACTTGCTTCCATTCAACCACAAGAGCATTAGTTAGGTTGGGCACTGATGTTGTGCGATTAGGCCTGGCTCGCAGTCGACGATCCAATTCATCCCAAAGGTGTTTGATGGGGTTGAGGTCAGGGCTCTGTGCAGGCTAGTCAAGTTCTTCCACACTGATCTCGACAAACCATTTCTGTATGGACCTCGCTTTGTGCATTGGGGCATTGTCATGCTGAAACAGGAAAGTGCCTTCCCCAAACTGTTGCCACAAAGTTGGAAGCACATTGTATACTGTAGCGTACACATTTCCCTTCACTGGAACTAAGGGGCCTAGCCCGAACTATGAAAAACAGCCCCAGACCATTATTGCTCTTCCACCAAACTTTACAGTTGGCACTATGCATTTGGGCAGGTAGCGTTCTCCTGGCATCCGCCAAACCCAGATTAGTCCGTCGGACTGCCAGATGTTGAAGCGTAATTCACCACTCCAGAGAACTCGTTTCCCACTGCTCCAGAGTCCAATGGCGGCGAGCTTTACACCACTCCAGCCGACGCTTGGCATTGCTCATGGTGATGTTAGGCTTGTGTGTGGCTGCTCGGCCATGGAAACCCATTTCATGAAGCTCCTGACAAACAGTTATTGTGCTGACGTTGCTTCCAGAGGCAGTTTGGAACTCGGTAGTGAGTGTTGCAACCAAGGACAGATAATTTTTACGCGCTACATACTTCAGCACTCGGTGGTCCCGTTCTGTGAGCTTGTGTGGCCTACCACTTTGCGGCTGAGCCATTGTTGCTCCTAGACGTTTTCACTTCACAATAACAGCACGTACAGTTGACCGGGGCAGCTCTAGCAGGTCAGAAATTCGACGAACTGACTTGTTGGAAAGGTGGCATCCTATGACGGTGCCACATTGAAAGTCACTGAGCACTTCAGTAAGGCCATTCTACTGCCAATGTTTGTCTATGGAGATTGCATGGCTGTGTGCTCGATTTTTAGACCTGTCAGCAATGGGTGTGGCTGAAATAGCCAAATCCACTCATTTTAAAGGGTGTCCACATACTTTTGTATATGTAGTGTACAGTCATGGTCAAAAGTTTTGAGAATGACACATACTAATTTTCACAAAGTCTGCTGCCTCAGTTTTGATGATGGCAATTTGCATATACTCCAGAATGTCATGAAGAGTGATCAGATCATTTACAATAATAATAATAATAATTATTATTATTATTATTATTTTTTTTAGGGGGTAGATCAGATTTAATATTGCAGATAGATTGTAACTTCCATCAATGTAATTGTCTGCATCACTTCCAATCCCCCATATGTTTTTTTTTTCTTCTCGCAAATATATATATATATATATACATATACACATACATACATATATACACATACATATACATTTCCTTTAAAAAATATATATTTCCCTTTATTACTTTCCAACCCAACCACCCCTTCCCTAATTGGAGTAAACTAGTGAACAACAATGCTTAGGCCTCTACTTCCAGTTTATACAGTATCTCACAAAAGTGAGTACACCCCTCACATTTTTGTAAATATTTGAGTATATCTTTTTATGTGACAATGCTGAAGAAATGACACTTTGCTACAATGTAAAGTAGTGAGTGTACAGCTTGTATAACAGTGTAAATTTGCTGTCCCCTCAAAATAACACAACACACAGCCATTAATGTCTAAACCGCTGGCAACAAAAGTGAGTACACCCTTAAGTGAAAATGTCCAAATTGGGCCGTGTACCATCAAATCTTGGGTAAGAACCTCCTTCCCTCAGCCAGGGCATTGAAAATGGGTTGTGGATGGGTATTCCAGCATGACAATGACCTAAAACACACGGCCAAGGCAACAAAGGAGTGGCTCAAGAAGAAGCAAATTAAGGTCCTGGAGTGGCCTAGCCAGTCTCCAGACCTTAATCCCATAGAAAATCTGTGGAGGGAGCTGAAGGTTCGAGTTGCCAAACGTCAGCCTCGAAACCTTATTGACTTGGTGAAGATCTGCAAAGAGGAGTGGGACAAAATCCCTCCTGAGATGTGTGCAAACCTGGTGGCCAACAAGGGTTTTGCCACCAAGTACTAAGTCATGTTTTGCAGAGGGGTCAAATACTTATTTCCCTCATTAAAATGCAAATCAATTCATAACATTTTTGACATGCGTTTTTTCTGGATTTTTTTGTTGTTATTCTGTCTCTCACTGTTCAAATAAACCTACCATTAAAATTATAGACTGATCATGTCTTTGTCAGTGGGCAAACGTACAAAATCAGCAGGGGATCAAATACTTTTTTCCCTCACTGTATGTGAATTGACGAGACTCTACTTGGGGTAGATCACCTAGCTCTGATGACTTGCTTCATCTATTATATACAGAGTTGAGTAGTCCTCATATCAAATCCATGTTACTGTTAGTTGTGTTAGTCTAATTTACAACTATAATATGCCCCATTTGGGTTTCCATAATAATTAGTAATTATTGTTGGTTGTGATTGTTGTGTTTTACTGATCAGCAGGGGATCAAATACTTTTTTCCCCTCACTGTATATGCCATATCTTTCTAACTGTGCACTTTCACAAAAGCTCTCAACCTATAGCATTTACATTTTAGTCATTTAGCAGACGCTCTTATCCAGAGCGACTTACAGTTAGTGAGTGCATACATTTTCATACTGGCCCCTCGTGGGAAACGAACCCACAACCCTGGCGTTGCAAGCGCCATGCTCTACCAACTGAGCTACAACTGAGCTAACCTATATACTTATTATGGACACAGTATGCTTACATTATTAGTTATCGTGTTGTTATTAGTTGTTGTTAGTTGTTATTAGTCCCATCCTTCAACTCCATTAAACACCACCCATCTATCTCTTAACACCATCCATATTGGATTTCTATTAGCCATATATTTTTAAACTGTACTGTGATGTTTTACAAAAGTTCTGATCCTTTCTGTTCTCATTGTTTCTACAGATCGTAAATTGAAAATAAACATTTTTGCTAAAAGTATTATTATATTATTGATCGATTGACTATGACTTTTCAGATCACCCAGTAATGCTATCTGCAGGGTTAGCTCCAGGTAAATATTGCAATCCTTTAGCCATTCCTGGACCTGTGTCCAAAAACAAGCTACAAATGGACAGTACCAAAACAAATGATCTAATGATTCTGTCTCTTCGCAGCAAAATCTGCAGAGCTGGGAAGATTATATCCCCCATATAAATAACATTCTATTGGTAGCAAGAATTTTATGTAATAATTTAAATTGAAAAATTCTAAGTTTTGAATCCGGCGTCGCTTTGCGTATCAGTTCATAAACACTATGCCATGGGATCGGTACGTCAAAAATCTCTTCCCAACTATTTTGCAATCTATATTGGATGGCTGTCAATCATTTGGTCCTTAAATGAAACTGGTATACTTTGTTATTTATCACAGTTTTCTTTAACCAATTATGTTCTTTAATGTAAGGCCGACAGACAAGTTCCTTACATTTTCCCCCTTCCACTTTCCTCTTCCATTTTTGCGGTAATGCTGCAATTATTTGGTTGTAATTTTGGGTAGAGCAGACATTTCCATATGTTTTTGTTAGCTGCATGTGCGACATAACTCCACCAGTCCTACCGATGATATCATTTACGAAGATTATACCTTTTTAAAAACATTTTGTAAATTTTTTTTTTTTTTTAATCAATTAGTATATTTGAGTTTAACCACAATATTTGTTGCATTATTTGTTCTGTCGTTTCTGGAGGATTAAATTGAAATTGCAACCAACTTTCTATGGTTTGTTTTAGAAATAGTGATATTTCTGAGATTATTTCCTTTTCAAATAACTGAAAGTGAGAGGTTGTAATCTGAATAAAGGGAAATAGGTCATTCTTGAGCATTGGGTGAGACAATCTTACTAATTTGCTAGAGAACCAGTTAGGATTTAAGTATAACTTTTGTATGACTGAAGCTTTTAGTGATAGGTCTAATGCTTTAATATTTAATAATTTCTGTCCTCCGAATTCATATTCATTATATAAATAGGCCCGTTTAATTTTGTCTGGCTTGCCGTTCCAAATAAAATGGAATATTTTTATCTCATATAATTTTAAAAACTGTTCGCTAGGCGTAGGCAAGACCATAAGCAAATAGGTAAACTGGGATAATACTAAAGAGTTAATCATGGTGATTTTTCCACAAATTGACAGGTATTTACCTTTCCATGGTAGCAAGATCTTATCTATTTTTGCTAACTTTCTATTAAAATGTATTGGAGTGAGATCATTTATTTCATTTGGGATATGTATTCCGAGTATATCCACATCACCATCAGACCATTTTATTGGTAAACTACATGGTAATGTCACATTTTTATTTTTTTAGTGATCCAATACGTAATATAGTACATTTTATCATAATTTGATTGTAATCCAGAGAGGTTAGAAAATGTATCTAGATCCTCTATGAGGCTGTGGAGGGATTCAAGCTGTGGATTTAAAAGAAAACATGAATAATCAGCGTACAATGACACCTTTGTTTTTAAGCCCTGGATTTCTAATCCTTTGATATTATTGTTGGATCTGATTTTAATAGTTAACATCTCGATGGCCATAATAAATATATATGCCGATAGTGGACAACCTTGTTTCACTCCTCTTGACAGTTTAAAACTTTCTGAGAAATAGCCATTATTTACTATTTTACACCTAGGGTTACTATACATGATTTTAACCCATTTTATAAGAGATTCTCCAAAATTGAAATGCTCCAGGCATTTATACACTGCTCAAAAAAATAAAGGGAACACTTAAACAACACATCCTAGATCTGAATGAATGAAATAATCTTATTAAATACTTTTTTCTTTACATAGTTGAATGTGCTGACAACAAAATCACACAAAAAATATCAATGGACAATGTGATTTTCTGGATTTTTGTTTTAGATTCCGTCTCTCACAGTTGAAGTGTACCTATGTAAAAAATTACAGACCTCTACATGCTTTGTAAGTAGGAAAACCTGCAAAATCGGCAGTGTATCAAATACTTGTTCTCCCCCACTGTACATATTTGCCCATTATTCTTTTTTAATTCTTCAAACTCTCTCAAGTTGGTTGTTGATCATTGCTAGACAGCCATTTTCAAGTATTGGCATAGATTTTCAAGCCGATTCAAGTCAAAACTGTAACTAGGCCACTCAGGAAAATTACTGTCTTCTTGGTAAGCAACTGCAGTGTAGATTTGGCCTTATGTTTTAGGTTATTGTCCTGCTGAAAGGTGAATTCGTCTGCCAGTGTCTGTTGGAAAGCAGATTGAACCAGGTTTTCCTCTAGGATTTTGCCTGTGCTTAGCTGTTTTCAGTTAATTTTTCTCCTTCTCCAGATATGAAATGCCTGGTCTAATAATAATAATATGCCATTTAGCAGACGCTTTTATCCAAAGCGACTTACAGTCATGTGTGCATACATTTTTTTGTGTATGGGTGGTCCCGGGGATCGAACCCACTACCTTGGCGTTACAGGCGCCGTGCTCTACCAGCTGAGCTACAGAGGATGTATGATTCTTTAATAATGGGGCAGAAGTTGAAAATTCACTGAGACCAAACGATCGCCTGAACTGTTTCCCGATTTTTAGAGAATGTTTCACAATAGGGTTTTTAGTGTATTTGGAAACAGGCTCAGCTAATGCAAGTTTTGAGCAGAGTAAGGCAGCTAAGGAGGTGGGGCCACAGGATGAGATCTCCAAGGTCAACCATTATGGGCCTGTAACATCAGGGATTTCTGTCATCCAATATTAATTGATTCTTATATTAGCTGCCCAGTAATAACATTGAAAGTTCGGATCAATTTTATCATGGTGTGGAGATATCCATTATCCTCTATTGAGATGCAGAACAACAAACATCATTAGGGTTAGAAGCTACTGGTGCCAAAACAGTAAGAATGAGGAGAGAAATTACAGAGGAGGGAAGAGTGAAAATGACAATAAGTGTTATTTACAAGCCTGAAAGGATGGGGATGGATCCAATGCCTTATTAATGAACTTAAGCAAACCAATGCACCTTCTCCCAATACACAGTAGAAGATCTCACTGTATCTCAACCAACTCAGCCTCAACCCCTAAAGCTGAATAGAGTCCTAAATCTAATATTTATATTATGCAGGTTCAAGTTGATTTCAATACTTGATATGCAAGATTCTAATCCTTAGGGTTAATTCGCTAATTGACTTGCAAATGCCTCATTGTAAGAGATGGTTTAAGTTAAGTGGGTGTCAAAAGGTCAGGATTGATTCAACAGGGAGGAGAACATCGTGATAGGGTCCAGTGAGACCTATAGCAGGACTTACAGTGCATTCGGAAAGTATTCAGACCCCTTGACTTTTTCCACATTTTGTTACGTTACAACCTTATTCTAAAATGGATTAAATAAATAAAAATACTCATCAATCTACACACAATACCTCATAATGACAAAGCGAAAACAGGTTTTTAGAAATTGTTTTTACTTATTTACATAAGTATTCAGACCTTTTGCTATGAGACTCGAAATTGAGCTCAGGTGCATCCTGTTTCCATTGACTATCTTTGAGATGTTTGTACAGCTTGATTGGAGTCCACCTGTGGTAAATTCAATTGATTGGACATGATATGGAAAGGCACACACCTGTCTATATAAGGTCCCACAGTTGACAGTGCATGTCAGAGCAAAAACTAAGCCATGAGGTCGAAGGAATTGTAGCTCTCTGACAGAGCTACAGCGTTCCTCTGTGGAGATGGGAGAACCTTCCAGAAGGACAACCATCTCTGCAGCACTCCACCAATCAGGCCTTTATGGTAGAGTAGCCAGATGGAAGCCACTCCTCAGTAGAAGGCACATGACAGCCCGCTTGGAGTTTGCCAAAAGGCACCTAAAGGATTCAGACCATGAGAAACAAGATTATCTGGTCTGATGAAACCAAGATTGAACTCTTTGGCCTGAATGCCAAGCGTCAAGTCTGGAGGAAACCTGGCACCATCCCTACGGTGAAGAATGGTGGTGGCAGCATCATGCTGTGGGGATGTTTTTCAGCCGCAGGGACTGGAAGACTAGCCAGGATCGAGGGAAAGATGAACGGAGCAAAGTACAGAGAGAACCTTGATGAAGAGCGCTCAGGACCTCAGACTGGGGCGAAGGTTCACCTTCCAACAGGACTACGACCCTAAGCACACAGCCAAGACAACGCAGGAGTGACTTCGGGACAAGTCTCTGAATGTCCTTGAGTGGCCCAGCCAGAGCCTGGACTTGAACCCGATCTAACTTCTCTGGAGACCTGAAAATAGCTGTGCAGCGACGCTCCCCATCCAACCTGACATAGCTTCAGAGGATCTGCAGAGAAAGATGGGAGAAACTCCCCAAATACAGGTGTGCCAAGCTTGTAGCGTCATACCCAAGAAGACTCGAGGCTGTAATCGCTGCCAAAGGGGTTTCAACAAAGTACTGAGTAAAGGGTCTGAATACTTACGTAAATGTGTTATTTCCGTTTATTTTATTTTATAAATTTGCTAAAAATTCTATAAACCTGTTTTTGCTTTGTCATGATGGGGTATTAACACAACATGCTGTAACATAACAACATGTGGAAAAAGTCAAGGGGTCTGAATATTTTCCGAATGCACTGTATATCAGTCGAATCATACCAAACAGTCGAATGATCATGTTATTCACCCTAACACATAATTAAATTTTCAAACGAGGTTAAGTTGCAATTACAACCTTTTCCAACTCAATCAAATGTCACTATCAACTATGTGTTACATAAAAGAGCAGTGTTTTGGGATGTGAACCCATCACTCTCTCCTGGAAAGACCATCACAGCAACACCTGTCAACAAATGGAAGAACTGACAGAGCGGTGCGCCGCGGTGCGCAATGCGTTTTAATTCACTCACACTAAAGCCCAAAAGGCGTCTCTCCGGGAAACATTTGGACCATCATGAACAGCTCGTCAGTCAGTCTTATCTTGAATATTGTCGCGTGATTAATTGTAGCTTCACTTCAGCCTTCAGCACTGTGGGTCGATGGAATAGGCTCCACCGTATTATATCCACCGGTGTCCCCGCTGCGCATCGCATCATGCAAACCATCTTGACAGTTTGTGGCCATGGAAAGCAAATGTTATTTTAAATATGTTCTAGCTTGAATTCACAAATGTTCTCGTAAAAACATTCGAAATAGAAACTGATGGCTACACGTCATTTGTAGTCTAAAAGTTAATAAAGGCGGAGGTTAATCAAACCGCGAGCGTGGTGCTGGTTCACATGCCTGTTGCAGTTTCGATCCATAGGCACAGGTCCATGACACAGTTCAAAACCGGGGATAAAACGCAGCATATAGACACATTTTAACTCCCTAGAATAATCAGTCAAAGGTCAGATATGCTGAACAATTATTTGTACCATATTACTCAGATGCATAGGCTATAACAGGTGCTATAACTGCGGACTTGTGTTGACAGGAAAGGGGGAAGTATTTAAAATGCGGTTAAAATAACACAAATAATACTGACAAAGTTTAGCCTTGTGCAAGTGGATACCATTAAACACACCCTGACTACTTTATAGCAAATACCTGCACGTGCACAACACAACACAACAACAAGTACAGCTGGTCTATCAAAAAAGTCACACATTCTAAACTGTTCTTACCTCGTGCCACCGTAGCCGGGAACTGCAAACAGAGAAATACAAGGATGCCCAAACTCAGGTAGCATCCTCCCGAAAACTGTCCCATCACTGGACCGGTCGTCTTCCTTCCTATCCGACCAGGGGATTCTGCGTGCGGATCTTGAGCATTTGCAGTCGTTTGACCGTGTCACCAGTAACAGGTTACCCCGCACTGATGACGTTTAAACAGGGCCAGTCTGTCGCCACCTCAGCCGAGGAAGGCAAACAGCGGCGGCATATCTGGTTTGCAGAGCAGAAAGAGCGATGGAGAGCTGTGTGTGTTTCGGCGGTCGGGCAGCCTGTGAGAGAGTGAAATAATTAAGCCTCGCAAGCCAAATGCTAGCTCTCAGCTTTGGGGCGGAGAGAGAGAGAGAGAGAGAGAGAGAGAGGCTGGGGGTAGAGGTGATAGGCTACTGGGGAGAGATATCCAGATTTACCACAGAGAAACCACAGACGACCACTGCGTGAGTCATCGAATCAATTTAGCATCACAATCATCTATCCAGTTTTTCCATAATGTCAGTGCGGAGTTATTTTGAATAGATCGTATCCTTATGATGCAAACCGCCATAATGGATTCTGAAAACAAAATGCTTGTGGTTAATTTGCTTGTGAATTATTTTTTGATTCCTTTCAAAGGGAAGAATATGTGAAACCATTACCAACAAAATTGGGTTGCTCCACAGAGTGGATTGACATTGAGTAGCTATGATCACCAACGAAAACAACAACACCATAGAAAACCAATCCGCATCTGCATTCCATGTAAATCAGTTGGAGTTTACATTCTCAGGCACAGTTACCCTATTCAGTGAAGATTCAATAGTTTATTTCCCAGGGTCCTCATCGGAGGTCAGCCCGTTAGGTGGGTTAAGTGCTTGACATGATTGCTCAAGCAGGCATAACCAGCGCTTTAAAGGGAAACTTCACTGCTAGACACTATTTGGGATGTTTTTCCAGTCTCCCTTCATAATTATGAATGATGAGAGGGTGTTTCAGACATAATTATGCACTATAGCTGTATTTTCGAATTTTTTGAACCAATGATGTCATTGGTTGATTCAGCCTGCTGTCTGAATTATTGTGGCCTTTGTGTTTCGCCGATTGCATCACACTAGCACCGAGTAGATATGCTTGTTCTTGTTCAATAGAGCCATTGGACTTGCCTCAATGATGTTCCTATCTGCCAGGATATTGCAGGATATGTAAGTAGGCATGCCCTACTTCCTTGTTCCCACCCTCGAAGGCAGGCTTTTCAAAACGGGGACGGTGCAAGTTTACAGGTTCACGGAATTTATGTTACCATGCACTGTCTATCTGACATTTCTAAATAATGATCTACAATGGCTGCTTCTGATTATTCCTCCTTCCAAGAAGAGCTGGACGCCTAAATCGTTTTTAAATGTTATGTTACATAGGAACATACAGCCATATTTATTTGAGCCGGAATACACTGAAGAGGAGTTGAGACAGCGAGAAAAATTATTTCGAGACCAGCAAGCAGCGGTGGCAGCCTAGACCAGCTGGACCAGGACTCAGGAGGGCAAATGACAAATGAGTAAGTTGTTTTGCTGTCAGTAGCTAGCTAGCAATATAAGCGCCCTTTTTACACATGGCAGTGTTGTTCAGTCCAATCAATTTGGTGATACATCGATTCAGCCATAACGGGCCTTGCTAGTACCACTACAAGGCAAGCTAGCCAAGTTTAGCTAGCTAGCTGTGTATTTGCTATACCTAAAATGTACTGAAGTCTAATGTTATAGCTAGCTAGTTAACTAGCCTATCTAGCCTCAGTGCCTCTCATTAGGAGCAAAACTGGAAAACTATTTTGATGATGATGGCGGAGATTAAAGGAACCATTAAAGGAATGGTTGTGGCTTTATGACTCATATTAGTATTGGAGTATTATACCTGTGTGCTGTAGCTAGCTTTGTCTTGAATACAAGCCATGTCTACTTATTTCCTATATTGACAGACTAATTTATTGTTTTATTGAATCCTGTTTACTTGCCACCAAATTAAAGTTTAAGTGATGCACCAACTCCCTGCATCATTTGACTGAAGCTAGTTTATGCGTCATTAGACTGAAGCTAGTTTATCCCAATACATTTAATGAATATCACAATTAATTGAACCAGAAGTTGAAGTTAAACACTTTATTGGTTTAAAATATTTTACAGTTCATATAAGGAAATTATTAAATTGAAATAAATTCATTAGGCTCTAGTCTACATACCTTAAAAAGAAAGGTAGGGGCATGGATCAGAAAACCAGTCAGTATCTGGCGTGACCACCATTTGCCTCATGCAGCGCGACACATCTCCTTCGCATAGAGTTGATCAGGCTGTTGATTGTGGCCTGTGGAATGTTGTTCCACTCCTCTTCCATGGCTGTGCGAAGTTGCTGGATATTGGCGGAACACGCTGTCGTACACGTTGATCGAGAGCATCCCAAACATGCTCAATGGCTGACATGTCTGGTGAGTATGCAGGCCATGGAAGAACTGGGACATTTTCAGCTTCCAGGTCTCAATCAAACTCTTTCTGTGGGTTTTCAGCCCGGCAGTCCTTTCAGACCCAGCATGATAATTACATCAGAAAACACATGTGTTAATGTTCCCTTTTATTTTATTTCTGATAGCAAACTCAGGTGGACAAATAAAAAAGAATACAAAATGGCCGACCTGCAGACCTCCAGCGAGGGAGTCGGTGACACAGCCTCGTCAAAGCTGTTTGGCAGGTCCTTAAAGATGCACTATGCAGAAATCGTTCTGTCATTTCCTGGTTGCTAAAATTCTAATCGTTCGCCTAATTTCAGTTTATGTGACAAAACAAGCAAGTATAGTGTAGAGAATCATTGTACCATTGAAACTGCTGTGAAATACACTGCTCAAAAAAATAAAGGGAACACTTAAACAACACAATGTAACTCCAAGTCAATCACACTTCTGTGAAATCAAACTGTCCACTTAGGAAGCAACACTGATTGACAATACATTTCACATGCTGTTGTGCAAATGGAATAGACAACAGGTGGAAATTATAGGCAATTACCAAGACACCCCCAATAAAGAAGTGGTTCTGCAGGTGGTGACCACAGACCACTTCTCAGTTCCTATGCTTCCTGGTTGATGTTTTGGTCACTTGAATGCTGGGCGGAGCTTTCACTCTAGTGGTAGCATGAGACGGAGTCTACAACCCACACAAGTGGCTCAGGTAGTGCAGCTCATCCAGGATGGCACATCAATGCGAGCTGTGGCAAGAAGGTTTGCTGTGTCTGTCAGCGTAGTGTCCAGAGCATGGAGGCGCTACCAGGAGACAGGCCAGTACATCAGGAGACGTGGAGGAGGCCGTAGGAGGGCAACAACCCAGCAGCAGGACTGCTACCTCTGCCTTTGTGCAAGGAGGAGCAGGAGGAGCACTGCCAGAGCCCTGCAAAATGACCTCCAGCAGGCCACAAATGTGCATGTGTCTGCTCAAAGGTCAGAAACAGACTCCATGAGGGTGGTATGAGGGCCCGACGTCCACAGGTGGGGGTTGTGCTTACAGCCCAACACCATGCAGGACTTTTTGGCATTTGCCAGAGAACACCAAGATTGGCAAATTCGCCACTGGCGCCCTGTGCTCTTCACAGATGAAAGCAGGTTCACACTGAGCACATGTGACAGACGTGACAGAGTCTGGAGACGCCGTGGAGAACGTTCTGCTGCCTGCAACATCCTCCAGCATGACCGGTTTGGCGGTGGGTCAGTCATGGTGTGGGGTGGCATTTCTTTGGGGGCCGCACAGCCCTCCATGTACTCGCCAGAGGTAGCCTGACTGCCATTAGGTACCGAGATGAGATCCTCAGACCCGTTGTGAGACCATATGCTGGTGCGGTTGGCCCTGGGTTCCTCCTAATGCAAGACAATGCTAGACCTCATGTGGCTGGAGTGTGTCAGCAGTTCCTGCAAGAGGAAGGCATTGATGCTATGGACTGGCCTGCCCATTCCCCAGACCTGAATCCAATTGAGCACATCTGGGACATCATGTCTCGCTCCATCCACCAACGCCACGTTGCACCACAGACTGTCCAGGAGTTGGCGGATGCTTTAGTCCAGGTCTGGGAGGAGATCCCTCAGGAGACCATCCGCCACCTCATCAGGAGCATGCCCAGGCGTTGTAGGGAGGTCATACAGGCACGTGGAGGCCACACACACTACTGAGCCTCATTTTGACTTGTTTTAAGGACATTACATCAAAGTTGGATCAGCCTGTAGTGTGGTTTTCCACTTTAATTTTGAGTGTGACTCCAAATCCAGACCTCTGGGGGTTGATAAATTTGATTTCCATTGATAATGTTTGTGTGATTTTGTTGTCAGCACATTCAACTATGTAAAGAAAAAAGTATTTAATACGATTATTTCATTCATTCAGATCTAGGATGTGTTATTTTAGTGTTCCCTTTATTTTTTTAATCAGTGTATATTTTCCATAACCAAAAATATTGTATTTTCAGCTATTGGAAAATGGTGTACGAAACCGAAAGTAAAAGACGCAAAAACGAAACTTAAGAACGGAAGCATAGAAATAACGCACATACAACAGATCTTCCGCTTCTTAGACTTGCTTTCAATGAGAATGACAGATCTATAACTCACATTTCTAAGTGAAATTGGTTGGGTTAACCAAAAAGTTACATATTGAAGCTTTAATGCCCCCTGTTGAGATAAACCAAAACCAAAATTCCTTCCAAATGGATGTGGAAAGACTGTAGTGGAGTGGACTTTGATGTGTGTGGATGTGAGGGACTCTGTCTGTCAGCCTGAGAGCTTTGTTGGTCTGAGCAACCCTCTGGTAGATAAGTGACGTTGGTTAACTTTCCTGGAGGTTAGACATTGTCCATAGGCGACATAATGACATGGTCACCATCAGCAACAACATGTCAAACAGGATCTATATATAGAGTTGTAAACAAACCACTAGTTTCACCAATATACCCCAAAAATACACTAATGTATTGTGATCTCTCACGTAGCGGTTATTCCCGACAACACTCTTTAATAACAATGTGTTGTTGCATACATACACTACCTGACCAAAAGTATGTGGACACCTGCTCATCGAACATCTCATTCCAAAATCATCGGCATTAATATGGAGTTGGTCCTCCCTTTGCTGCTATAACAGCCTCCACTCTTCTGGGAAGACTTTCCACTAGATGTTGGAACATCGCTGCGGGGACTTGCTTCCATTCAACCACAAGAGCATTAGTTAGGTTGGGCACTGATGTTGTGCGATTAGGCCTGGCTCGCAGTCGACGATCCAATTCATCCCAAAGGTGTTTGATGGGGTTGAGGTCAGGGCTCTGTGCAGGCTAGTCAAGTTCTTCCACACTGATCTCGACAAACCATTTCTGTATGGACCTCGCTTTGTGCATTGGGGCATTGTCATGCTGAAACAGGAAAGTGCCTTCCCCAAACTGTTGCCACAAAGTTGGAAGCACATTGTATACTGTAGCGTACACATTTCCCTTCACTGGAACTAAGGGGCCTAGCCCGAACTATGAAAAACAGCCCCAGACCATTATTGCTCTTCCACCAAACTTTACAGTTGGCACTATGCATTTGGGCAGGTAGCGTTCTCCTGGCATCCGCCAAACCCAGATTAGTCCGTCGGACTGCCAGATGTTGAAGCGTAATTCACCACTCCAGAGAACTCGTTTCCACTGCTCCAGAGTCCAATGGCGGCGAGCTTTACACCACTCCAGCCGACGCTTGGCATTGCTCATGGTGATGTTAGGCTTGTGTGTGGCTGCTCGGCCATGGAAACCCATTTCATGAAGCTCCTGACAAACAGTTATTGTGCTGACGTTGCTTCCAGAGGCAGTTTGGAACTCGGTAGTGAGTGTTGCAACCAAGGACAGATAATTTTTACGCGCTACATACTTCAGCACTCGGTGGTCCCGTTCTGTGAGCTTGTGTGGCCTACCACTTTGCGGCTGAGCCATTGTTGCTCCTAGACGTTTTCACTTCACAATAACAGCACGTACAGTTGACCGGGGCAGCTCTAGCAGGTCAGAAATTCGACGAACTGACTTGTTGGAAAGGTGGCATCCTATGACGGTGCCACATTGAAAGTCACTGAGCACTTCAGTAAGGCCATTCTACTGCCAATGTTTGTCTATGGAGATTGCATGGCTGTGTGCTCGATTTTTAGACCTGTCAGCAATGGGTGTGGCTGAAATAGCCAAATCCACTCATTTTAAAGGGTGTCCACATACTTTTGTATATGTAGTGTACAGTCATGGTCAAAAGTTTTGAGAATGACACATACTAATTTTCACAAAGTCTGCTGCCTCAGTTTTGATGATGGCAATTTGCATATACTCCAGAATGTCATGAAGAGTGATCAGATCATTTACAATAATAATAATAATTATTATTATTATTATTATTTTTTTTTAGGGGGTAGATCAGATTTAATATTGCAGATAGATTGTAACTTCCATCAATGTAATTGTCTGCATCACTTCCAATCCCCCCATATGTTTTTTTTTCTTCTCGCAAATATATATATATATATATACATATACACATACATACATATATACACATACATATACATTTCCTTTAAAAAATATATATTTCCCTTTATTACTTTCCAACCCAACCACCCCTTCCCTAATTGGAGTAAACTAGTGAACAACAATGCTTAGGCCTCTACTTCCAGTTTATACAGTATCTCACAAAAGTGAGTACACCCCTCACATTTTTGTAAATATTTGAGTATATCTTTTTATGTGACAATGCTGAAGAAATGACACTTTGCTACAATGTAAAGTAGTGAGTGTACAGCTTGTATAACAGTGTAAATTTGCTGTCCCCTCAAAATAACACAACACACAGCCATTAATGTCTAAACCGCTGGCAACAAAAGTGAGTACACCCTTAAGTGAAAATGTCCAAATTGGGCCGTGTACCATCAAATCTTGGGTAAGAACCTCCTTCCCTCAGCCAGGGCATTGAAAATGGGTTGTGGATGGGTATTCCAGCATGACAATGACCTAAAACACACGGCCAAGGCAACAAAGGAGTGGCTCAAGAAGAAGCAAATTAAGGTCCTGGAGTGGCCTAGCCAGTCTCCAGACCTTAATCCCATAGAAAATCTGTGGAGGGAGCTGAAGGTTCGAGTTGCCAAACGTCAGCCTCGAAACCTTATTGACTTGGTGAAGATCTGCAAAGAGGAGTGGGACAAAATCCCTCCTGAGATGTGTGCAAACCTGGTGGCCAACAAGGGTTTTGCCACCAAGTACTAAGTCATGTTTTGCAGAGGGGTCAAATACTTATTTCCCTCATTAAAATGCAAATCAATTCATAACATTTTTGACATGCGTTTTTCTGGATTTTTTTGTTGTTATTCTGTCTCTCACTGTTCAAATAAACCTACCATTAAAATTATAGACTGATCATGTCTTTGTCAGTGGGCAAACGTACAAAATCAGCAGGGGATCAAATACTTTTTTCCCTCACTGTATGTGAATTGACGAGACTCTACTTGGGGTAGATCACCTAGCTCTGATGACTTGCTTCATCTATTATATACAGAGTTGAGTAGTCCTCATATCAAATCCATGTTACTGTTAGTTGTGTTAGTCTAATTTACAACTATAATATGCCCCATTTGGGTTTCCATAATAATTAGTAATTATTGTTGGTTGTGATTGTTGTGTTTTACTGATCAGCAGGGGATCAAATACTTTTTTCCCCTCACTGTATATGCCATATCTTTCTAACTGTGCACTTTCACAAAAGCTCTCAACCTATAGCATTTACATTTTAGTCATTTAGCAGACGCTCTTATCCAGAGCGACTTACAGTTAGTGAGTGCATACATTTTCATACTGGCCCCTCGTGGGAAACGAACCCACAACCCTGGCGTTGCAAGCGCCATGCTCTACCAACTGAGCTACAACTGAGCTAACCTATATACTTATTATGGACACAGTATGCTTACATTATTAGTTATCGTGTTGTTATTAGTTGTTGTTAGTTGTTATTAGTCCCATCCTTCAACTCCATTAAACACCACCCATCTATCTCTTAACACCATCCATATTGGATTTCTATTAGCCATATATTTTTAAACTGTACTGTGATGTTTTACAAAAGTTCTGATCCTTTCTGTTCTCATTGTTTCTACAGATCGTAAATTGAAAATAAACATTTTTGCTAAAAGTATTATTATATTATTGATCGATTGACTATGACTTTTCAGATCACCCAGTAATGCTATCTGCAGGGTTAGCTCCAGGTAAATATTGCAATCCTTTAGCCATTCCTGGACCTGTGTCCAAAAACAAGCTACAAATGGACAGTACCAAAACAAATGATCTAATGATTCTGTCTCTTCGCAGCAAAATCTGCAGAGCTGGGAAGATTATATCCCCCATATAAATAACATTCTATTGGTAGCAAGAATTTTATGTAATAATTTAAATTGAAAAATTCTAAGTTTTGAATCCGGCGTACGCTTTGCGTATCAGTTCATAAACACTATGCCATGGGATCGGTACGTCAAAAATCTCTTCCCAACTATTTTGCAATCTATATTGGATGGCTGTCAATCATTTGGTCCTTAAATGAAACTGGTATACTTTGTTATTTATCACAGTTTTCTTTAACCAATTATGTTCTTTAATGTAAGGCCGACAGACAAGTTCCTTACATTTTCCCCCTTCCACTTTCCTCTTCCATTTTTGCGGTAATGCTGCAATTATTTGGTTGTAATTTTGGGTAGAGCAGACATTTCCATATGTTTTTGTTAGCTGCATGTGCGACATAACTCCACCAGTCCTACCGATGATATCATTTACGAAGATTATACCTTTTTAAAAACATTTTGTAAATTTTTTATTTTTTTTAATCAATTAGTATATTTGAGTTTAACCACAATATTTGTTGCATTATTTGTTCTGTCGTTTCTGGAGGATTAAATTGAAATTGCAACCAACTTTCTATGGTTTGTTTTAGAAATAGTGATATTTCTGAGATTATTTCCTTTTCAAATAACTGAAAGTGAGAGGTTGTAATCTGAATAAAGGGAAATAGGTCATTCTTGAGCATTGGGTGAGACAATCTTACTAATTTGCTAGAGAACCAGTTAGGATTTAAGTATAACTTTTGTATGACTGAAGCTTTTAGTGATAGGTCTAATGCTTTAATATTTAATAATTTCTGTCCTCCGAATTCATATTCATTATATAAATAGGCCCGTTTAATTTTGTCTGGCTTGCCGTTCCAAATAAAATGGAATATTTTTATCTCATATAATTTTAAAAACTGTTCGCTAGGCGTAGGCAAGACCATAAGCAAATAGGTAAACTGGGATAATACTAAAGAGTTAATCATGGTGATTTTTCCACAAATTGACAGGTATTTACCTTTCCATGGTAGCAAGATCTTATCTATTTTTGCTAACTTTCTATTAAAATGTATTGGAGTGAGATCATTTATTTCATTTTGGGATATGTATTCCGAGTATATCCACATCACCATCAGACCATTTTATTGGTAAACTACATGGTAATGTCACATTTTTATTTTTTTAGTGATCCAATACGTAATATAGTACATTTTATCATAATTTGATTGTAATCCAGAGAGGTTAGAAAATGTATCTAGATCCTCTATGAGGCTGTGGAGGGATTCAAGCTGTGGATTTAAAAGAAAACATGAATAATCAGCGTACAATGACACCTTTGTTTTTAAGCCCTGGATTTCTAATCCTTTGATATTATTGTTGGATCTGATTTTAATAGTTAACATCTCGATGGCCATAATAAATATATATGCCGATAGTGGACAACCTTGTTTCACTCCTCTTGACAGTTTAAAACTTTCTGAGAAATAGCCATTATTTACTATTTTACACCTAGGGTTACTATACATGATTTTAACCCATTTTATAAGAGATTCTCCAAAATTGAAATGCTCCAGGCATTTATACACTGCTCAAAAAAATAAAGGGAACACTTAAACAACACATCCTAGATCTGAATGAATGAAATAATCTTATTAAATACTTTTTTCTTTACATAGTTGAATGTGCTGACAACAAAATCACACAAAAAATATCAATGGAAATCAAATTTATCAACCCATGGAGGTCTGGATTTGGAGTCACACTCAAAATTAAAGTGGAAAACCACACTACAGGCTGTTCCAACTTTGATGTAATGTCCTTAAAACAAGTCAAAATGAGGCTCAGTAGTGTGTGTGGCCTCCACGTGCCTGTATGACCTCCGTACAACGCCTGGGCATGCTCCTGATGAGGTGGAGGATGGTCTCCTTAGGGATCTCCTCCCAGACCTGGACTAAAGCATCCGCCAACTCCTGGACAGTCTGTGGTGCAACGTGGCGTTGGTGGATGGAGCGAGACATGATGTCCCAGATGTGCTCAATTGGATTCAGGTCTGGGGAACGGGCGGGCCAGTCCCTAGCATCAATGCCTTCCTCTTGCAGGAACTGCTGACACACTCCAGCCACATGAGGTCTAGCATTGTCTTGCATTAGGAGGAACCCAGGGCCAACCGCACCAGCATATGGTCTCACAAGGGGTCTGAGGATCTCATCTCGGTACCTAATGGCAGTCAGGCTACCTCTGGCGAGTACATGGAGGGCTGTGCGGCCCCCCAAAGAAATGCCACCCCACACCATGACTGACCCACCGCCAAACCGGTCATGCTGGAGGATGTTGCAGGCAGCAGAACATTCTCCACGGCGTCTCCAGACTCTGTCACGTCTGTCACATGTGCTCAGTGTGAACCTGCTTTCATCTGTGAAGAGCACAGGGCACCAGTGGCGAATTTGCCAATCTTGGTGTTCTCTGGCAAATGCCAAATGTCCTGCATGGTGTTGGGCTGTAAGCACAACCCCCACCTGTGGACGTCGGGCCCTCATACCACCCTCATGGAGTCTGTTTCTGACCGTTTGAGCAGACACATGCACATTTGTGGCCTGCTGGAGGTCATTTTGCAGGGCTCTGGCAGTGCTCCGCCTGCTCCCCCTTGCACAAAGGCGGAGGTAGCAGTCCTGCTGCTGGGTTGTTGCCCTTCTACGGCCTCCTCCACGTCTCCTGATGTACTGGCCTGTCTCCTGGTAGCGCCTCCATGCTCTGGACACTACGCTGACAGACACAGCAAACCTTCTTGCCACAGCTCGCATTGATGTGCCATCCTGGATGAGCTGCACTACCTGAGCCACTTGTGTGGGTTGTAGACTCCGTCTCATGCTACCACTAGAGTGAAAGCACCGCCAGCATTCAAAAGTGACCAAAACATCAGCCAGGAAGCATAGGAACTGAGAAGTGGCCTGTGGTCACCACCTGCAGAACCACTTCTTTATTGGGGGTGTCTTGCTAATTGCCTATAATTTCCACCTGTTGTCTATCCCATTTGCACAACAGCATGTGAAATGTATTGTCAATCAGTGTTGCTTCCTAAGTGGACAGTTTGATTTCACAGAAGTGTGATTGACTTGGAGTTACATTGTGTTGTTTAAGTGTTCCCTTTATTTTTTTTTAGCAGTGTATATAAACCCCAGTCGTACTTTATCAAATGCCTTTTCGAAGTCTGCTATGAAAAGCAGGCCTGGTTTGCCAGATTTTTCATAGTGTTCTATTGTTTCCAGTACTTGCCTTATATTATCTCCAATGTATCTTCCATGTAAAAAAACTGTCTGATTTAGAATGAATAATGTCCGACAATACCTTTTTGTTTCTATGAGCTATACATTTTGCAATAATTTTTGCATCACAACACTGAAGTGTAAGGGGCCTCCAATTTTTTTAATGGACTGGATCTTTGTATTTTCCACTTGTATCCTGTTTCAGTAATAATGAAATCAGACATTCTTATTGAGTGTCTGATAATCTACCATTTACATAGGAGTGGCTAAAACATGCTAATAACGGTCCTATGAGTATATCAAAAAAGGTTTGGTATACCTCGACTGGTATGCCATCCAACCCTGGAGTTTTCCCAGACTTAAAGTCTTTAATTGCATCCAGACGTTCGTCCTCTGTAATTTCACCTTCACATGAGTCTTTCTGTATGGCTGTTAATTTTACATAATCAATAGAAAAAAATCTCTACAATAAGCTTCAGTTAGAGGAGATGGAGGCGACTGAAACGAAAACATATGCTTAAAGTACTTTGTTTCCTCCTTCAAAATATAATTTGGTGAATCATGGGTGACTCCGTCATTTTTAACCAGTTCAGTAAATTATTTTTGGTAGCATTCCTATGCTGAAGATAAAAAAATAATTTGGTGCATTTTCCCCCATATTCCATCCAGTTTGCTTTATTTGTATAATCTATTACACTTGATCTTTCTTGAATAAGTTTCTCCATTTCTTTTAGTTTTACCTCTTAATTTATTCTGAGCCTCTATGTTACAGTTTTTATTGCTATCTATCTGTTCTGTTAGACCTTCTATTTCCTTTGTTAGTATGGACTCTTTTGACCTAAATTGCTTTTGTTTTCGAGATGAGTACTGAATTGCATGGCCTCTAAAGGCACATTTTAAAGGTGTCCCATACAATAAGGGGATTTGCTGTACCTATGTTATGACGGAAAAAATAAGTTATGAATTCCTCTGTCCTAGTTAAAAACAAGTTATCATCCAATAGGGTTTGATTACATTTCCAATATCCTCGCCCACGTGGAAATTCAGTAAGAGTAATGTATATGCCAATTATATGATGGTCCGACCGCATTCTGTCCCCTATCAACACTTTTTAAACGTTTGGTGCCAACGAGAATGACATAAGAAAGAAGTCAAGACGACTAGCTTGATTGAGTCTCCGCCATATATATCTCACTAGATCAGGATATTTAAGTTCTAATGTATCCATGACATTCATGATTTCCTTAAGAGCATGAGGGTGATTGTTTGTAGTGTGATTTCCTTTACGGTCCATTGAGCTATTTAAAACTGTATTATAATCTCCCACCATAATAATATAGTCTTGAATTGCTTGTAGGGTTGATAATTTATTATATATATATTGTCAAAGAAGTGTGGATCATCATTATTTGGTCTGTAAAGGTTAATGAGCCATATTTGTTTATGGTCCAATAACATATTTAAAATAATTCATCTACCTTGCGTATCTGTTTGGACAATTTGCACATTTGGATCGAAATTACTGTTAATTAATATCATCACCCCTTTTGAGTTTCTTTGCCCATGGGAGAAGTATATTTTCGCCCCCCCATTCCTTTTTTACACGCAACTTCATCTAGAATTGTTGAATGAGTTTCCTGTAAACAATAGATATTATATTCTTTCTCTTTGAGCCATGTAAATATTGTTCTTCTTTTCTTATTATCTGCTAAGCCATTACAATTATTTTACATTTTAGTAATTTAGCAGACGCTCTTATCCAGAGCGACTTACAGTTAGTGAGTGCATAGATTTTCATACTGGCTATACCTATTTCACCATATACCATAATGAGATAGAAGTTTACAACTATTTATCATTATATATGTTTGTAAATTTACCCATAAAAAATACCATAGTGATTGAGTGTCTGTACCATGATATTTGCATTGCTACTAAGTAACCCTCCAATTGTTCTCCACTAATTCCCCCGCTAAAGCCCCTCCCCGTCCCAAGTTGGGCCGTCATCCCAGTGATCGGCATACCACCCCCGTCCCTCCAGATCCCCAGGGCCCCGAGAGGCCAGGACCCATCCATCAAAAACGGCACACTGTGCCACCCACAAAACAGAAGCAGGTCAACTGCCAAAAGCATTTCCAATGCTCTCACCTCAATATAAATAAATAAATATATATATATATATTCAAATATCTTGCATATCTTATTTTTCAGCATTATCAATTAATATCCGGATTGCCATTGTATTACATTACATCTGATTTTATAGCCATAAAATCAGATGCTCAATGGTTGTTACATCCCAGAGCCCAACTCAAGAAAGGACCTGATTTACGAATGCATATACGAATGTTAATACAGTTACAGCTGTTTGAGAAAGCATGCAAGTTTGAGCAAAAATTGACAACAATGTGAGATTTGATTAATTTATTTAATCTATGTCAAGTCCTAGGTGATGGAGATCAGATCCACCCTCTTCACCTGAGACACAAACACTCTGGTCCCCCGTTGTAACCATTTTTCCCAAGAATCTCCATGCAGTCAGACCTTTTGATTATTTTGTGCCACCTGGTGATAAGCCCCCTCTCTGATTGTCCGAGTGTGACCCCCCTCCCCATGGGTTACTGCAGCCAGTGTTGCCAGCACTGCCACTACCTGGGTGGGGGTACCCCACCGGAATCCCCACCGGCTAGGTACAAGGTCATCAAGGTTCTCATATATTATGCTCTCCCATCAGGGGGCTCTGGCTTTGTAGGACCAACCCTGCCAGGCAGGCTCATAATCTTGAGGGGGCGGTGCTGCTCAAGTAGGTCTCTGACTGCATAGATTTTTCTGTTTTGGCTGCATATAGTCAACTCACAGCAGGTCCATAAAACAGATGGGGACTTCTCTTTGGTGTATGGGTCGCTCAGGTGGGTGTCTAGGATATAGGGTTGGGGATCGTTCCATCATGATAGGACAATAAAACATGTTTTATTAGATGTATACTATATTTTAAAATGTATATCCCTCATCTGCACAAAATTGAAAGCTCTCTCACAACCCCTGCTCACAGACACACGTTGGTTCTGGGATATGCAACCAATTCCTTTCTCAATCACTTAAAGCCACACTTATCCAAACACAAAAACGCACACCACACCTTCCATCACAATTCATCCACACATACCCACATACTGTGCCTTCTATGTCTTCTGTTTGCTATGTTTTTATCTCCACTATGTTTATTGAGTACTTTTGTTCTAATTTAGTTGTATTTGCTTGTTATCTTTTCTTGTAATACCGTCTTTTCCATTTATAAAATACTATACCTACTATAAATGTGCTTTATTATTACAATCCCTACAATGGCTAGTATTGGGTGTTCCATTATTCGACTCCTCTATTAGAACTTACAGAATAGCCATGGAGCAGTCTTTGTGTCGCGGAACATTTGGTTGTCAATATACAGTTTATCGACAACGAGCAACACGCTTCCCTTTTGATCTATTTTCCTTGAAGATTGGGTACAGAACAATTCATTGCAAATTCCCTCTTTGCCATGAAAATGAACTTAATCCCCCAAAAAACAATTTATACTGCATTTCAGCCCTGTCACAAAAGGACCAGCTGCCATCATGTCAGTGATTCTCTCGTTAACACAGGTGAGAGTGTTGATGAGGACAAGGCTGGAGATCACTCTCATGCTGATTTAGATAGAATAACAGACTGGAAGCTTTAAAAGGAGGGTGGTGCTTGAAATCATTGTTCTTCCTCTGTTAACCATGGTTACCTGCAAGGAAACACGTGCTGTCATCATTGCTTTGCACAAAAAGGGCTTCACAGGCAAGGATATTGCTGCTAGTAAGATTGCACTTAAATCAACCATTTTATTGGATCATCAAGAACTTCAAGGAGAGAGGTTCAATTGTTGTGAAGAAGGCGTCAGGGCACCCAAGAAATCCAGCAAGCGCCAGGACCGTCTCCTAAAATTGATTCGGCTGCGGGATCGGGGCACCACCAGTGCAGAGCTTGCTCAGGAATGGCAGCAGGCAGGTGCACAGTGAGGCAAATACTTTTGGAGGATGGCCTGGTGTCTAGAGGGGCAGCAAAGAAGCCACTTCTCTCCAGGAAAAACATCAGGGACAGACTGATATTCTGCAAAAGGTACAGGGATTGGACTGCTGAGGACTGGGGTAAAGTCATTTTCTCTGATGAATCCCCTTTCCGATTGTTTGGGGCATCCGGAAAACACCTTGTCTGGAGAAGACAAGGTGAGCGATACCATCAGTCCTGTGTCATGCCAACAGTAAAGCATCCTGAGACCATTCATGTGTGGGGTTGCTTCTCAGCCAAGGGAGTGGGCTCACTCACAATTTTGCCTAAGAACACAGCCATGAATAAAGAATGGTACCAACACATCCTCCGACAGCAACTTCTCCCAACCATCCAAGAACAGTTTGGTGACGAACAATGCCTTTTCCAACATGATGGAGCACCTTGCCATAAGGCAAAAGTGATAACTAAGTGTCTCTGGGAACAAAACATCGAAATTTTGGGTCTATGGCCAGGAAACTCCCCAGACCTTAATCCCATTGAGAACTTGTGGTCGATCCTCAAGAGGCGGGTGGACAAACAAAAACCCACAAATTCTGACAAACTCCAAGCATTGATTATGCAAGAATGGGCTGCCATCAGTCAGGATGTGGCTCAGAAGTTATTTGACAGCATGCCAGGGCGGATTGCAGAGGTCTTGAAAAAGAAGGGTCAACACTGCAAATATTGACTCTTTGCATAAACTTAATGTAATTGTCAATAAAAGCCTTTGACACTTATGGAATGCTTGTAATTATACTTCAGTATACCATAGTAACATCTGACAAGAATATCTCATAACACTGAAGAAGCAAACTTGGTGAAGACCAATACTTGTGTCATTCTCAAAACTTTTGACCACGACTGTATGTTAGGGGAGGGGAAATTGCACTCGAGAGAGTTTAGTTGAAAAATAATAAAGACACAGAAAAACTCTACAGAAAGCATATACAGTGAGGGGAAAAAGGTATTTGATCCCCTGCTGATTTGTACGTTTGCCCATTGACAAAGAAATTATCAGTCTATAATTTTAATGGTAGGTTTATTTGAACAGTGAGAGACAGAAAAACAACAAAAAAATCCAGAAAAACGCATGTCAAAAATGTTATAAATTGATTTGCATTTTAATGAGGGAAATAAGTATTTGACCCCTCTGCAAAACATGACTTAGTACTAGGTGGCAAAACCCTTGTTGGCAATCACAGAGGTCAGACGTTTCTTGTTGTTGGCCACCAGGTTTGCACACATCTCAGGAGGGTTTTGTCCCACTCCTCTTACCTGTATAAAAGACACCTGGGAGCCAGAAATCTTTCTGATTGAGAGGGGGTCAAATACTTATTTCCCTCATTAAAATGCAAATCAATTTATAACATTTTTGACATGCGTTTTTCTGGATTTTGTTGTTGTTATTCTGTCTCTCACTGTTCAAATAAACCTACCATTAAAATTATAGACTGATCATTTCTTTGTCAGTGGGCAAACGTACAAAATCAGCAGGGGATCAAATACTTTTTTCCCTCACTTTATAACTAATTACCAAAGTGCTGTATGAAATGAACACACTGCATTGCAGACAGTTTTGCTTTGGTTAGGCTAATCAACATGAATCAACATTGTCTACTAGTGGATAACTGCGTAGCATGGTGGTCTGGTCTGGATAAAGTAATTACTTTCCCATGTTGGAGAGATGAAAGTGTGACTGAAATAAAATAAAGAATCCTCCATTCGTTTGTCGGGTCATGAGAACCATAATTGACTACAGTGGGTTGGATAATTGGAGTTTCCTGTCCTATTAGCTATACTTGTGAAACAACTTATTTGGGCTATCTTATCATTAGCGTTCAGCCCGTCTTCAAAAATAAACTTTATCCGATACTGCTTAATATGTACAGACAGTACAGTGTGATTTGGAATCAGCTGAATGCTGAATGCTCGAAAGACTCGGCTACTCTATTTATTGTTTTGACTAAATGTAGCCAATCTATGTTATATTATAAATACTGCACTTATTTTTGCATGGATTCTGCCACGTGGTTAGCTTTAACATCTAGGATCGCTATATTTTCTGTGTCTATGCAAGCAAATCTCGGCATTGCACAATCTTCTGGGGAAACCATGTCCGCCTACCTTCTCCTTCTCTACACCGCAGGCTGGACATCGTTCCAATATGATGAGAGTATCACCGGCCTGTCACCACTCTTTGACTGACTGGCCAGTGCTTCAGTGACCTCTTCCTGGGGAAGTCTCCCCCGCCCATGGAAAATTGGAGCAGGACCGACGCTTCTAAAGGACTTAGTGGACTCCGATCCTGCTATCCAGCAATGGAAATACATCATCCGCCGTAAGCCCAGTGGAAGACAGCGATCAATGGTGAAAGGGGCTTCTTTGGCTTTGAGAAGCCTGGTCCAGACGTCAAAGAGCTTCGCCCCCCTGGCTTTGGAGGTTGCCGCACCATCGTCCTCTACCCTGGAGTGATTCTACCTCGGGTTCGGTTCCTCAGAGCTCCCCCCTCATTGGACCGCGAGGGTGTCTGAGGCTCCGGCCCCTTCATCAGCCACGATGGATTCTACGGCTGGCTCGGGTCCACTGTGCCCCACCTCCCATCGGTCCGCAAGGGGTCTCCTGAACCACTCGATTCGCAAAAACATACGGACCTCCTCTGCCATTTCACCAGCTGTTATCGTCAGAAGATCTATGGTGAGAAACATCTCAGTTCCCGGGGCAAAAACCCTTTGCTATCCTGGAGCACGAGTACAGGACATAACTGCTGCTGCTTCCTACCATTCAATGACAGCTGCCGGGGGCTGACGCTGTTGTAGTCTGTGGGGTCAAACGACATTAGGAGGGCTAGCTCGGATCTGCTGGCACTGGATTTTAAAGAACTTATTCTAGCTCTGAAAGACTGCAAAAAGCGGCAGATTATTTCAGGCCCTGTGCCATCGTTGGGCCGTGGCAGCGAAAGATTCAGCAGGCTACTGGCATTACACATCTGGCTAAATGACTGCTTTAGCTCTGTTGTCATAACTTTAATAGATAACTTTGACACCTTTTGGAAGCAGAAGATGCTTTACAGGAATGACGGAGTCCATCCAAATCATCTTGGTGCCTGGACCCTGTCCTCGCATTTCAAGGCCGCTTTGACACACTGACTCATCAGTTACCCAAGCTCTGCTCAGATAATGGCTACCATTGTGTCGCTGAGTTGCCATAGTGCTGCTGCAAATATACATTTTCCCAGGGGTGTTATCAGTCATAATGTAAGTAACCTATGTTCCTCTAACTAATCTGAATGCCTCTGTCAACCCGACAGCTATTGTCAGCAGTAATCATGCGCCTATGAACCTGAGTTATTCTGTTAGCAATGAGATGGTTTGCCCTAGTAGGAAGCCCACTGTGTGCAGTTCACTCTGCACTATCAGCTCAAATATAAATATCACTGTCATGTCTACCTCTGATAAGCCTCCCAGTAAAGCAGTAAAAACAATCAAGCATCCCAGTAAAGCGCAAAAAAATAGCCCACATTAACATACAGTGCATTCGGAAAGTATTCAGACCCCTTTACTTTTTCCACATTTTGTTTGGTTATAGCCTTATTCTAACATTTATAAAATCTTTTTTTTCCCCCTCATCAGTCTACACACAATACCCCATAATGACAAATCAAACAGGTTTTTATAAATTTTTGCAAATTTGTTAAAATTAAAAAACGGAAATAATACATTTACATAAGTATTCAGACCCTTTACTCAGTACTTTGTTGAAGCACCTTTGGCAGCGATTACAGCATCGAGTCTTCTTGGGTATGTCGCTACAAGGTTGGCACAACTGTATTTGGGGAGTTTCTCCCATTCTTCTCTGCAGATCCTCTCAAGCTCTGTCAGGTTGAATGGGGAGCGTTGCTGCACAGCTATTTCCAGGTCTCCAGAGATGTTCGATCGGGTTCAAGTCCTGGCTCTGGCTGGGCCACTCAAGGACATACAGAGACTTGTCCCAAAGTCACACCTGCGTTGTCTTGGCTGTGTGCTTAGGGTTGTTTTCCTGTTGGAAGGTGAACCTTCGCCCCAGTCTGAGGTCCTGAGCGCTCTGGAACAGGTTTTTATCAAGGATCTCTCTGTACTTTGCTCCGTTCATCTTTCCCTCGATCCTGACTAGTCTCCCAGTCCCTGCCGCTGAAAAACATCTCCACAGCATAATGCTGCCACCATCCTGCTTCACCGTAGGGATGGTATTGGCCAGGTAATGAGCGGTGCCTGGTTTCCTCCAGACGTGACACTTGGCATTCACGCCAAAGAGTTCAATCTTGGTTTCATCAGACCAGAGAATCTTGTTTCTCAGGGTCTGAGAGTCCTTTAGGTGCCTTTTGGCAAACTCCAAGCGGTCTGTCATGTGCCTTTTACTGAGGAGTGGCTTCCGTCTGGTGGAGTGCTGCAGAGATGGTTGTCCTTCTAGAAGGTTCTCCCATCTCCACAGAGGAACTCTGGAGCGCTGTCAGACTGACTATCGGGTTCTTGGTCACCTCCCTGACCACGGCCTTTCTCCCCCGATTGCTCAGTTTGGCTGGGCGGCCAGCTCTAGGAAGAGTCTTGTTGGTTCCAAACTTCTTCCATTTAAGAATGATGGAGGCCACTGTGCTGCAGACATTTTTTGGTACCCTTCCCCAGATCTGTGCCTCGACACAATCCTGTCTCGGAGCTCTACGGACAATTCCACGGTTTTTGCACTGACATGCACTGTCAACTGTGGGACCATAAATAGACAGGTGTGTGCCTTTCCAAATCATGTCCAATCAATTGAATTTACCACAGGTGGACTCCAATCAAGTTGTAGAAACATCTCAAGGATGATCAATGGAAACAGGATGCACCTGAGCTAAATTTTGAATCTCATAGCAAAGGGTCTGAATACTTATGTAAATAAGGTATTTCTGTTTTTTACTTTTAATAAATGTGCTAACATTTCTAAAAATGTGTTTTCCCTTTGTCATTATGGGGTATTGTGTGTAGATTGAGGACTTTTATTTATTTAATCAATTTCAGAATAAGGCTGTAACGTAACAAAATGTGGAAAAAGTCAAGGGATCTGAATACTTTCCGAATGCACTACGGTTCAAAAGTTTGGGGTCACTTAGACATTTTTTCGAAAGAAAAGCAATTTTTTTGTCCATTAAAATAACATCAAATTGATCAGAAATACAGTGTAGACATTGTTAATGTTGTAAATGGTTATTGTAGCTGGAAACAGCTGATTTTTTATGGAATATCTACATAGGCGTACAGAGGCCCATTATCAGCAACCATCAGTCCTGTGTTCCAATGGCACATTGTGTTTGCTAATCCAAGTTTATCATTTTAAAAGGCTAATTGATCATTAGAAAACCCTTTTGCAATTATGTTAGCACAGCTGAAAACTGTTGTGCTGATTAAAGAAGAAATAAAACTGGCCTTCTTGAGACTAGTTGGATATCTGGAACATCAGCAATTGTGGGTTTGATTACAGGCTCAAAATGGCCAGACACAAAGAGCTTTCTTTTGAAACTCGTCAGTCTATTCTTGTTCTGAAAAATGAAGGCTATTCCATGCGAGAAATTGCCAAGAAAATTAAGATCTCGTACAACGCTGTGTACTACTCCCTTCACAGAACAGCACAAACTGGCTCTAACCAGAATAGAAAGAGGAGTGGGAGGCCCCGGTGCACAACTGAGCAAGAGGACAAATACATTAGTGTTTAGTTTGAGAAACAGAAGCCTCACATGTCCTCAACTGGCAGCTTCATTAAATAGTACCCGCAAAACACCAGCCTCAACGTCAACAGTGAAGAGGCGACTCCGGGATGCTAACCTTCAGAGTTGCAAAGAACAAGCCATATCTCAGACTGGACAATAAAAAGAAAAGATTAAGCTGGGCAAAAAAACACAGACACTAGACTTTTTCTTTGCAACTCTGCCTAGAAGGTCAACATCCCGGAGTCAACTCTTCAAATCAAATCAAATCAAATCAGATTTTATTGGCCACATGCGCCGAATACAACAGGTGCAGACATTACAGTGAAATGCTTACTTACAGCCCTTAACCAACAGTGCGAACTGTATGTGTAAATAAGACCCACATTTTTTTTAAATAAAAAAGTAAAATAAAACAACAACAAAAAAGTGTTGAGAAAAAAAGAGCAGAAGTAAAATAAAATAACAGTAGGGAGGCTATATATACTGGGGGGTACCGGTGCAGAGTCAATGTGCGGGGGCACCGGCTAGTTGAGGTAGTTGAAGTAATATGTACATGTGGGTAGAGTTAATGTGACTATGCATAAATAATTAACAGAGTAGCAGCGTAAAAAGATGGGGTGGGGGGTGGGGTTGGGGGGGGTGCAGTGCAAATAGTCCGGCACTCCGGTACCACTTGCCGTGCGGTAGCAGAGAGAACAGTCTATGACTAGGGTGGCTGGAGTCTTTGACAATTTTGAGGGCCTTCATCTGACATCGCCTGGTATAGAGGTCCTGGATGGCAAGAAGCTTGGCCCCAGTGATGTACTGGGCTGTACGCACTACCCTCTGTAGTGCCTTGCGGTCGGAGGCCGAGCAGTTGCCATACCAGGCGGTGATGCAACCAGTCAGGATGCTGTCGATGGTGCAGCAGTAGAATTTTTTGAGGATCTGAGGACCCAAGACACATCTTTTCAGTCTCCTGAGGGGGAATAGGCTTTGTCGTGCCCTCTTCACGGCTGTCTTGGTGTGTTTGGACCATGATAGTTCGTTGGTGATGTGGACACCAAGGATCTTGATGCTCTCAACCTGTTCCACTACAGCCCGTCGATGAGAATGGGGGCGTGCTCAGTCCTCTTTCTTTTCCTGTAGTCCACAATCATCTCCTTTGTCTTGGTCACGTTGAGGGAGAGGTTGTTATCCTGGCACCACACGGCCAGGTCTCTGACCTCCTCCCTATAGGCTGTCTCATCGTTGTCGGTGATCAGGCCTACCACTGTTGTGTCGTTCGCAAACTTAATGATGGTGTTGGAATCGTGCCTGGCCATGCAGTCATGGGTGAACAGGGAGTACAGGAGGGGACTGAGCACGCACACCTGAGGGGCCCCTGTGTTGAGGATCAGTGTGGCAGATGTGTTGTTACCTACCCTTACGACCTGGGGGCGGCCCGTCAGGAAGTCCAGGATCCAGTTGCAGAGGGAGGTGTTTAGTCCCAGGATCCTTAGCTTAGTGATGAGCTTTGAGGGCACTATGGTGTTGAATGCTGAGCTGTAGTCAATCACGTAGGTGTTCCTCTTGTCCAGGTGGGAAAGGGCAGTGTGGAGTGCAATAGAGATTGCATCATCTGTGGATCTGTTGGGGCGGCATGCAAATTGGAGTGGGTCTAGGGTTTCTGGGATAATGGTGTTGATGTGAGCCATGACCAGCCTTTCAAAGCACTTCATGCCTACAGACGGCAGTGCTACGGGTCGGTAGTCATTTAGGCAGGTTATATTAGTGTCCTTGGGCACGGGGACTATGGTGGTCTGCTTGAAACATGTTGGTATTACAGACTCAGTCAGGGACATGTTGAAAATGTCAGTGAAGACACTTGCCAGTTGGTCAGCACATGCTCGGAGTACACGTCCTGGTAATCCGTCTGGCCCTGTGGCCTTGTGAATATTGACCTGCTTAAAAGTCTCACTCACATTGGCTACATAGAGCATGATCAAATAGTCATCCGGAACAGCTGGTGCTCTCATGCATGCTTCAGTGATGCTTGCCTCGAAGCGAGCATAGAAGTGGTTTAGTTCTTCTGGAAGTATTGTGTCACTGGTAGCTCGCGGCTGTGCTTCCCTTTGTAGTCTGTAATAGTTTTCAATCCCTGCCACATCCGACGAGCGTCAGAGCCGGTGTAGTACGATTCAATCTTAGTCCTGTATTGACTCTTTGCCTGTTTGATGGTTCGTCAGAGGGCATAGCGGGATTTCTTATAAGCATCCGGGTTAGAGTCCCGCTCCTTGAAAGCGGCAGCTCTACCCTTTAGCTCAGTGCGGATGTTGCCTGTAATCCATGGCTTCTGGTTGGGGTATGTACGTACGGTCACTGTGGGGACGACATCATCAATGCACTTATTGATGAAGCCAGTGACTGATGTGGTGTACTCCTCAATGCTATCTGAAGAATCCCGGAACATGTTCCAGTCTGTGCTAGCAAAACAGTCCTGTAGCTTAGCATCTGCGTCATCTGACCACTTTTTTTTATTAACCAGATGACGCAGATGCTAAGCTACAGGACTGTTTTGCTAGCACAGACTGGAACATGTTCCGGGATTCTTCAGTTTACGTTGAGACTGGTGTTTTGCGGGTACTATTTAATGAAGCTGCTCATTCATCACAAAACCCACTGATATTGCCAACTTCTTTAATACTGTTTTCATTGGCAAGATTAGCAAAGATAGGCATGACATGCCAACAAACACCTATGAACCCAGACATCCATGAATAACTGACCGAATTATGAAAGACAAGCACTGTAATTTCGTAAAGTGAGTTGGGAAGTGAGCTGGTACTCCTGAGTGGCCCAGTGGTCTAAGGCACTGCATCGCAGTGCTAACTGTGCCACTAGAGATCCTGGTTTGAATCCAGGCTCTGTCGCCGCCGGCCGCGACCGGGAGACTCATGGGCGGCGCACAATTGGCCCAGGGTAGGGGAGCGAATGGCCGGCAGGGATGTAGCTCAGTTGATAGAGCATGGCGTTTGCAACGCCAGGGTTGTGGGTTCGTTTCCCACGGGGGGCCAGTATAAAAAAATATATATGTAAGTCGCTCTGGATAAGAGTGTCTGCTAAATGACTAAAATGTAAATGTAAGTGGTGAAAAAAAGTTTTGTTGTCTATCAACAATGACAAACCACCTGGGACTGACAACTTGGATAGAAAATTACTGAGGGTGATGGCAAATAGAAGTGGCCATATAGTCTGCTGTCTCTTCAATCTAAGCCTACAGAGAAGTGTGTGCCCTCAGGCCTGGAGGGGAGCAAAAGTCATTCTACTACCCTGGTTCAAACAGTCTACCAATCAGCCTGCTACCAACCCTTAGTACATTTCGGAAAACATTGTGTTTGACCAGATACAATGCTGTTTCTATCACACCCTGATCTGTTTCACCTGTCTTTGTGATTGTCTCCACCCCCCTCTAGGTGTCGCCCATCTTCCCCATTATCCCCAGTGTATTTATACCTGTGTTCTATGTTTGTCTGTTGCCAGTTCATTTTGTTTTGTCAAGCCTACCAGCTGTTTTCCCCTTGCACCTGTCTTTTTCTAGTTTTCCCGGTTTTGACCATTCTGCCTGCCCTCACCCTGAGCCTGCCTGCCATTCTGTACCTTGTCACACCACCCTGGATTACTGACCTCTGCCTGCCTTGACCCTGAGACTGCCTGCAATTCTGCACCTTTTGGACTTTGGTCTGGATTACTGACCTCTGCCTGCCCTTGACCTGTCATTTGCCTGCGCCCTGTTTTTATAATAAACTTGTGTTACTTCTACACTGTCTGCATCTGGGTCTTCTCCTGAAACATGATAGTTTCACAGTAAACAAATTAACAACTTATAGGGAAGGGCACTCAACATATACAGCACTTACACAAATGACTGATGATTGGCTGAAATAAATTGATAATAAGAAGATTGTGGGAGCTATTTTTGTAGACTTCAGTGCAGCTTTTGACATTATCGATCATTGTCTGCTGCTGAAAAATGTATGTGTTATGGCTTTACGTTCTCTCCTATATCGTGGATCAAGAGTAACCTGTTTAACAGAACGCAGAGGGTTTTCTTTAATGGAAGCCTCTCCAACATAATCCAGGTAGAGTGGGGCATACCCCAGGGCAGCTGTCTAGGCCCCTCACTTTTTTCAATTTTTACTAATGACCTGCCACTGGCACTGAGTAAAGCATGTATGTATGCTGATGACTCAACATTATACACGTCAGCTACCACAGCAAGTGAAATCACTGCAACACTTAACAAAGAGCTGCAGTCAGTTTTAGAATGATTGGCAAGTGATAAGCTAGTCCTAAATATTTCAATAACTAAACCCTATAATTCACAAAAGCCTAAACCTCAACTAAATCTTGTAATGAATAATGTGGAAATTGAGCAAGTTTAGGAGACTAAACAGCTTGGTGTAACCCTGGATTGTAAACTGCCATGGTTAAAACATATTGATGCAATTGTAGCTAAGATGGGGAGAGGTCTGTCTGTAATAAAGCGCTACTCTGCTTTCTTGACATCGCTATCAACAAAACAAGTCCTACAGGCCCTAGTTTTATCATACCAGGAATACTGCCCAAATATGTGGTGAAGTGCCACAAAGAGGAACATTGGCAAATTACAGTTGGCCCAGAACAGAGCAGCACAGCTGGCCCTTAAATGTACACGGAGTGCTAACAACACTAACATGCATGTCAATCTCTCCTGGCTCAAAAATAAGAAGAGATTGACTGCATCACTACTTGTCTTTGTGAGAGGTATTGACATGTTGAAGGCACCAAGCGGTCTGTTCAAATGACTAGCACACAGCTCAGACACCCATGCATACCCCACAAGACATTCCACCAGGGGTCTCTTCACAGTCCTCAAGTCCAGAACAGACTCTGGGAAACGCACAGTACTACATAGAGCCATGACTACAGTGGGGGAAAAAAGTATTTAGTCAGCCACCAATTGTGCAGGTTCTCCCACTTAAAAAGATGAGAGAGGCCTGTAATTTTCATCATAGGTACACGTCAACTATGACAGACAAAATAAGGAAATAAAATCCAGAAAATCACATTGTAGGAATTTTAATGAATTTATTTGCAAATTATGGTGGAAAATAAGTATTTGGTCAATAACAAAAGTTTCTCAATACTTTTATATACCCTTTGTTGGCAATGACACAGGTCAAACATTTTCTGTAAGTCTTCACAAGGTTTTCACACACTGTTGCTGGTATTTTGGCCCATTCCTCCATGCAGATCTCCTCTAGAGCAGTGATGTTTTGGGGCTGTCGCTGGGCAACACAGACTTTCAACTCCCTCCAAAGATTTTCTATGGGGTTGAGATCTGGAGACTGGCTAGGCCACTCCAGGACCTTGAAATGCTTCTTACAAAGCCACTCCTTCGTTGCCCGGGCGGTGTGTTTGGGATCATTGTCATGCTGAAAGACCCAGCCACGTTTCATCTTCAATGCCCTTACTGATGGAAGGAGGTTTTCACTCAAAATCTCACGATACATGGCCCCATTCATTCTTTCCTTTACATGGATCAGTTGTCCTGGTCCCTTTGCAGAAAAACAGCCCCAAAGCATGATGTTTCCACCCCCATGCTTCACAGTAGGTATGGTGTTCTTTGGATGCAACTCAGCATTCTTTGTCCTCCAAACACGACGAGTTGAGTTTTTACCAAAAGGTTCTATTTTGGTTTCATCTGACCATATGACATTCTCCCAATCCTCTTCTGGATCATCCAAATGCACTCTAGCAAACTTCAGACGGGCCTGGACATGTACTGGCTTAAGCAGGGGGACACGTCTTGCACTGCAGGATTTGAGTCCCTGGCGGCATAGTGTGTTACTGATGGTAGGCTTTGTTACTTTGGTCCCAGCTCTCTGCAGGTCATTCACTAGGTCCCCCCCGTGTGGTTCTGGGATTTTTGCTCACCGTTCTTGTGATCATTTTGACCCCACGGGGTGAGATCTTGCGTGGAGCCCCAGATCGAGGGAGATTATCAGTGGTCTTGTATGTCTTCCATTTCCTAATAATTGCTCCCACAGTTGATTTCTTCAAATCAAGCTGCTTACCTATTGCAGATTCAGTCTTCCCAGCCTGGTGCAGGTCTACAATTTTGTTTCTGGTGTCCTTTGACAGCTCTTTGGTCTTGGCCATAGTGGAGTTTGGAGTGTGACTGTTTAAGGTTGTGGACAGGTGTCTTTTATACTGATAACAAGTTCAAACAGGTGCCATTAATACAGGTAACGAGTGGAGGACAGAGGAGCCTCTTAAAGAAGAAGTTACAGGTCTGTGAGAGCCAGAAATCTTGCTTGTTTGTAGGTGACCAAATACTTATTTTCCACCATAATTTGCAAATAAATTCATTAAAAATCCTACAATGTGATTTTCAGGATTTTTTTTTCTCAATTTGTCTGTCATAGTTGACGTGTACCTATGATGAAAATTACAGGCCTCTCTCATCTTTTTAAGTGGGAGAACTTGCACAATTGGTGGCTGACTAAATACTTTTTTTCCCCACTGTACATGAAACTCTATCCCACATCAAGTAACCCAAGCAAGCAGTAAAATCAGATTTAAAAAACAGATAAAACTACACCTTATGGAACAACGCAGACTGTGAAGAGACGCACACAGGCACACACACACATACACACAAACATGCTAACACATGCACTCTGCACACGTGCACATTGTAATGTTGTACTATTGTTGTATTATACATTTTGTATTGTAGACATAGTGGTAGAGTAGTGGTGTAATAATGTGTTGTATGATGTCTTGTCTTGTCTTGTTTGGACCCCAGGAAGAGGGATCCTTAATAAATACAAAAATGTAAAGCATCCATTGAAATGTGTAATTGACTTTGAACAAAAACATTATTTCCAATGGTTCCCATGATGCACTTCACTAGTGGTGGTTGTAGTGTTTCTCCAACCTACTCATCCTTTGTCCCACAGCCATAGGCCTAGTCTTCCGAGAAAGGCTAGAGGGGGTTAAAGCCTTTGTTAGAGTACTCACAACACTGTCCTTTGCACAAATCCAAAACAAACTCCTCACCCATTCAGAGTGCCTATTGTGCTAGTCCATTGAGTCTTCTATTGCGTGTCTCATTGCAATTTTTCTCTGGGCTCCAGTGTTAGAAAAGTATTCTTCAGTACTACATTTTGTTTAAAGGCTCAGTGGACTGTGTTTGATATTTCCACACTATGAGGTTGGAATAATACTGTGAAATTGTGAAATTATGATAATACCCTTTTAGTGTAAGAGCTGTTTGAAATGTTAGCCTGTTTTGGTGGGATGGAGTTTTGGCCTGACTGGTGACATCACCAGGGGGTAAATTAGTTAATAGGCCAATAAGAAAGAGAGTTCCAAACCTCTCTGCCAATAACAGGTCATTTTCAGTTTTCCCCTCCCCGCTCAGACTACTCCCAGAAAGTCTTAGCAATGAGCAATTTCTCAATAAATTATTTTGCTAAGATTTTTGTTTGTTTCTTTTTGACCATTTTAATTGATAACAAGCATAGTAAGGTACTTAATTGTTACGCAGAAATGATTTGATATTGAGATAAAAACAGCTGCACTGGACCTTTAAGAGACCCAAGGCTTCAATTTTCTTTCCAGCCTTGAATATGGATTCATAATGTTCCTTTAAATGCACTGCAGCCCCCATAAAGGCCAGAATAGGCTGTCAGATAGGGCTCTCAGGGTTGTGTTACATATGGATTTTAAGCCTTTCTCTCTCACCTTTCTCTCTCATGGCTACTTTGCAACTGAAGCTTAAACAAAGTCTCTGCGAAGACATATGCAACAGAGACGCTTTGGAGAGGGTCGGAAGTGTCACCCTCCACCAAATGGAACATTAGAACCCTTGCTCTTTGATGGTGGAGGAGGTGGCATCGAACAATCTAAAATTACGCTGAACTAGTTCTTCAGCTGATGGAACAAAGACAGGTGCTGATTTCTTCTCAACATACTGGGAAATTATCACTTTTAATAGACGAGCGAGACAACCTGTGTTCACGCCCAAAGAAGACCTGTATTAATTTCATGGTCCAATGCAGACCAGACTGGCTGGTATACTTTGTGGGGAAATTTTTAGAACCGAACAAGATAAGAGTTTTTATTTTGGCTTCCAGAATTATGTAATATTTTCTGTTTCTCGCTATGTCTCCAAGTTATTTTTCAAATAGTTATTTTACTGTACATCTTCAATATGTTCATGCTACATCCATATCAAAGCGAAAGTAAAAAATATGCCATATGTGAGATCAATAGGATCATTTGTCTTTTAACTGAAAAGCTCAAGGTGCTGAGGTGGAGGGAGAATTCACATTTTCGCTTTCGCCTCAAGGCAAAGTACATCTCACACTGTATAGGTGTCACGATCGTTGAGAGACGGGTCAGACCAAGTTGCAGCGTGATATGTTTATTAGGACGAATAAACACTTGACAAAATAACAACACAACGAAACGTGAAGTCCTATGGGCTATACACACAACAAGCCTAACAGGAACATAAACAAGATCCCACAACTAAGGTAGGCAACCAGGCTACCTAAGTATGATCCCCAATCAGAGACAACGAGCGACAGCTGCCTCTGATTGGGAATCACACCCGGCCAAACATAGAAATACAAAACTAGATCTAAACATAGATATACAATACATAGATCTCAACTGAAACTCACACCCTGACCCAACCAACAAGAGTTTTCTAGATCAGGGCGTGACAATAGGGGAAAACAGCTTATAGGTACCTACATTATTTAATAGAACAGTGTTTCGCAATCCATTCCTTGGGGAACCCAACATGGGACACATTTTTGTTCTAGCCCTTACAGTACGTACTTGTGCTGGGCAAGAGAACAAATGGGCATCCCCTGGTGTACCCCTAGGAATGGATTGAGAAACACTGTAATAGAGTACAAACAGCCCAACTCACACTGTTGTTTGAAGGCTTCGACATTAATGCATGAACAAATAGCATCACACCTGTCTCTGGTTGCATAGCAGCAGGCTCGAGTAGTCCAATTATGACCAATAATCTGCTGTGAGATGAGAAGACTCTCTTCTTTGGACACGTAGAGTATCCAACATGAAACGTACTGTTGGGTAATCATTCAAATGCTTTAATCTGAAAATTAATTGACAATATACCGTATCAAACCAGGGTTTACTATCACACCTCAGGATAAGACCCAGATGCAGACAGTTCGAAGTAACAAAAGTTTATACAACAACAGGGGCAGGCAAGCAACAGGTCAAGGGCAGGCAGAGGTCAGTAATCCAGGGCAGTGTCACAAGGTACAGAACGGCAGGCAGGCTCCGGGTCAGGGCAGGCAGAATGGTCAAAATCAGGAAAAATAGAAAACCAGGACTAGAGAGAGAACAGAAGTACAGGAAAAACGCTGGTAGGCTTGACGAGACGAACTGGCAACAGACAAACAGAATACACAGGTATACAGTTGAAGTCGGAAGTTTACATACACCTTAGCCAAATTCAGTTTCTCACAATTCCTGACATTTAATCCTAGTAAAAATTCCCTGTCTTAGGTCAATTAGGATCACCACTTTATTTTAAGAATGTGAAATGTCAGAATAATAGTAGAGAGAATGATTTATTTCAGCTTTTATTTCTTTCATCACATTCCCAGTGGGTCAGAAGTTTACATACACTCAATTAGTATTTGGTAGCATTGCCTTTAAATTGTTTAACTTGGGTCAAACGTTTCGGGTAGCCTTCCACAAGCTTCCCACAATAAGTTGGGTGAATTTTGGCCCATTCCTCCTGAGAGAGCTGGTGTAAATGAGTCAGGTTTGTAGGCCTCCTTGCTCGCACACGCTTTTTCAGTTCTGCCCACAAATGTCTATAGGATTTAGGTCAGGGCTTTATGATGGCCACTCCAATACCTTGACTTTGTTGTCCTTAAGCCATTTTGCCACAACTTTGGAAGTATGCTTGGGGTCATTGTCCATTTGGAAGACCCATTTGCGACCAAGCTTTAACTTCCTGACTGATGTCTTGAGATGTTGCTTCAATATATCCACATAATTTTCCTTCCTCATGATGCCATCTATTTTGTGAAGTGCACCAGTCCCTCCTGCAGCAAAGACAAGCACAAGACAGGTGAAACAGATCAGGGTGTGACAGTTTACAGTATTACCGGTATAGTACACAAGGGAGCACCAGAAATGCAACAAAGAAATGGTCTATTGCCAGAATGCAAAATTAGCACAAGTACTAGCGAATTCGCATAAAGCCTGCTAACTAAATGCTAACGAGTGCAAACGAGTAAAAAGTAATTGCAATAACAGGGAATCCAACTCATAAAGTTATACAAGTATAGGTAGTAGCTACCGAATGTCATTTTCGCTGTGTGGACATTTACAAGTGAAAGTGAATGAGAGACATTGTGCAAATGAACAAAGTTGTGATACTTGCTTGTCGGAAGGAAGAGTAGCATGCATGCTGTGTCTGTGTGCGTCGGGCCTGGCTGCTCGGAGCAGGGGAGAACCGAGAGGAGAAAAAACGCTAGGAAGCACAGGTTAAAAAAACAATGGCAGCTGTACAGATAACTCCTCCAGAGCTCTTTGACTTCTCAAACATGCCAGAAAGCTAATACTATGGTGTTCCGTCTTCTTATTATTCAGCCACTTACTTAGCTAACTAGCAGGTTAAACCAAATACACAGCTGGAGAGTATAGCACATCTTAGACAGTTATAGGATAAATAGCTGGCAAACATTTAGTAGTAAATTGCATAAGCGTAACTTCATCATCTTGTGTGCGCTGCACAACAGAGACTCACCCATAGATATAGAACCCTATGGATTCACCTCCCGCATTCTCCTGTAGCGCTTATAACAAACAAACACATGACTGGCTCAACTGTTCTGGGGAACAGTAAGCTTCATCATAAAAAATTATGTGACAGGTGAGATGAAGAACACGATCTGCATTTATCTCCTAACGTATTGCACAAGATGACTGCAGGTATTTACTTAAAGTAGCTACAAATATTCACATTTTATTAAAACATTTCAAATAAATAGTTTAAACAGTATTGAGGGTATTGAAAAATCATCCCATGGTTATTTACATATGCCCTGGAATACGGTATACCGCCCAACCCTAGTTGCTTAGTACTTTGAATGGTAAATGTGGTTAATTGGGGTTCAACCATGGAGCAGAGTAAGAGAGTAAACTTTCTCCCCTCAAACTTCCTCCAGTAAGTAGCCATAGAGTTCCCTGCTGTGGCACTAATTGAGAGCAATATGCGGCTGCTTAGAGCCCTTTGAACACGTCCAAATCCCTGAACTGTACGTCATCAGAGATTTTCCTTTTAGTTTCACTCGCATTCAATACTCTGAGATTGTCATCCAATCAGCGATCGGACAAATCTGACCAATTTCCAACCGAGGACGTTTCTCTCCCTTAACTTGGAAAAGCTTGAATCGTCAAGATGGTTTCAAATTTTTGATGGTTCCAAAACTCCTTTGAGGTAAAAACCAAAGCGTCTACACTCACATTCAGTGGTACATCAAATCCATCCGTTCCAGTTTACCAACATGGGTCACACACACCAGAATAATTTGAAGACCGTCCACTGAAAGTCACACTCACACTCATGTGGCTAAAAGCCTAGTACAAAAACTAATGACGTCAAAACCATGCTCCATTTCTCAAAGATTATACTTTTTTCTTCATATTTGATGGTTTCTTTTATAAAGAAAACCTATGGGAGGAAACATACAGAGTTGCAACTGGTCCCAAATTGGGTCTGCCGGGTAATCTCCACAATTCTCTCAACACATCTTTTTCTCCCAAGAAAATCCTATTTTTCCATAAAAACAACATCAAGATGACAGAAAGCCACTTGGCCGAGTGTGTTGGGGCTGAAATTGGGGTTGTTTCCTTTGTTTCCAACAGGCACTTTGGGCACCAAATGATGCTTGTTAGAGAAATGGATTTTTACTACCGGGCAGTCTCCATGGTGCTACACAACTTCTGCCACAAACACATGTACGTGCACACATACTGAACACACAACACACACACACACACACATGCCAGCATTTGCACGCACACACACACACACACACACACACACACACACACACACACACACACACACACACACACACACACACACACACACACACACACACACACACACACTTATCATCATCATCACAACCAAAACTCCAAGACCATTTTTCATGCATAAGAGGAAATCAAATGCAACTTTTTGTTTAAGGGTTTGCTTTGCAAGACTAAGTGTGTTTTAGAATTTAGCTAATTCAGTAATAAAGTCTCTCTGAGAATAAATAAGCTTACCATTTATTTTAGCAAGCAAAGGAATAAATTGCATCAAGATGCAGATGTAATCATCACGTCTAATTATCGGCTTCCTACACGCTGAGCTACTTCCTTTACTGAACATCAACATGTCCTCTATTAGACACTAAAGGAGAAATTTAAGCATGTACATACTGGTTGAATTCATTAGTGCTGTATTCATTAGTATTTCACATCCTTTGGATTTAAAAAAACAGACTTGTTACTGAATCAATTGTCTTAGTGATTAAAAAATGATTCACTTGTTTTTATCAGAGAGCAAGACAATGGAAAACTGGGATATAAAAACATTAGCTGGAAAAGCAATAACTTGTTGCACAGAAAGTTATAGTGCGTCTTGTGTCATAACGGGCTTAACATTGGTCCCAGGCCTCCCACAGTGAAAAAGCTGAAATTCAGTACTTTCATTATTCTGCTTGCTCTGCCGTCATATTTAACCTAATATTTAAGTGTCTTACGATTTTCTTTTCAGGACAACCAGGGCTACAAGTAGAACTTGACATAAACAGTTACATTCATGAGTTTTATTGACAAATGTCAAGAAACAAATAATGTCTGCCAATCAAAAACCTGATAAAACTGCCTGACTAAAAATCTAATCAAATGTCATTTGTCACATACACGTGTTTTAGCAGATGTTATAGCGGGTGTAGCGAAATGCTTGTAACATAGTAAACGTCAATTTGGAACACTCAAATTAGTATGATATTTTAAGTTTGGTATGCTTACATAAGACAGAAGATTAATTAAGGCAAAAACAAAAGTAGGGTGGTTGGTCGGGCGTATAATGCGAACGTCTAGCAACCCAAAAGCTGCATGTTCGAATCTTGTAATAATTAGCAACATTGCAACTACTTAGCACTTTTGATCTACTTTGCAACTACCTAGCGTGTTAGCTAACCCTTCCCCTAACCCCAACCTTAAGCATTTAATCTAACTCCTAACCCTAACTTTAACCCTCACCTTAACCCCTAACCCTAACCCCTAGCCAAGCTAACGTTAGCCACCTATCTAACATTAGCGTTTGCCACCTAACTAACGTTAGCCACAACAGATTTTGAATTCGTAACATATCATGCATTTTGCAAATTCATAACATAGTGTACAAGTTGCAATTCATAACATATTGTATGAATTGCTATTCGTAACATATCAAACAAATTGTAATTTGTAACATATCATACAAAATGGATGATGAACATCCACAAATTAATACATAACATATTAAATGTAACATATCATACTAATTGGAGTGTCCCAGATTCACGTTTACTATGTTACTTCTACTACTGAGTCCAGGTTGGATTAAAAAAATGCATTTATAAGAATGCTGTAAGTACAGAAATAGGTTCGCTCAGTGGGAAATTAATATTGAACTAGTCAGTGACAACTGGGGGAGTTTGGAGTTTGTGACAGCAACTATGGGAGCTTATTACAGTATTATAGACACTATGTCCTGGGATCTCCTATGGTCTTCTATGTAGAAGAACCTGTTAACATCAAACGACTCTTGTGTGGCTTGTGAGCGTCATAGATCAAAACAGGTTACATGTGCGTGTTCATGAGATTCTCAGCTTTTCTTTATTTTGTCGTTCGGATTTACAGACATTTTTGTGAAAAGGACAGTTTTTGGGATCTGCCCTTGTCTCTCAAACACCACTCTAGCTCAGCCCCCAGACTAATCACACAGACTAATGTTCAAATAGACAAATCTAAGGAGAAATAGATGAATCCAATATAACAATCCAGCAGTCTAGCGCAAACGCACAACATTTAAAAGGGGTTAGAAGTCCAAAACGTGCCGGCGATACCGTGGGACTCAAGAGGTAGAGGAGACTGTGACATACAGTGGGGAAAAAAAGTATTTAGTCAGCCACCAATTGTGCATGTTCTCCCACTTAAAAAGATGAGAGAGGCCTGTAATTTTCATCATATGTACACGTCAACTATGACAGACAAATTGAGATTTTTTTCTCTCCAGAAAATCACATTGTAGGATTTGTAATGAATCTATTTGCAAATTATGGTGGAAAATAAGTATTTGGTCACCTACAAACAAGCCAGATTTCTGGCTCTCACAGACCTGTAACTTCTTCTTTAAGAGGCTCCTCTGTCCTCCACTCGTTACCTGTATTAATGGCACCTGTTTGAACTTGTTATCAGTATAAAAGACACCTGTCCACAACCTCAAACAGTCACACTCCAAACTCCACTATGGCCAAGACCAAAGAGCCGTCAAAGGACACCAGAAACAAAATTGTAGACCTGCACCAGGCTGGGAAGACTGAATCTGCAATAGGTAAGCAGCTTGGTTTGAAGAAATCAACTGTGGGAGCAATTATTAGGAAATGGAAGACATACAAGACCACTGATAATCTCCCTCGATCTGGGGCTCCACGCAAGATCTCACCCTGTGGGGTCAAAATGATCACAAGAACGGTGAGCAAAAATCCCAGAACCACACGGGGGGACCTAGTGAATGACCTGCAGAGAGCTGGGACCAAAGTAACAAAGCCTACCATCAGTATCACACTACGCCGCCAGGGACTCAAATCCTGCAGTGCCAGACGTGTCCCCCTGCTTAAGCCAGTACATGTCCAGGCCCGTCTGAAGTTTGCTAGAGTGCATTTGGATGATCCAGAAGAGGATAGGGAGAATGTCATATGGTCAGATGAAACCAAAATATAACTTTTTGGTAAAAACTAAACTCGTCGTGTTTGGAGGACAAAGAATGCTGAGTTGCATCCAAAGAACATCATACCTACTGTGAAGCATGGCGGTGGAAACATCATGCTTTGGGGCTGTTTTTCTGCAAAGGGACCAGGATGACTGATCCGTGTAAAGGAAAGAATGAATGGGGCCATGTATCATGAGATTTTGAGTGAAAACCTCCTTCCATCAGCAAGGGCATTGAAGATGAAACGTGGCTGGGTCTTTCAGCATGACAATGATCCCAAACACACCGCCCGGGCAACGAAGGAGTGGCTTCGTAAGAAGCATTTCAAGGTCCTGGAGTGGCCTAGCCAGTCTCCAGATCTCAACCCCATAGAAAATCTTTGGAGGGAGTTGAAAGTCCATGTTGCCCAGCGACAGCCCCAAAACATCACTGCTCTAAAGGAGATCTGCATGGAGGAATGGGCCAAAATACCAGCAACAGTGTGTGAAAACCTTGTGAAGACTTACAGAAAACGTTTGACCTGTGTCATTGCCAACAAAGGGTATATAACAAAGTATTGAGAAACTTTTGTTATTGACCAAATACTTATTTTCCACCATAATTTGCAAATAATTTTTTTCTTTTCTTATTTTGTCTGTCATAGTTGACGTGTACGTACCTATGATGAAAATTACAGGCCTCTCTCATCTTTTTAAGTGGGAGAACTTGCACAATTGGTGGCTGACTAAATACTTTTTCCCCACTGTACATAACCTTATTTTGGCATGAATTACACTGTTACCAAATATCTTACATGGGGTGCTTCTGTGTAAGCTTCACAGAGACCCCAGTCGCTGTCCATGGTTCTGAAAATTCACATGGAAATTGCATTTCCATGGAGGAGTATACAGTATATACTGAACATTCCAGTGATTGTTCAGCACATGGATACTGCTCCAAGGGCACTGCACTGACTGACCCTCTCAGTGGTTGTGTACTGAGAGGTTGAGGTCAAAGGAAGAGGAGAGGGAGGGGAGGGAGGGAGGGGAGGAGAGCCGAGGAAAGGAGAGCTGAAGAGACAAGTAAGTTGTAGGTAAATAGTATCTTAGCTCAATAGTTATATAGTATGTAGGTTCAACAGAAATAAGAGGGGCATTGATCTTTAGCCTGGAGAAATGTACCTTTAACTAGGGTCCTTAAGGGTCATTCTAACCGTCAAATAATTTCCTGGTGAAGAGCAATTAACATTATCATCATCGATATTATCACTGTAAACAACCAACGCCAGCTGTGACTGGAGGACTGAAATAATGACAACACATTATCAATTGTTCTTGCTAGTATCGGATGTGACTGGCCGCTGGTGCGATTGGATTACAATAGAGAATATTGGATCAATGTATTGATGTGTTTTGGCCATCTAATTCAATTGAGCCTACCATACACACACTCAATCACTCAATTCAATAAGGGGGGAAATAAAAATGTGGTGTTTTGCTGACAACATTTTCAAATGGTTTAAATGTTTTGAGCGAACACACACTCACAGCAACCATTTAAAAATGATTTTCAACATTGTACACATACTACTACAGAGCATACAGATGTAGGATCTTAATTTGATCACCCTGTTGCAGGAGAACTACGTGGAAATACAACAATTTGTAGTATATTTCAGGTTTAAAAAGGCTTCTAAAGTTTGTAATTTCCACGTAGAATTTTCAGACTTGATTTTCCCTTATAAAAAATGTATCAACCACTACAAAAATGTCCATTCATTATAATCCACATAATAATTCACATTTCCTGTTGCTCAAATTAAGATCCTACATCTGTATGTCTTAGCATATTTAACTGCATCTGTCTTAGTGTCAGAATGATTGGATGGGGGATAGATATTAATGAGTTGGTACATATTTAGGCCCCAGGACCAGTCAATCATATGATAATGATAACCTATGATGTGGTCTATGCTGATACGAATGAGTAAATATTACATGAGCTCGGTTGATTCTGAATGCTTTACAGGGCTGACCTCTGTTCCCTCACAGATTAGTGTTTTTAATATTGTCTTTAGATAAAGCACCTCTTTCTTTTGAAACAACACTGCAACTTACTTTGTTTTGTATATCTGAAGTGATGCTAACAATTCTCAAAACTGATAACAAATATAAAGTTTGTTGAGTTTTGCTGTGGAAACACATTTTGCTGTGTAGTTGAACATTGATTTCAGGAGTTCTATGAGTTGAAACACATACTGTACTGTACAGTAAAATAGTAGCCTTAGGACGGTTGTATGGAAGGTTGTTTTCAGACCAAAAGGGCGCGACCATACATTTTTCTTGCCTTTCTTTTAATACATTTAATGAAATTAATTCCAGGAAATTCTATTACAGTTTTTTTGGATTGCTTACACACTAAAATTAAAAGTAGTACACTATTAGCAAAACCTTACACTCAAGAAGCAAAACATCAGCCCATATTTGCACAACTATAAGCACATTGTCAACCTTACACTTGTTGCAAAACTCTACACACAGTGATTTGCAAAACACTAAACACAGTTAACATACATTACACACAAAAATCTATCATGAAGTCACGTCCTTGCAATACCAAAGCACTGACTGTCAAATTACCACACCGTCCAACCAATTGGTTCAACACAGTCATCAGGTGTGCAAACACTCGTTTGCTTAATTGTAGACACACCAATCAGGTGTATAAGCACTATAAAAAGCAGCAGGTGAGTTCATCGGTCTTCAAGCACAATGGAAAGAGTCAGAGAAAGAGTAAGACGAGGAGGAGGAGGAGGAGGAGGACGACGAGGAGAACGAGGAGGAGGACGAGGAGAACGAGGAGGACGAGGAGGAGGACGAGGAGGAGGAGGAAGGGGAGGAAGAGGAAGAGGAAGAGGAAGAGGAAGACAAGAAGGTGCTCAAAGAGGACCGAATCTGACAAATGAGATCCGCGCAACACTGGTTGACCACATTGTCAACCACGGCCTGACGCTGAGGGAGGCTGGACTGCGAGTACAGCCAAATCCAAGCCGATATACAGTGGCAAGTGTGATGAGAACATTTCGACTGGAAAATAGGTATTGTAAAAATATCATCATATCAAAAACATCTGCACGGTTTCAGTAACTGCTTACAGTACTATATTCTATGCACTATCAGCACTTCTGTTACCTTTTCCTGTGAAATTACTGTACTATTGTATACTGTTTTTTTTTCTACATAGGATTGAGGGTCAGGGACGACAAGGGGGAAGGCCTCCTATGTTCACAGAACAGCAAGAGAGGGAGATAGTAAACATGGTTTTGGCCAACAATGCTATAACACTCAAGCAGCTCCAAGCTAACATTGTCAATAACCACGCCATTTTCAATGATATCCATCAGGTCTCAACATCAACACTGGCACGCATCCTAAAAAAAAACATATTCAAATGAAGCAAATTTATCGAGTGCCTTTCGAGCGCAATTCCGAAAGGGTGAAACGACTGCGGCATGATTATGCAGAGGTATGTATTCACTTTAGCAGTGTGATCTTGCAAACTGTCTCATAATCTTTTACTGTACTGTAATATGTATACTAGATCTACACTGAACTACACAATTTTGCCTGACACTGTTTTTCAGAGAGTTTTACGAATGGATGGAGAGGAGATCCAGCATGAGTTCATTTACGTAGATGAGGCTGGGTTCAACCTGACGAGAACACGAAGGAGGGGAAGAAACATCATTGGCCACAGGGCTATAGTCAATGTCCCAGGGCAACGTGGGGGTAATATAACACTCTGTGCAGCCATTACACAGAATGGGGTCCTCCACCGCCATGCCCATATGGGCCCTTACAACACAGCACTCATACTTACATTCTTGGACCAATTGCACAACATAACAGCAGCAAATCAAATAGATCATATGCAATACATTGTTGTCTGGGACAATGTGTCTTTCCACCGCTCTGCTCTGGTTCAGAACTGGTTTCAGCAACATCCACATTTCACCGTCCTATATCTTCCACCATACTCTCCATTCCTCAACCCTATAGAAGAGTTTTTCTCGGCATGGCGGTGGAAGGTATATGATCTCCGTCTCCAGGCTGAGGTACCCCTCATCCAAGCCATGGAGGAGGCCTGTGACCAGATGGAGGTAGCAGCAATGCAAGGATGGATTCGTCATTCAAGACGTTTCTTTCCAAGGTGTCTTGCTAATGACAACATTGCCTGCGATGTTGATGAAATTCTCTGGCCAGATCCAGCTAGGCGAAGAGACAATGTCTAGTTATTTTTTTAAATTTTTTTTTAACTTACAATACGTAAAGTGACGTTTGGTTACAGTATTATGAATCTCCATGTCAACATTTTGGGCGTGTTGAGAAATACAGTTTTTGCCTATTGCTTACACACTTTTTGCAGAATTTGGCTCATTTTGTCAAAACTCAACACACAAGCCAATCAGACATAGCACTTGGAGATTAACAACTCACATATATGCCAAAATGAAACACTGCAATCAAAACTTAACACTCCTTTCTAAAAATGAAATTCTTGCAACAAAACCATACACACAAGCAACATTTGAATTATTCTTTCATATCACCAGCAACACACTGATGGGCTTTATATAAAACACTGCAGTCTTTGTGTTTCTATTTTTATTGTCATTTTATTGTCATTGTCTTCTGTAAAACTCAAATGTAGAATTTCTGCAGTAATCAAACAGTATTTGCAAAAAAGTTTACAAAAAAACAAACATTCTTACAGAAATTCTTAACATCAAATTTAGCAACAAAACAAAAGTAAAAAAAAATAAAAAAATACTGGATAAATTGCTATTGGGGGAAAAAACATATACTTGTTTTGTGTGTGTGTGCGTGTGTGTGTGCGTGTGTATGGTGGGGGGGGGGGGCTTATGGATCACGCCTTCTGTTCGGATCTGGCCATAAGACCTCGTCAACATCACAGGCGATGTCCTCACGGGCTAGGCATCGGGGAAAATATCGCCTTGTGTGCCGAATCCACCCTTGGATTGATCGCACCTCAATGTCTCCACATGCCTCTTCCATTGCTTGCAGAAGAGTCATGCGGGCATGTGGTTGCCGATCATATACTTTCCACCGCCACTCTGAAAATAATTCCTCGATTGCATTTAGAAAGGAGCTGTAAGGGGGCAGGTATAAAACTGTGAAATGATTATGGTTGTTGAACCAATCTCGGACCAGAGCAGCCCGGTGGAAACTAACATTATCCCAGATGACAACAAACCTGGGCTGCTGTGGTCTGTCCTGCACAACTGCATGTAGTGCATCTAGAAATGCAATGATCTGTCCTGTATTGTAGGGACCTAGAGTGGCATGATGATGCAGGACTCCTTGGACACTAATTGCAGCACACAAGGTGATATTTCCCCCACGCTGCCCAGGGACATTTACAACAGCCCTTTGTCCAACTATGTTACGGTCCCGACGCCTGGTTTTGGCCAGATTGAAGCCTGCCTCATCCACGTAGATGAACTCATGCGGCAGTTCAGCGGCATCAAACTCCAGAACTGTCTGTAACAGAAAATATTGAATAGTGTTACTGAAAACACATAATGTCTATATTTTCACACAAGTAGGGGCTGGGTTGGGTGAGTATAGAAAAAAACTACAAGCTACAGGCAGGGCAGGTGGCAGCATAAACCCTCATTCCCACATCACAATATATAGTATGTAAAGTAAAGTGACACATACCTGCACATAATCATGGCGCAGATCCTTGACCCTGACACTGTTCCTCTCAAATGGCACCCTGTACAGCTGCTTCATTCTGAAGTTATGTTTCTGTAGGATGCGACTTAGTGTAGAAATGCTGACCCTGTTGATATTGTTGAATTCATTTCCATTTGCAATTATGCGTTGTTGCAACTCACAAAGTCGGATTGCATTATTTTCTCGCACCATTTCAATGATGGCAAGCTCTTGTTGTTGAGTGAAGAGCCGTTCCCTTCCACCTTGAGGAGGTCGTCCAACCATTCTGTAGAAAATGCCACCACAAGATGTCATTGGTTAGGTTATTTTTCACATACTGTACTTTCAAACTGTACACAGTACTGCAACATCACAATGGTATTCATTTACATATACAGTACTTCACAGCACTACCCATTTTTGTATGGTATAGTTAGTACAGTAATACTGTAATATGATACAGAATCATGTGACACATACAGTAGGTACAGTCTGGAGTAGAAACTTGAAGATATACCTGTTCTCCAGTCGGAATGCCCTTATTATCGATGCTACTGTGTAGCGACTGAGATTAGGGTGGACTCTTTGCCCAGCCTCCCTCATGGACCGGCCATGATTTATCACATGGTCCACCAGAGTAGCCCTGATGTCATCGGATATACGTCTCCGCACTGGTCCTCATCCTCTTCCACGTCCTCTTCCACACCCGACTCCTCTCTCTCTTTGTCCTCATCTTACTCTGACTCTCATTGCCTCCATGCTTGCAAAGTTCTAAAAATGGCTTACCTGAGGCCTATTTGTAGTGCTAAGGCTCAGACTGATTAGTGTTCTGTTTTCTGTGCAAGTGTTTTCAAGTGTGTATGTAAGTGCATACAATTGCCAGATGAGTTTTGCATTTTGAACAGAGTGTTTTCCCAATGATAACAGGTGATTTCGTTTTTGAACAAAGTGTCTAATGTAAGAAAACGTGTGTAGTGTTTCGCAATAAGTGTGTTACAGAATTGCAAACAAAGTGCAAAGTTGACATTGTGTTTAAGCTATGGTTACACTGTGTTTAAGGTATGCTACAAGAAGTTTAGGTATTGAGGCTTTGGTCTAAGCATTCGGTTTTAGTGTGTAAGCAATGGGCAAAAACTGTAAATTAGTTTCTTCAGTCTGCAACATTGGTCTTGTGTAGTGTTTGGTGAATTTACATTATATTTGTACTTTGTTGATAGTAGCCTACTCTAATCATAGGGAAGTAGAAGTGCTAAAAGTGTTTTTGGTTTATCACAGCAGAGTGTAACTCGTGCAAACAGAGTATAGTAATGTGAAACGTGTGTGTTTCATATGGTAACAAAGTGTGGTTTTTAAAAAGAAGTGTATAGTTTTTACAAGAGTGTTTAATTTTGCAAAGGATCTGTAGTGTTTTGCTAATTGGGTGTGTGGTTGTGCTAATTGTGTGTAGTGTTTTGAAAACACGGGCCCTGTTTTGAAAATCGTGCTTAAGCAATCAAAAAAAACTGTAACTGTACCATAAGTAGGAAATCCTAGACATGAAGGAGAACTGCAGATGAAGTGGAGGCAGGCGGCCATTTTATTTTATTTATTCTTTCTTTGTCCTTTTTTAATTACTTTAATATTATATGACCTCTAATTAGTGCTGTTTGTGCTCCTTGAGTCTCTTCATGGCCACAATGTATGTGCCTTTCTATTGCACCATTTAATACTCCATTAAAAAGCACCCACCCCACCACTTGGACTGTGTTTCAAATGTCAAGTTTTTAATTTCACAGGCACAAGTACAGTGAAATGCCTTTCTTGCAAGCTCCAAACCCAACAATGCAGTAATCAATATCAATGTAGCACAACAAATTACATAAGGTAGAACAGAAAAACACGAGGAATAAAAACAAGAAATAAGAAGAACACGAGAAAGTAAGAAGCTGTATACAGGATCAGTTTCAATACCATACCAATGTGCAGGGATACTGGAGTGATAGAGATAGATATGTATAGGAGTAAGGTGACTAGGCATCAGGATATATGATAACAGAGTAGCAGCAGCATAAATTATGATTTTGTGTGTGTGTGTGTGTAGAGTCAGTATATATGTGTGTGCATGCTATGTGATTGTTGGAGTGTCAGTGTGTGTGAGTGTGTAGAGAAAAAATATGAACACAAGGGTCAACTCAGATAGTCTGTGTAGCCATTCTGTTAGCTATTTAGCAGTCATGGCTTGAGGATAGAAGCTCTTTAGGAGCCTGTTGGAGTCAGACTTGATGCACCGGTACCGCTTGCCGTGTGGAAGCAGAGAGAACAGTCTATGGGCTTGGGTGGCTGGAGTCTTTAATGCTTTTCCGGGCCTTCCTTTCACACACCTGATATCGAGGTCCTGGATGGCAGGGAGCTCGGCCCCAGTGATGTACTGGGCTGTCCGCACCACCCTGTTGCCATACCAAGTAGTGATGCAGCCAGTCAAGATGCTTGCAAAAGTGCAGCTGTAGAACTTTTTGAGGATTTGAGGGCCCATGCCAAACATTTTCAACTTCTTGAGGGGGAAAAAGCGCAACCACAGTCGTGGTCCACTCACGACTGTGCATGTGTGAGTGGCTATTTTAAGTCCTTTGTGATTTGGACACCAAGGAATTTGAAGCTCTCGACCTGCTCCACTGCAGCCCCGTTGATGTGGATGGGGGCGTGCTCACCCACCCATTTTCTGTTGTCCACGATCAGCTCATTGGTCTTACTGACGTTGAGGGTCACCTGGGGTCGGCCTGTCAGGAAGTCCAGGATCCAGTTGCAGAGTGAGGTGTTCAGTCCCAGGGTCCTAAGCTTGGTGACAAGCTTGGAGGGGACAATGGTGTTGAACGCGGAGCTGTAGTCAATGAACAGCATTCTCACGTAGCTTTCCTCTTATCTAGGTGGGTGAGGGCAGTGTGGAGTGCAATTGAGATTGTGTCGTCTATGGATCTGTTGATTGCAAATTGGAGTGGTTCTAAAGGTGTCTGGAATGATGGAGTTGATGTGTGTCATAACCAGTCTTCCAAAGCACTTCATGATTACAGGTGTAAGTGCTACAGGGCAGTAGTCATTGTGGCATGAAGCCTTAGAATTCTTGGGAACAGGAATGATGGTGGTCATTTTAAGATGAGGGGATTACATAATGGGACAAGGAGAGGTTCAAAATGACCATGAATATCCCTGCCAGCTGAGCTACGCATGCTCTGAGAACGCGCCCTGGAATACCGTCCAGCCTCGCGACATTGCTGGTGTTGACCTAATCGGCCTCGGAGAGCAGGATCACCCAGTCCTCTGGGTCGGTGGGGGCCCTCACGCATGGTACTGTGTTGTTATTGTCGAAGTGTGCATAAAATGCATTGATTGCGTCTGGAGGAGAGGCATCATTGGGCAGATCACAGCTGGGTCTTCCTTTGTAATCCGTAATGGACTGTAGCCCCTGCTACATACAACGGGCGTAAGAGCCTGTGTAGGATGGTTCCACCTTATTCATATACAGTGAGCTCCAAAAGTATTGGGACAGTAACACTTTTTGTTATTGTTTTGGCTCTGTACTCCAGCACTTGAGGTTAAAGTGCAGACTGTCAGCTTTAATTTGAGGGACTTTTCATCCATATCGCAATGACTACATCAAGCTTGTGACTCTACAAATTTGTTGGATGCATTTACTGTTTGTTTTGGTTGTGTTTCAGATCATTTTGTGCCCAGTAGAAATTAATGGTAAATAATGTATTGTTTCATTTTGGAGTCACTTTTATTGTAAATAAGAATAGAATATGTTTCTAAACACTTGTGCATCTGTAACGTTCTCACTCAACATTATTCATGATTCATTCAGGACTATCCATAACCACGGTAGCATCCACATTAAACATATTCTGTTCTTATTTATAAAAAAAAGGACTCCAAACTGACACAATAGAATAATCTGAAACACAGCCAAAACAACCAGCAAATGCATCCAACAAATTTGTAGAGTCACAAGCTTGATGAAGTCATTGCGTGCTATGAATATGGGACCTAATACTTATCTTTTGACTACTTTAATACACATAAGTGAATTTGTCCCAATACCTTTGGTCCCCTACAATGGGGGGACTACAGTGAGGGAAAAAAGTATTTGATCCCCTGCTGATTTTGTACGTTTGCCCACTGACAAAGACATGATCAGTCTATAATTTTAATGGTAGGTTTATTTGAACAGTGAGAGACAGAATAACAACAAAAAAATCCAGAAAAACGCATGTCAATGTTATAAATTGATTTGCATTTTAATGAGGGAAATAAGTATTTGACTTAGTACTTGGTGGCAAAACCCTTGTTGGCAATCACAGAGGTCAGACGTTTCTTGTAGTTGGCCACCAGGTTTGCACAAAACTCAGGAGGGATTTTGTCCCACTCCTCTTCTCCAAGTCATTAAGGTTTCGAGGCTGACGTTTGGCAACTCGAACCTTCAGCTCCCTCCACAGATTTTCTATGGGATTAAGGTCTGGAGACTGGCTAGGCCACTCCAGGACCTTAATGTGCTTCTTCTTGAGCCACTCCTTTGTTGCCTTGGCCATGTGTTTTGGGTCATTGTCATGCTGGAATACCCATCCACGACCCATTTTCAATTCCCTGGCTGAGGGAAGGAGGTTCTCACCCAAGATTTGACGGTACATGGCCCCGTTCCATCGTCCCTTCGATGCGGTGAAGTTGTCCTGTCCCCTTAAACACCCCTAAAGCATAATGTTTCCACCTCCATGTTTGACGGTGGGGATGGTGTTCTTGGGGTCATAGGCAGCATTCCTCCTCCTCCAAACACGGCGAGTTGAGTTGATGCCAAAGAGCTCGATTTTGGTCTCATCTGACCACAACACTTTCACCCAGTTCTCCTCTGAATCATTCAGATTTTCATTGGCAAACTTCAGACGGGCCTGTCTATGTACTTTCTTGAGCAGGGGGACCTTGCGGGCGCTGCAGGATTTCAGTCCTTCACGGCGTAGTATGTTACCAATTATTTTCTTGGTGACTATGGTCCCAGCTGCCTTGAGATCATTGACAAGATCCTCCCGTGTAGTTCTGGGCTGATTCCTCACCGTTCTCATGATCATTGCAACTCCACGGGGTGAGATCTTGCATGGAGCCCCAGGCTGAGGGAGATTGACAGTTATTTTGTGTTTCTTCCATTTGCAAATATTCGCACCAACTGTTGTCACCTTCTCACCAAGCTGCTTGGTGATGGTCTTGTAGCCCATTCCAGCCTTGTGTAGGTCTACAATCTTGTCCCTGACATCCTTGGAGAGCTCTTTGGTCTTTGGTCGTGTGCCTTTAATCTCAGCTCGTTACCTGTATAAAAGACACCTGGGAGCCAGAAATCTTTCTGATTGAGAGGGGGTCAAATACTTATTTCCCTCATTAAAATGCAAATCAATTTATTACATTTTTGACATGCGTTTTTCTGGATTTTGTTGTTGTTATTCTGTCTCTCACTGTTCAAATAAACCTACCATTAAAATTATAGACTGATCATTTCTTTGTCAGTGGGCAAACGTACAAAATCAGCAGGGGATCAAATACTTTTTTCCTTCACTGTATGTACAAAAAGAGCTGTCATTTCTAAACGCTTCACCCGATATAGATGGAAATACCCTCAAATGAAAGCTGACAGTCTGCACTTTAACCTCATAGTCATTCCCTTCCTAAAAAATATTGAAACTGCAGTAAAAGTGCAGTAACTGCAGTCAACTCTGGTATTTTGGACGCTGTAATTGCAGAATGACTGCAGATACAGCACTCTAACTGCAGTTACACTGCAAAATTACTGCAGTAAAAAAAAGGTGTTATTTTGGAGACAATATTTGCAGCATACTGCAGTTAAACTGCACTCTGAGTGCAATCTTTTTTTCGTAAGGGATTGTATCATTTCAAATCCAAGGTGTTGGAGTACAGAGCCAAAACAACCAAAAATGTGTCACTGTCCCAATACTTCTGGAGCTCAATGTATTGTCCTTTTGCTCGTTTGATGACTCTGCGGAGGTCATAGCAGGACTTATTGTGCATGTTCCTGTCCTCAGCCGTAGCCTCAGGATTGTCTGCAATAGCCCTGTGTGCGGTAGCCTTTCCTTTAGTGCCAACCTCAGTGTTAATCCAGGGCTTTTGATTGGAGAAGCAGCAAACCTTCACTGTGGGGACAACGTCGCCGATGCATTTCCATTTGAAATCAAATCAAATTGTATTTGCAACATGCGCCGAATACAACAGGTGTAGACCTTACAGTGAAATGATTACTTACAAGCCCTTAACCAACGATGCAGTTTTAAGAAAAAAAGTATTAAGTAAAAAATTGATAAGTAAAAAAAAAATCAAATCTCTGAAAGACTGAAACAGGTTTCCCTCAAGAATTTCCCTGTATTCCCTGCGCCATCCATCATTCCTTCAATTCTGACCAGTTTCCCAGTCCCTGCCGATGAAAAACATCCCCACAGCATGATGCTGCCACCACCATGCTTCACTGTGGGGATGGTGTTCTCGGGGTGATGAGAGGTGTTGGGTTTGCGCCAGACATAGCGTTTTCCTTGATGGCCAAAAAGCTCAATTTTAGTCTCATCTGACCAGAGTACCTTCTTCCATATGTTTGGGGAGTCTCCCACATGCCTTTTGGTGAACACCAAAAGTGTTTGCTTCTTTAATCTTTAAGCAATGGCTTTTTTCTGGCCACTCTTCCGTAAAGCCCAGCTCTGTGGAGTGTACGACTTAAAGTGGCCCTATGGACAGATACTCCAATCTCCGCTGTGGAGCTTTTCAGCTCCTTCAGGGTTATCTTTGGTCTCTTTGTTGCCTCTCTGATTAATGCCCTCCTTGCCTGGTCCATGAGTTTTGGTGGGCGGCCCTCTCTTGGCAGGTTTGTTGTGGTGACATATTATTTTAATTTTTTAATAGTGGATTTAATGGTGCTCTGTGGGATGTTCAAAGTTTCAGATATTTTTTTATAACCGAACCCTGATCTGTACTTCTCCACAACTTTGTCCCTGACCTGTTTGGAGAGCTCCTTGGTCTTCATGGTGCCGCTTGCTTGGTGGTGCCCCTTGCTTAGTGGTGTTGCAGACTCTGGGGCCTTTCAGAACAGGTGTATATATACTGAGTGTGACACTTAGATTGCACACAGGTGGACTTTATTTAACTAATTATGTGACTTCTGAAGGTAATTGGTTGCACCAGATCTTATTTAGGGGCTTCATAGCAAAGGGGGTGAATACATACAGTGGGGAAAAAAAGTATTTAGTCAGCCAACAATTGTGCAAGTTCTCCCACTTAAAAAGATGAGAGAGGCCTGCAATTTTCATCATAGGTACACGTCAACTATGACAGACAAATTGAGAAAAAAGAATCCAGAAAATCACATTGTAGGATTTTTTATGAATTTATTTGCAAATTATGGTGGAAAATAAGTATTTGGTCACCTACAAACAAGCAAGATTTCTGGCTCTCACAGACCTGTAACTTCTTCTTTAAGAGGCTCCCCTGTCCTCCACTCGTTACCTGTATTAATGGCACCTGTTTGAACTTGTTATCAGTATAAAAGACACCTGTCCACAACCTCAAACAGTCACACTCCAAACTCCACTATGGCCAAGACCAAAGAGCTGTCAAAGGAACCAGAAACAAAATTGTAGACCTGCACCAGGCTGGGAAGACTGAATCTGCAATAGGTAAGCAGCTTGGTTTGAATAAATCAAATGTGGGAGCAATTATTATGAAATGGAAGACATACAAGACCACTGATAATCTCCCTCGATCTGGGGCTCCACGCAAGATCACACCCCGTGGGGTCAAACTGATCACAAGAACGGTGAGCAAAAATCCCAGAACCACACGGGGGGACCTAGTGAATGACCTGCAGAGAGCTGGGACCAAAGTAACAAAGCCTACCATCAGTAACACACTACGCCGCCAGGGACTTAAATCCTGCAGTGCCAGACGTGTCCCCCTGCTTAAGCCAGTACATGTCCAGGCCTGTCTGAAGTTTGCTAGAGTGCATTTGGATGATCCAGAAGAGGATTGGGAGAATGTCATATGGTCAGATGAAACCAAAATATAACTTTTTGGTAAAAACTCAACTGGTCGTGTTTGGAGGACAAAGAATGCTGAGTTGCATCCAAATAACACCATACCTACTGTGAAGCATGGGGGTGGAAACATCATGCTTTGGGGCTGTTTTTCTGCAAAGGGACCAGGACGACTGATCCGTGTAAAGGAAAGAATGAATGGGGCCATGTATCGTGAGATTTTGAGTGAAAACCTTCCATCAGCAAGGGCATTGAAGATGAAACGTGGCTGGGTCTTTCAGCATGACAATGATCCCAAACACACCGCCCGGGCAACAAAGGAGTGGCTTCGCCAGTCTCCAGATCTCAACCCCATAGAAAATCTTTGGAGGGAGTTGAAAGTCCGTGTTGCCCAGCGACAGCCCCAAAACATCACTGCTCTAGAGGAGATCTGCATGGAGGAATGGGCCAAAATACCAGCAACAGTGTGTGAAAACCTTGTGAAGACTTACAGAAAACGTTTGACCTGTGTCATTGCCAACAAAGGGTATATAACAAAGTATTGAGTAACTTTTGTTATTGACCAAATACTTATTTTCCACCATAATTTGCAAATAAATTCATCAAAAATCCTACAATGTGATTTTCTGGATTTATTTTTCTCAATTTGTCTGTCATAGTTGACGTGTACCTATGATGAAAATGACAGGCCTCTCTCATCTTTTTAAGTGGGAGAACTTGCACAATTGGTGGCTGACTAAATACTTTTTTTCCCCACTGTATATGCACACACCACTTTTCCGTTATTTATTTTGTAGAATTTTTTCACTTTACCAATTTGGACTATTTTGTGTATGTCCATTACATGAAATCCAAATAAAAATCCATTTAAATTACAGGTTTTAATGCAACAAAATAGAAAAACGCCAAGGGGGATGAATAATTTTGCAAGGCACTGTAATGAGAGCAAGTGGGTATAGGAGTCGTGTAGACACTGTATGGGACAAAAACACCACTATGTGGGAAGAACAAATGGCTGTGAACTACAAATATGAAAATGAGATACAATTTCAAAGTGTGAAGGATATAGAACCTTCATAGAGACCATATACAGTGGGGAGAACAAGTATTTGATACACTGCCGATTTTGCAGGTTTTCCTACTTACAAAGCATGTAGAGTTCTGTAATTTTTATCATAGGTACACTTCAACTGTGAGAGACGGAATCTAAAACAAAAATCCAGAAAATCACATTGTATGATTTTTAAGTAATTAATTTGCATTTCAGGTGAAAGCTAGGATCCCTTATTGATGTCACTTGTAAAATCCCCTTCAATCAGTATATAATATATTTTTAAAATATCTTGTTTTCATTTGTTCTATTATTATTATTATTATTATTTTATTATATTTTTTAACCTTTATTTAACTAGGCAAGTCAGTTAAGAACAAATTCTTATTTGCAATGACGGCCTACACCGGCCAATCCCGGACGACGCTGGGCCAATTGTGTGCCGCCCTATGGGACTCCCAATCACGACCGGTTGTGATACATCCTGGAATCGAACCAGGGGGTCTGTTATGACGCCTCAAGCACTGAGATGCAGTACCTTAGACAGGTTAAATAAAAAAATGTAAGCCTTGAGACAATTGAGCCATGGATTGTGTATGTGTGCCATTCAGAGGGTGAATGGGCAAGACAAAAGATTTAAGTGCCATTTAAGTATGGTAGTAGGTGCCAGGCACACCGGCTTGAGTGTGTTAAGAACTGCAACGCTGCCGGATTTTCACGCTCAACAGTTTCCCGTGAGTATCAAGAACGGTCCACCACTCAAAGGACATCCAGCCAACTTCACACAACTGTGGGAAGCATTGGTGTCAACATGGGCCAGCATTTCTGTGGAACGCTGTTGACACCTTGTAGAGTCCATGCCCCAATTAATTAAGGCTGTTCTGTTGGCAAAATGGGATGCAACTCAATATTAGGAAGGTGTTCCTAATGTTTGGTATACTCAGTGTATAAGAACCAGTAGTGTCTGTATGTTTGTGCGGGCGGGCGGGCGGGCGGGCGGGCGGGCGGGCGGGCGAGAGAGAGAGAGAGAGAGAGAGAGAGAGAGAGAGAGAGAGAGAGAGAGAGAGAGAGAGAGAGAGAGAGAGAGAGAGAGAGAGAGAGAGAGAGAGAGAGAGAGAGAGAGAGAGAGAGAGAGAGAGAGAGAGAGAGAGAGAGAGAGAGAGAGAGAGAGAGAGAGAGAGAGAGAGAGAAACCCATTTTGATGAGGCAGCAAACCAACACGGAGAACACAGCGGGTTATCTGCAACCGCTGTCCTTGTAAACACAAAGTGATTATGCCGAAGACGTGATAGAAACGTTTAGCCAACATGTCCTTGCTCCTCTCTCGCATGAGCTACCGCTAGCCTCAAGGCTACGGCGGTCAAACAAATAAAGTAAAAACAGAGAATGACACTGAGACAAAGCCACTAGGGGAATAGCCAGGGAGGTGTTTAATGTCTACATTTACATTTACATTTTACATATTTAGCAGACGCTCTTATCCAGAGCGACTTACAGTTTAGTGAATATATATATATATATATATTTATTTATTTTTATATACTGGCCCCCCGTGTTAATCGAACCCACAACCCTGGCGTTGCAAACGCCATGCTCTATCAACTGAGCTACATCCCTGCCGGCCATTCCCTCCCCTACCCTGGACGACGCTGGGCCAATTGTGCGCCGCCCATGAGTCTCCCGGTCGCGGCCGGCTGCGACAGAGCCTGGATTCGAACCAGGATCTCTAGTGGCACAGCTAGCACTGTAGTAGGGTTGTTGCTGTTATTCTAGGGAAGTAGAAGAGACTGAGGAACATGGAGGAAAAACTCTGAAGTAAACATGATTCAATCTTTCATTTCCAAGACAAACTAAACAGAGCTGGATGAATCATAAACGTGTAGTTCTGACATACTGAACAGGTGTGAAACTTTTGAGTCATACCAATTCACAATCAAGACCTGCTTCTTTTTCCTTTTTGAAAGCATCAAAACTGTATTTAGTCCATAAACTTCAGAAATTCTCCCTTTAACATAGTGTTGATGCATTGCTCAGCCTTGTCAGCGAGAATGGTTATCAGCAGCTCATCAAACAGCAAGGTTCGCCAAGCTGATTCAAAGTGGTTTGTGTATCTGCAAGTCTCCCCCTATGAGTGAGCAAGTATGCACAGACACGGGCACAGACAAGCACGTACAGACGCACACACACACACGCACACAAGCAAGCCTGCACATGCGCATACAAACTCACAGACACACACACACACACACACACACTCCCTCATTCTCCACAATCACTGGGGGACTGGCATCTGCTACCTGTTTACTTTGAGATACAGTACCCAGCTCGATCTAACACAACACCTAGCCCCCCTCCCTTCCCTTCCCTGCACATGTTGTTATTCACAACATATTTTTTATCTTGTTTTTGCTAAAAATGCCTCTTTCTCCTGTACCTGTTTGGCAGTCCCTCGTTTTGTGGATTAGGAATATCCAGTGGACTTTGTTTTTAATTCACTACCAGCGTTTAATTTGTGAAAAGTTATCAGAATGCGTAGCTGGTTGATTTGAAACAGAGGAGAAATTAAGGGATGTCTTTGAGAGGATTTAAGAGTCCCCACTTCCAAGGATGAATTTGGTAAGATCCTAATCCCTCTCCTACTGTGACTGAAGTAGTACAGCCAAAATATTTTATTTTACATGCATGAATTTGACTTTGTGGTTAATTTACCTAAAAAGCTCAAAAATAGAGAAGTGGAATTGACTTTTGGCACTTGATAAATAGTTTCTTAAAGTTAAACAAAGAGCAAATTATCTTTCACCAGTATCTATCTTTCACTTTATCTTTCTTGCCGGAACATTCATGGTATGCATTTTTGTTCCATGATATCTGACATAAGACAAAACTGGGAAGACATGTTCAGATTCAGTTCATTCTATGATAATGCAGGAAGCAGAGCTAGTTTCAAACCATACAGTTGAAGTCGGAACTTTACATACACCTTAGCCAAATACAATTAAACTCTGTTTTTCACAATTCCTGACATTTAATCCTAGTAAAAATTCCCTGTCTTAGGTCAGTTAGGATCACCACTTTATTTTAAGAATGTGAAATGTCAGAATAATAGTAGAGAGAATTATTTATTTCAGCTTTTATTTATTTCATCACATTCCCAGTGGGTCAGAAGTTTATATACACTCAATTAGTATTTGGTAGCATTGCCTTTAAATTGTTTAACTTGGGTCAAATGTTTCAGGAGCCTTCCACAAGCTTCCCACAATAAGTTGGGTGAATTTTGGCCCATTCCTCCTGACAGAGCTGGTGTAACTGAGTCAGGTTTGTAGGCCTTGCACGCACACGCTTTTTCAGTTCTGCCCACAAATGTTCTATAGGATTGAGGTCCGGGCTTTGGATTGGCCACTCCAATACCTTGACTTTGTTGTCATTAAGCCATTTTGCCACAACTTTGGAACTATGCTTGGGGTCATTGTCCATTTGGAAGACCCATTCATGACCAAGCTTTAACTTCCTGACTGATGTCTTGAGATGTTGCTTCAATATATCCACATCATTTTCCTTCCTCATGATGTCATCTATTTTGTGAAGTGCACCAGTCCCTCCTGCAGCAAAGCACCCCCACAGCATGATGCTGCCACCCCCGTGCTTCACGGTTGGGATGGTGTTCTTCGGCTTGCAAGCAACCCCCTTTTTCCTCCAAACATAACGATGGTCATTATGGCCGAACAGTTCTATTTTTGTTTAATCAGACCAGAGGACATTTCTCCAAAAAGTACAATCTTTGTCCCCATGTGCATTTGCAAACCATAGTCTGGCTTTTTTATGGTGGTTTTGGAGCAGTGGCTTCTTCCTTGCTGAGCAGCCTTTCAGGTTATGTCGATATAGGACTTGTTTTACTGTGGATATAGATACTTTTGTACTTGTTTCCTCCAGCATCTTCACAAGGTCCTTTGCTGTTGTTCTGGGATTGATTTGCACTTTTCGCACCAAAGTACGTTCATCTCTAGGAGACAGAACGCGTCTCCTTCCTGAGCGGTATGACGGCTGCGTGGTCCCATGGTGTTTTATACTTGCGTACTATTGTTTGTACAGATGAACGTGGTACCTTCAGGCATTTGGAAATTGCTCCCAAGGATGAACCAGACTTGTGGAGGTCTTGGCTGATTTCTTTTGATTTTCCCATGATGTCAAGCAAAGAGGCACTGCGTTTGAAGGTGGGCCTTGGAATACATCCACAGGTACACCTCCAATTGACTCAAATGATGTCAATTAGCCTATCAGAAGCTTCTAAAGCCATGACATCATTTTTTGGAATTTTCCAAGCTGTTTAAAGGCACAGTCAACTTAGTGTATGTAAACTTCTGACCCACTGGAATTGTGATACAGTGAATTATATGTGAAATAATGTGTCTGTAAACAATTGTTGGAAAAATTACTTGTGTCGTGCAGACTTGCCAAAACTATAGTTTGTTAACAAGAAATTTGTGGAGTGGTTGAAAAACAAGTTTTAATGACTCCAACCTAAGTGTATGTAAACTTCCGACTTCAACTGTATATCTTGTTTTTTCTTACCAAGCGAAATGATCTAACATCATTGCTCATTTTTACTTAAAAAAGGCTTAAAGCAAGTAATGTATCTTATTTCAAGAAGAAAAATATCTTGAAATAAGATAAATTACTTGTAGTTAAACTTTTTTGGGTTAAAATAAGCAAAATGACCTGCCAATGACATTAGATCATTTAGCTTGGTAAAAAAGAAAATACAAGAAAAAAGTGAATTATCACTCAATATAAGATATTTAGGCATGCTTAAATGTCACTATTTGCAGTGTGATGATGTCACTGCTCTGCATAATGCATGTTGGAGTATAATTGAGGTCAAAAGGGAGATTAAGGAGTTCCTTTCGCAGTTGTGGATCGGCTTTGGCAAGGCACCAACGTCCTTGACCCCCAGGATCATTTTACTAGTGCCAATCACAAACCCTAAAATGCACTTTTCCCAACAAGCTGTTTTAGGATTTCTTCAGGAAATGAATAAAATACCACTTTTTCTGGGAGGATTCAGGGTGGATATGGAATATCTATTGATGGATTTCACATTTTGATGATATTTGAAAACTTCCAGTATAATGTTTAACTCGGCTTGCTTTCTAGTGCCTTTATGGAGGTTCAAAGGGTGCCTGTTAAGTGTTTCAAGAGGCAAATCTCTCTCAGATATATACTCATCCATAGTGAAGTATACTCAGCTCTGATGGGTGCTCTATAAGTGTCCTTTTGAATGACACTGAAGAGTTTGATTAACAATTTACATGTCATGACAAAATATATTCATTTAAACCTTGCGTTTGTGCGTTGGACCTACATCTACAGACATACACATCTCTCTCACTTTCTCTCTCTTTTTCCCACTTGCACACATGAACATACACACGCACGCACGCAAGCACACACACGTACACGACTAACCTGTGCCCCCGCACATTGACTCTGTACCGGTAACCCCTGTATATAGCCTCGTTACTGTTATTTTATTGTTGCTCTTTATTTATTTGTTATTGTTCTATTTTCTTATTTTTTACTTTAATTTATTTTAGTAAATACTTTTTTAACACATATTTTTCTTAAAACTGCATTGTTGATTAAGGGCTTGTAAGTAAGCATTTCACTGTAAGGTCTACACCTGTTGTATTCGGCGCATGTGACAAATAACATTTTATTTTATTTTATAATATTTGACACACTCCCACCACCCCTCCCCACACACACAGAGAAGTAATATCTGTTGCTCTCTCTGTATGGTAGTAAATTAATAATAGCTTTAGTAATGTGAGCTGAAATATTGTAATCAGGCCCAGCGGAGTAGTGAGCGGCCTAGGTAAATAAGATACAGATAGATGATGCTCTGTGGGAAAATGATTTGGTTTCCTTCCCTCTCTCTCCCTCTCCACCACCTTCTCTCTCTGTCTTCTCCCTCTCTCCTTCTAAAACTTGATTGCAAACAACTCTCTCACGAAAACAATGCATTTCTCCATAGAGGAATACACAAGGCTGTGCATCGGTGAGTTCATATTACATGCTTTAAGTTCTGTAACCGGAGACATAGAGTATCATCAGCAGGCAATACAAAAATGGCAAGACGAAATCACAGGTTGCCACCGCCCGTGAATGTAAAAAAGAAAAATCACCTTGCGTCTGATAGACACTGAAATGAGGAATCATTATGCTGCTGATATGGTTTCGCTGCTGAAGTCTGTCACAATATCCACGTATTCGACAAAAGATAAAATATGGCAGCAATATAATGTGAACTATTGGTAGTGGCAGCGCTAATTTACATTTGAAACAGGATGGGATTGGATGGAGAAATACTGTTAACTTAACAGGGCATACACTAAGCAACAAACAGAAGCAATCTCTACACTTCAACATTGCCACAGAAAGCTACAGATGGCTATATTGGTCCACTAATACAGGACCAGTAAAGGCCCAGTGCACTACTTTTGTGATTTTCGATTTTTTCCAAAATAAATATTTTTTAATATATATATTTTTTTATTCCGATTATTATTATTTGTGTTACTTCCCACAGCTATGCCCCTAAAGCACATGTGTAGATCAGGAAAGGTTGTATAGGTTTAAGCAATATGGCAAAAATGTCCACCTGGCATATAAGCAGGCAAAGTGGAGCTGCCTGTTGCCATATTGCTTGAACCCATCACGTCTTCTCTAATCTAGACAAGTTTCTAGGGGGGTTAGGGGCTATACACCAGGGGTTAGGGACTAGGGTTGAATTTGGGACAGGGCCTTGGCTTTCTCTCAGTATCTACATTAAATTCCCACAGTCAGTCAAAGGTCAGACACAGAGTAGCCTCTCTCTCCTCTCCAACACTAAAATACTCTATAATCGGCCACTCCACAAGCTCTCTGTGCTTAGTGCTGTATTGCTGCAGCGCTCTCTCTTTCTTCAGGGGAAGGTGGGAAAAGAGTGAGGCAGGGGAGGGATGGGGGGAGGGAGGGGGGAAGAGCTTGTGGAGGAGGTTCACATAGCAGTATAAATTGCTTCTGAAGAACTGTTTGAGAGGAGAAAAGATTACAGAGAACGAGGATAGAGCGAGAGTGGTGGGGAGCGAGAGGATAAGGAGAGGGGGTGGAAAGAGAGAAAGAGTAAGAGTCTATAGAGAGAGGGGTCTGAATTACTCTCCTCTACTCATCCTTCCATACCTGGCACTAATGGCTCTAGGTGGAATGGCGGCACCTGCCTGTCACGGATGTGTGACCCCAAGGGCAGCGAGCCGAGTGCCGCTGAAACACAGTGACTACATTGAGTGAGACACTGCCACATTTCCATTTCAGAACCTTGTCTCACATACATCTCTGTCTCCCCCCACTCTCGCAGGGTTGTGTCAGGCAGGCTGTGTGTGTGTGTGCGTGTGTGTTTATGTGTGTGAGTGTGTGTGTGATTGAGTGTTAGTTTGTGTGTGTGTGTGTGTGTGTGTGTGTGTGTGTGTGTGTGTGTGTGTGTGTGTGTGTGTGTGTGTGTGTGTGTGTGTGTGTGTGTGAATGAGCGTTAGTTCATGTGTGTGTGTCTGTGTGTGTGGGCATCCATTCGTGCAGGTTGAAGTGTATTGTCATGAGAACTGAGCGATTTCCCCTTAGATAGGCCAGCAGCAAAGTCAAAATTGGCTATAAAGTAAAAATGTATGAAATCAAACATTTTAAGGGGAAATAATTTAAAGTTAGGGTTATTTTATGTATCATTAAGGAAAATGTTGGGAAATGTCAAAGATAAAATATAGTAAACATGATTTACATTTTATAAGTCCAGATGCATGTCTAAATAAGGAATATAGTCAATACAATGTGTAAACATGCTTTAATGGATAAGAGGAAGAGGCCATATGGAAAAGCGCCCAAGGCCTTTTGGAGTAAACAACATGTGTTATTGGACTTTCAAAGATAATAGTGGCGTGGCAGTTAAAGATGTTAATCAGTGATCTTAAGGGGAGTAGCTTTGTAAGCTATGTATACATGACTGTGCATTTGTGTGTGTATATAAGAGATCTCTAAGCCAAAGAGAGACAGCCGTTCCATGGAGTGGCTCGGCTTTGTTACGCAATAATAAAGTCTAATTTCTGCATTCACAAGCTCCAGTCTCTTGAGAGATATTTTTGAGTTGACTACTTTTGAGTCAAATATTTCTATGACATATTTGGCGAGCTTGCCAGGAGTTGGAAAAAAGGGTCCAGAGACGGTGTACATCTGCAGTTATGAAACGGCTTGGACGGACCATACAAACAAAAGCGGCCGCTTTTAAAAGGTAAGCCAAGTTCTTACTTATATAGTATAAACGTTTGTGTGGTTCGATCTGGGGCACGGCATCAGCTGCAGAAATACCAAGTAGGTCTCTCCAAATTTAAGAACCAGAAAATTAGAGACTGGGAGCTTTTGAATTTAAGAATACATGTCGATATCACTCTGTTGTTTGTCTGAACCGTCTGTTTAATTGATTTGATTCATTTGATTCATTTGATTCATTTGATTCATTTGATTCATTTGATTCATTTGATTCATTTGATTCATCCAGCTGATCGCTTTGTCTGGGTCATTTTGGCATGGGCGGTTGTCCATCTGTTTGAGCGATCAGAAAATAACATGTTAAGTCCTACGAATACCGCTATAAACGTGTCGAGGAAGTGTATCGTTTATAGGCTGCTTAGGTAGGCGAAATCCTGTGCAATACTGCTTATTTTCTGTGTCGAAGAAGTGAATCAGAGAAGAAGGGAAGAATTTACAGGTCGCTTAGGAAAGCGTAGTAAAAGTCCAGGTGTGTAGAGGAAGTGGATCACCTAGGGGGCTAAATAAATAGAAATCCTGTGGATACCGCTTTGGAGAGCTAAAATTAGTGCTCCAGAGGGCTGAACGGGCAGGTGGCTAGCTAAATTCGGGACCTACGGTTACCGCTCTAATGAGGAATTCATTGTTAGAGGTCTGCTCGGGTAGGTGGGGCATTATCCTGTGTTGTGGTGATGCCAAAGTTAGGCAGGGTCGATCAGGTAAAAAAGTTAGGACATCCTGAGTAGGTGAACGGGTTAAACAGTCACTAAGGCTTCAAAATATAGAGAAAGTGTTAAATAGAGTAGGTCTGATCATGTGGATGAGTGGTTTGCTTGGGCTACTGTGAGTCATTAAATTGTCTGATTCATTTGGGCACAAGTGGCTGCTCATCTGTGTGAGTGAGAATAATAAGAAATTCTGCAAGTAAATAGCCTTTCTGTAAGGAAAGGAAATATATTTGAGGTCGTTTGAAGCTTCTGTCTGATGGAGAAAGGCCGTGCCTAATCTCACATTAGGAAAGAGAACAATAAATGGTGCATGGATATTCATTGACCAACTGAGTGTAGAAAATTCACGTTACCAGGAGGGGTATAATAAATCCTGTTGGAGGAACAGGTCACGTGTACCGGTGTGATCATATGACGTCTATGCATTGTATTTTGATCAATATTTTAGGGTATGTTTCTGACATTATATTTAGAAACTTTAGAGGTGATATAGTATTATGATAAATTGACTACAGTAAAATAATAACTGGGATAGGGTTAACATTCCAAATGTGGGCCCTTTGATAGAATAAAATATTCCTGTAGGTTATACAAATAGTAATTAAGCGCGTTTGAGAACAACATTATATAAATATGGAATGAGAGTGGTATAAATGGTGTAAATGAGTCGCACTCTAAAGTTTGAATGATGAGATATAGAGGTGTGTAGGATAATTATATATATGTTGGAATAATAAGCTTTTCATGTAAATGATATCTTGGAGTTTCGTACAACAATGCCTGTCATATAATTTTGTAAGATCAGTGAATAGTGACCAGCCTATACGATTCTGGGAGGATTCAATGACTGAGGGGAAGGATTTGGGTAATTTGTTGTTCGTTCCGCTGAGACTAGATTGTGATTAACAGATTTGTGGCAATAAAGAATCATTAGAAACATGAATGGTTTGGTAGATATGAATATATTGGAATAGAATGAATTTTATGTGAGTGTAATTTAATACGAGGGATTGGATAAAATTATAGGTGTTGACTTGCCCAAACACGTAGACGTAGGTGGAAATGGGAGAGAGTACATAGGGCATGTGGTAGAATTAAGCATTATAATAAACTATCTATTATTTCAGAAGCAGAGGTGATATAGTCAAGGAATTTTAGTATATTAGGGGAAAATATAATTCATTTGGTTAGGTCATTAGATCTGGTTCCGAATCAATGAATGTGGGGTTTGACTCGTTGACTGTTAAGTTGTTTACGTTGAGCGTGTGAGATCTGTGTCCTTCAAAGCTATTTTCTGATAAAGTGTGGTATGTGCCAGATACTAAAACTACTGACCATTATCATTGGAATAAAGGAGGATTAACTTGTCTTTTCAATAAAGCATAGATTCTGCATCGATGAACAGAGTCTAGGTTTTCTAAGTATAGTTGAACTATAGTTGTGGGTTGTTTAGATTGACGGAACATTCAGGATAAGACTGGACGATTTAGCAGCCTGCGTCTTTTCAGACTGAAGGACTCACTTATTCAACGGGAAAGAAGGAGGAGTGACTATAGTCAGAAAGGACAGTTACATACATTTGAATAGCGTACTGGCAATTGCGATAGAGTTATGGCCATAATTTGAATTGTTTAGGTAGACTGGAATGAAAGTAAGGTCTTTTAATAATATGAATATAAATATATTATTAGTTATTGTTGGGATGTGAATAGACTTTACTAATGCCATGAACTAGTTTCCGGGCAAAAGAGAGTCGTACTTGCTTGACTGTATTGAGCTGAAAGAGATATTTGAAGCAAGTTGAATAGCTGGATGGAAAATATTTATTTGACAAATTCTAATTGTTATTACTTTATTCTATAGTTTGCGTGACACCAGTAATGTATGCGAATAGTTGGTGAATTCTAGAATGATAATATATTTTCGTTACGTGAACCAGGGGATGCAAGGAGCTTTGGCTATTATGCTGAGGGAATAGCACCAATTTATAGTGGGTTCTAGATTTGTTGAATAAACAAACTTATATTTTTTAACTAAAGTAATGCAATAGGCTACAATTATAACATTATCAGAAAAAGGCACTATACGCTCATCTGTGGTCCTCTGTAGCTCAGTTGGTAGAGCACGGTGCTTGCAACGCCAGGGTTGCGTATTCGATTCCCAAGGGGGGCTAGTATAAAAATGTATGAGCTCACTAATTGTGGGTCGCTTGGGATAAGAGCATCAGCTAAATGACTAACAAATGTTAATGGTTATGGAGCGAAGAGTGCGTGGTAGTAATTTTTTAGTCATTGAATAAGGTTTTGCTAGATTAATCGAGTGACAATGGTGGAATATGTCTATATGGATCGTGATAAATGGATGATTTCAATATATGATGGTAAACTACAGCAAGTGTTTGGTGTTACTTGTAGCTTACTTAGAAAGGATAGTTCATTCATTCTGATAATGGCGAAGTGATGGTTTAATTGCGTGGCTATGATTTTAGTTAATTACAAGAGAAATAGGATATAGTTTACGACGCATGGAGAAGTGAATGTCTTATATGGTAATAGATAAACTGAACCAAACATGACGTTACTACGGCAATTTAGGATGGTTAATGTTGTTAAGTTCGTTTTTAAACCCTATGATAGAGGTAAATGCAGAACGCTGTTTGAAAGTGTGTTTTATTAGTAGGCCTGCTAGTAAAAATTGAAGAAATTCCATTTTTGTCTGCGGGTGTTAACCATTGGGGCTTGCTGAAACGTGAGAGCTCTATAAGGGACATTATGGGTTACGTTAGGTGTACAAGGATCGCGTTTTTGTAGGAAGTCGTAGGAGGTTGAATATTATCGGCACGAAATTGCTAGTTAGTTAGCGGTGAGAGCTAGTGCGGTTTTCGTTGGGTGACGTCACTTGCTCTATGAACTGGAAGTAGTTGTTTTGCAGGGCCCATGGCTTTTGTGGAGCGACGGGTAACGGTGCTTCGATGGTGAATGTTGTCGATGTGTGCAGAGGGTCCCCGGTTCGAATCCAGTAAGGGACAGAAAACAAATATTTTACATTGATGCTATTGACGTGAATTACTGGTTTCATTGATAACATTATAGGAAAGATGTTGTCCTACCAATCCATGTCGGATAGGATAACATAGTAATTAAAATTGCATATCGGTGAATTTGATGTTTTATTGGTTTTTACTATAAATGTAAAATAATTTGTCATCTGTTGAGGTACCGTTATGAGGAAAATTAGCGGTAGAGTATGATAGATATTGTAGAGCAGGGGTGTCAAACGTCCGGCCCGCGGGCCGGATCAGGCCCGCAAACGGGTTTAATCCGGCCCGCGAGATGATAAAAAAAAAATAAAAAATAAAAAATAATAATTGCTAAGTATAAAAATGCGCTGCAATTTTTCAATAAAATAAACTGCTGTTCCAATTGCGTCCACTGGATGGCGCAATAGCAATTGTGTTAAGCAAGCAAACTGTTTATACCGGGGCAGAGCAAGTAGGTCAAGCACGTGCAGCCAATGAGCTACTTTGTTTTGCCCGCAATATTTATTACGGCTTCTACTTTTAACATTATGTGCTTTGGCACCCTCATTGCCCCAATATGTCTCTGTCAAAAAAGAGAAAAGTGGACGCAGAGTGCAGAGTGTTCCAAGAAAAATGGTCATCCTATTTATTCACGGAATTGAATGGGAAAGCTGTATGTTTGGTGTGTTCAGAGCATGTTGCAGTGCTGAAATAATATAACCTTCGTCGCCACTATGTGAGTCTTCATGCCGACAAATATGACAACTTTCAAGGACAGCGGAGATGAGAGAAGGTGAATGAACTGTTGGCGGGTCTGAAGAAACAGCAGTCTGTGTTTACTCACAGCCGAGACATCATTGACGCTGCAGTGAAAGCTAGCTACCTCATTGCTAATGAAATCGCAGTGGCTTCAAAACCATTTAGTGAGGGTGAATTTGTAAAAACATGCATGATGAAGGCAGCGGAGATTGTGTGCCCTGAAAAGCGGCAGGCTTTTGCAAATATCAGCCTGACAAGAAACACAGTTGCAGACAGGATTTCCGATCTTTCAGTGGATTTGGACAGCCAGTTGAAGCAAAAAGTAAAGTCATTTATTGCGTTTTCGGTTGCAATTGATGAAAGCACGGACATTACAGATGTTGCACAACTGGCCATTTTCATCCGCGGAGTTGATGACACATTGACCGTCACCGAGGAGTTCGTGGAGTTGGTGCCGATGACAGATACAACGACAGCAGCTGATATTTTTACCGCACTCGTCGGCGCGTTGGACAGGGTCGGAGTGGACTGGTCCCGCGCTGTCAGCCTGGCTACAGATGGTGCGCCCTCAATGATCGGGGAAAAAGCAGGCGTTGTGACAAAGTTCAGAGAGAAAGTGCAATCTGCAAATGGAGGACGTGATTTTTTGACTTTTCACTGTATTTTGCACCAGGTGGCTTTGTGTTGCAAGTCATTAAAGATGGATAACGTCATGAAGGTGGTCATCCAAACTGTTAATTTCATCCGATCCAGAAGCCTGAATCACCGTCAGTTTGACAGCCTTCTCAGAGAGAAAGACCACATTTATGGCCTGCCTGAGGTAAGATGGTTAAGCCGAGGTGCTGTGCTGAGGCGTTTCTTTGATTTACGAGAAGAAATTGAACAGTTCATGGAAGAAAAGGGCAAACCAGTGTTAGAATTTCATTCCGCAGAATGGATGCAGGACCTTGCATTTATGGTGGATGTTACAGAGCACCTGAATAACTTGAACAAACAGCTGCAAGGGCGCAACAAAGTTGTCACGCAGTATTATGACAGCATACGTTCTTTCAAGTTGAAGCTGTCATTGTGGGAGACGCAAATTGCCGGTGGTGATGCAGCTCACTTCCCCTGTCTGAAAAATGTGTGCGCGACCCAACATGTGGCAGACATGAAGCGGTTCAAAGATAAAATAACGGGACTGTTACGGGAGTTTGAGCAACGCTTTCAGATTTATGTTTATATATTTTTATGTTGATGTGCTATTGTTTTTAATTGATTTTATTTTATTTGTATATTTAACCTATTCTTGACTCTGTGGTTCTTGCACTTGTTTGGGGAACAGGATTTCATTATTTGTATCTACATTTCTGCCTGAGAAATGACACCCTGATATAGTTCTGTGATCTGTGATATACTTCTGTGAATCACTGAGGCATTGTGTGTTTGTGTGTTCTTTGTCCTCAGAACTTTCAAATAACTTGAGGTGTTTTATGATTAATAGTGATGTTGTGCTTTTGGACACTGTCCTCAGGCTCCAGCTTTATGTTTATATGTTTTTATGTTGATGTGCTATTGTTTTTAATTGATTTTATTTTATTTGTATATTTAACCTATTCTTGACTCTGTGGTTCTTGCACTTGTTTGGGGAACAGGATTTCATTATTTTTATCTACATTTCTGCCTGAGAAATGACACCCTGATATAGTTCTGTGATCTGTGAAACAGTTCTGTTAATCACTGAGGCAGTGTGTGTTTGTGTGTTCTTTTTCTTTAGAATTTTCAAATAAACTTGACGTGTTTTATGATTAATAGTGATGTTGTGCTTGTACTATTTTGGACACACTGTCCTCAGGCTCCAGCTTTATGTTGTATGTTGATCGTATTAAAACAAAGAAAACAATCTGAAGTTGTTGTTTTTAAGTTATATATACCATGATTTTTCCGGTCCGGCCCACTTGGGAATAGATTTTCCTCCATGTGGCCCCTGAGCTAAAATGAGTTTGACACCCCTGTTGTAGAGGGTTAAAAAAAAAAAAGTACGTTAATTGGGTGATGAGACAGGTTGACTTGATGTTGAATGGGATTGTTTAATATAACTAATTATTTCTATTTAGGAGAATGAGAATATGTTATTAGGTAGTATTGCTTTGTGGAGACGATTTACTAATGAAGAACATGTCTCGATAGTTGAATAAGGAACGATATTTGATAATTGATCATTTTATTATGACATTATATAGTTTGGGTAAACAGCGGTGAGTTATGAAGATGGTTCATTGCTTCAGATAACGATAATTTGTTTATAGTACGTTGAACGATGGGAGTAGTTCTGAGGAGTGAGATTGATACGAATGATTGTTGATGAGATAGGACTGGGGATATATGTATGATGTTTTGTGTGTAATTCTATCTTTGTGTCACGCCCTGGCTCTGGGGACTCTTATATGTTGAGCCAGGGTGTGTAGGTTTCATTGTTTAGTTTTCTAGGTTTGTGTTCTAGTTCTTGTATATCTATGTTGGCCAGGGTGGTTCCCAATCAGAGGCAGCTGTAGCTTGTTGTCTCTGATTGGGGACCATACTTAGGCAGCCTGCTTGGCACAGTTATTTTGTGGGATCTTGTTCCGTAAGGTTTGTTTTGGTGTATAACCTAGGACTTCACGTATCGTTTGTTGTTTTGTTTTGATCGTGTATTCAGTACAATAAAAGAATGTACGCATATCACGCTGTGCCTTGGTCCGCTTCATCATCTAACGACGATCGTGACACTTTGGATTGTTGATTCTATGTTAATGACATGTATACTTTCTCTTCCAGGAACATGGGGATTTCTTTATATCTCATTTTGATGTTAAAAAAGTCTGTAGGCTAGGGTGGAACTAGTTAGTAAAATTAAGTAGTTTTATTTTTAGGTTGTCATAGGGAGCTACCAAAATAAATAAGGCCTGGCCATTTTTTGTTTGTTTATTGTTTTACTATATGGTGTTCGAATAACCACAAACAAACTACTTAGTATGAAATGTTAGCTGTATAGGATTTTTATTTCTATTTTTGATTTTTTGACGGGATGGAAGTGAAATATCTTAAAGGGGCATACACATGTAATTTCGGGTTTTATTTACTGAGGGAAAAGTAAATATGTGTGATTTATTTTGAAAAGAGCTGTACTAAGGACTTACTGTACACTCGGGATACAACATTTATTAAATGTCTTGATGGTTGTTAGGAGTAGTATACTATTGGATGAAACAATTCATTGAATGATTTCAATGACCTCTGAAATCTGTCCTGGCTTTATAGTGTGACCTGATCACCTGCACTGTAAATTCTAGAGGCATGCTGAATTAAGGGGTTAGATATAATAAGGATAATTGTGAAGAAGTTTATAATTTGAAAAAAATCCTATATATAAATTAGTCCAATCCGGACAAGGATGAAGTGAGAGAGTTAGTCCTGAAGGAGAGGTATTCCTTGAATAGTGTTATGGGATACAGTTAAGTAAAGATATGCTCAAGGGTTGTCATTTTAAGGTTAGTTATTATTTTAGGTTTGATAGGCAATATTGTTGTTGTTTTGTTTTTTTGAACACATGAATCACGATGTGATGCATGTGTCCAAGGGGGGAAGTTGGGCTTACAGAGGTTTTAATGTTTTATAATGGTTTTGTGGGGAAATATGCAAGGTGTATTAAGGATATGAGCAGTAGTAATAATGTGTTATGGGTTAGGTTAAATCTTTTTTGTTTTTGTGATAGGAGGCATGGTGTAGAGGTCTGTCTATGAGATAAGTGGACTACAACAAGCTGGAAGCAGGTGTGCTTCATAATCTCAAGGCTTCTCTTGACGGATGAGAGGACATGAGTAGCATACTGTGTCTCACTTAACCTAACAATGCTCTTAAGATTTTCTTTTCATGGGTGAAGATAACTCTGCCCAACTAAGTAGGAGTCTGAGCATTCGCTGCGCCCTGGAGACTATGTGATGGCAAAAGACTACAGAAGAAAGAGCTGAAAATACCCTATGTGGAGGGGCCTGTACCAGGTTTTGTTGTCTACCTTAATGATGGTCAAATTGGTGGAGACAGATACTTAGATCCATGTTTCCCACTATAGGAGTGTTCCAACCTCAGCCATTGGGTAACATTGTTGTCTTTTGTGTGTGTCTGTGCTTGTGTCTTTGCAGCAGTAACTCTGAGCTTCCCTATGGGTAGGCTGATTGAAGGACACTCTTCGCAGACCGATGTCGATAGATTGAGAGGGACTCTGGCTGATCCGGAGACCCTAGTGATGGAAGAAGGTTAACAGCTAAAGTGATCATACATCGTCGTCCAGGTTACACCAACAGCGGTACGGATAGAGGGGAGCGCGATCGGGTATCATCTAAACCATTGTACCAGAGTGAGGAAACTGATGACTAAGAGACCACCGAGACTTTCAAGACCTCCAAGACGCACCAAAAATCCTAATCATTGATTTCTCTGTACTTGACTAGTTCCCTGAGAATAAGGGGAATGGGGTACTGATAATAGTAGAGAGCAGAAGAACAAGACATAGAAGGGATATAGACAGGATTAGAAAGTATATTCTTGCACAGGCAGGAACCATAACTAAAATGCAGGAAGGGAACACTATTAAAATACAAGGGTTAAAATATTATTGGTGTGTGAGGAACCAGCACAAAGAGTATGGGGAAGTCACATGGGGTAGTGTGACTTTAAGATAATGAAAGAAAGAGACAGGTGAATCATAGACATAAGGAGAACAGTCCAAGACTTAGATAAACAATTTGATGTAGTATTTAGTGTTAGATTTCCAGGGGGAAGTGTTATTGGAGTAGTTAATCCTTGGGAAAGTGCACTGAACCCTGTACATGTTAGAGCCATACCAAATACAGAAGAAAGGGAATTGAAGGAGCCGTTAAACAATGATTGGTATAGATGAGTACAATATATTGCATTAAAAGTAAATAAAATAAAATAGTCTAATATGCACCACATCTCAGTTTTAAACAGTTAACAGTAGTTCAACATCTTCACAGTTACTAGGACTGTGTGCTAGGATTCAATCATAACTTTTGTAATATTTAGGAAATTCTAACTATAAACAATTTTATGATCAACCAGGATGAGGAGAGAAGTGTAAGCAATTGTTAGAATAGGAACAAAGAAAAGGGAAACACCAGAGTAATGTCAAATAGATTATGAGCAAAAATATAGGAATGTTAAAGTAAAACAATTGGATTATATAGTTTGGGAGAATTCAAGGGAGAATGTGAAAATAGGGGGTGTTTAAACAGATAGCCTTTGGAATACAGGGACCCCTCAAAGAAAAATCTATCAGGCATTAGATAGAAATGGGTATTAAGAATGAGTGATGAAACATAATGATTTGTCATGTAGACAATGTTAATAGGGATGTTTTGGATTGGAAATGAACTCAACTAAACTGTTATGATCTGTCCTTTCCTGAGGTTACTACGGATGGTGTCATAATGCATAGCAGAAATAATTCGGTCCAGAGCGGTGTAAACCTCAATAAAAACCAAAAACCCTCTACCCGGCTGAAGAGGAACAACAAAGGCGGTGAAGACGTTCCTGTCTGACACCACCTCTGCCAGGAGACCTGAATCCAGCATCAAATCAAATCAATCAATTGCCTTCTCTTTTGTGCGTTTTCTCTCAAGAATGTGACAGGAGTCCATGTCGAGTGAGCAGGAGGAGAGAGGTCTATGCAAATGCAACGTTCTTCCTAGTTTGGGTATACTGGTTTGCAAATGGACAAAACAGAATGATGGTGGATGTGGGGCGGTTCAGGTGTGACATTGGAATTGGGACATTGCCATGGGTAATCCAAGATGAACTATGAAGCTATCTGAAGAACATAATGAAGACGCCAGAAGATTGAGTGCCGGTAGAGGAAGGGACTGTTAGTTGAGGTAGTATGTTGATTAAGGAGGTATTATACACTACTAAATTTATAGTAATTTGGACTAGGAATGCATTAAGATACTGATCTGTTGTAATTCTTGTTATGAGGAAGTTAATGCTAGAATTATTATAATATAAATATACATTCCGCCAGTGTCAATATGTGCTAAGGTGAGAGTTTTAACTTTGAATGATGGAACAAAGGTGACTAACTAAGAATTGTCATTCCAAAGTTGTTTTGGGTAATTAATTTGATTATGATTATAAATTATAAGTGGACTAATTGATCTGAATAACTTATTAATAATAATGCTTAGTGATGTTGACATTGCAATTAATGGATTAGATATTGATATTGATTATTTTTGATTGTTATAGTACTTGTGATATGGGTGAAAAAGGTTATGTAAGCTAAAGATATTGACACCATTCTTAACATGTCCTAGATATTATTGTTAAGACAAAGTTGCATATGTTGATGTGATAGGATACTAACACAAATATGGGAAATGCTATAACTAAACAAAAGTGGGGAGCAATGTTTATAAAGAAATACACCCAGTTCAGGGAGCTCCAGGACAGTAGGTAAATTAATATGGGAAATGTTGGGAATTTGGGAATTCTGAATGTTTGTATGAAGTTGTTCCTGGGGGTGGATGGGCCTGCCATGGTTACAAAGCCTAATAGAAAATCTTGGAGGTTAATTTAGAGGAAAACCTTCCAAACTTGTATCCAATACCTGACTGGGCTCTGGGTCCTCATCAGGATGGGTCAAACAATGAGGAATATATATTGGTTTAAATATATGCATATGAAAAGTAACCACATATGGCAAGGATAAGAATAAGTAAATGCGCATGCTTACATTCATTTTAAAATTAATCTTTGTATTATTTGGGACATTGTTGGAATGTCCCAAAGGGGGGATTATATGGTAATATTTTATGTATCATTAAGGAAAATGTTGGGAAATGTCAAAGATAAAATATAGTAAACATGATTTACATTTTATAAGTCCAGATGCATGTTTAAATAAGGAATATAGTCAATACAATGTGTAAACATGCTTTAATGGATAAGAGGAAGAGGCCATATGGAAAAGCGCCCAAGGCCTTTTGGAGTAAACAACATGTGTTATTGGACTTTCAAAGATAATAGTGGCGTGGCAGTTAAAGATGTTAATCAGTGATCTTAAGGGGAGTAGCTTTGTAAGCTATGTATACATGTCTGTGCATTTGTGTGTGTATATAAGAGATCTCTAAGCCAAAGAGAGACAGCCGTTCCATGGAGTGGCTCGGCTTTGTTACGCAATAATAAAGTCTAATTTCTGGATTCACAAGCTCCAGTCTCTTGAGAGATATTTTTGAGTTGACTACTTTTGAGTCAAATATTTCTACGACACAGTGTGGTCAAGTTTAGGTTTAAAGTTAGGTTTAAAATCAGATTTTATGACTTTGTGGCTGTGCTAGCTAGTGAGCACTCTGCAGAGCTGCCTTCAGAACAAGATTCATGACCAAAAACGCTAACCTGCTCCATTCATGTATGTGTGTGTGCATCTGACCGTGCACATGTGTGTGTGTGTTCCAAAGTGATGGCTCCTCCTAGCCTCCAGCTCTAGCCCCAGCCCCCCTTCCGGCTCCCAGTGACAGGGCCAGGGGCCACGGTGGTAATAAGACCGCTGGGAGAGGCTCTTAGGCAGCACTTTCTGCTATCGATACTTGGGCATTCTCCACACACAAGGGCACAGAGAAGCTCAGCACAGTCTGAAGGTCTTCCTCTCACCTCTCCATCGACTGAGCTGCATGGGCTGGATGCTGACTGTCAGATAGAGAGGAGTGTGTGTGTGAGAGGGCTGGGGTGGGCATGTGTGTGGTGGTGGTGGGGTAGCATGTGTGTGTGTGGTGGTGGTGGGGGAGCATGTGTGTGTGTGGTGGTGGTGGGGGAGCATGTGTGTGTGTACGAAAGTTGACTGTGGAGGCGATAGGGTCTTAGGGAACGGTAATTTGGAATTTCTCAATATACCAACCTTCCTAGCTTTTAAGTCTATATCCCTATTTCACTATGCTGTTTCATGCCCTATTTTCTCAGCACTGACATCTTTACTTACAAACACACACACACACATACATACATACATACATACACACACACACACACACACACACGACGAAGGTGGATGGTGGGATCGTTATTGGGAATCTCTCAATAGACCATCTACTACAGGAGCTCAAACCCACAGAATTCAGCTGGGATTTCATTTAATGGAGGGAATATAAAGCACAGCTGGAAAAATACTATCCAATATACTGTTTACTGTTGATAAAGTAAGATATTTATTGGTATTGCTTTATACAAATTGTTAAATTGTTTTGAGAAAAAATAACAGTTTGGCTTGATTACTCCTCTGATGTTTATTTGTATTTTTTTTATTTAACCTATATTTTAACAGGGAAGACATATTGAAACCTAGGCCCTGTGTAGCTCAGTTGGTAGAGCATGGCGCTTGCAACGCCAAGGTTGTGGGTTCGATTCCCACGGGGGGCCAGTATGAAAAAAAAGAAATGTATGCACTCGCTAACTGTAAAGTTGCTCTGGATAAGAGTGTCTGCTAAAATGTAAATGTTATAGTTCATTGAATAGATATAATTCTACTTCTATGAAAACAACTACATAAAACAGGTGCCAGAATAGTTTTAGACTGGTCAGGTTTTGTTTACCTTGTCCAAAAGACTTTCACTCAAGGTCAGAGAGCACTAGCCTTTCTCTCTGCACTGGTAGTATTGACAGAGCATGATTTGATTGGAAGTGTGGGACGTTGGGTATTTCCAACCAATCAACCACAGACAGTCAGGTACACAGCTTCCTGTGTTTTATGGAAATCAGATGTCAGAATCGACTAATCAAATCCCCCAAAGCTCCCAGAGTAATCTTGCCCCGAAGCGTTTGGATTTAACCCAAAAACACGCGGTCAGCTCTACCCCACAATTGGTGGAAGGCTACTCTGAAGCTTAGACCTTGGCCAGTCAGGAACCTTGAAACTAAGTGAGTAGTAGTTCCATCCAAATTCAGTTTTGTCAAGAGCTTTTTTCTCTCTGTATGGGAGCTTGAAAATATTGATGGAGGGAAAGTGCAGAGGGCGAAATGTCGTGTAGAAATGAACTTATATGTTAGGGGCCAGATTCCAACCCACTTTATGACTTTATTTCATTACTGTAGACTCGGTTCATACTTCCCTATACAATTGTTATACAGTAGGTCTCATTACACTGAGTGAATGTGAAGCTTAGTATAAGTAATGTGGGTGAATAATGTGGACAGAGCTATAGCGCATTCCTTGGCTTGGGAGGTGAATATAGGGCCAAATCAGAATCTCAATGAATACTAGATTAAGCCTTACCTCACCGGTCAGTTTATTAGGTACACCACCCCGTTCACGAAAATGGATCTCTCCTACAGACAGTGAGTGACGTGGCCGTGGCTTGTTATAGAAAGCAGGCAGACAGGCATCGAGGCATTCAGTTACTGTTCGATTGGACGTTAAAATGGGAAAAACAAATTACCTAAGCAACTTTGAGCGTGGTATGAATGTCAGTGCCAGGCGAGCTGGATCCAGTATCTCAGGAAGGGCCACCCTCCTGGGCTTTTCACGCACGACATTGTCTAGGGTTTACTGAGAATGGTGCTACAAACAAAAAACATCCAGTCAGTGGCAGTCCTGTGGACGAAAACAGCTCGTTGATGAGAAATGTCGAAGGAGAATGGCAAGAATCGTGCAAGCTAACAGGCGGGCCACTAACAGACAAATAATGGCACAGTACAACAGTGGTTGATCCTTGTCACGGATGGGATATTGCAGCAGACGACCACACCGGGTTCGACTCCTATCAGCTAAAAACAAGAAGAAGCGGCTCCAGTGGGCCCGCGACCACCAACACTGGACAATTGAGGAGTGGAAAAACAGTTCAGTTTACTTGAGTGGCCTGCGCACTCCCCAGACCTCAACTCAATAGAGCATCTTTGGGATGAGATGGAATGGGCTGTTCGCCTCATGAATGTACCGCTGTCTACAGCAACTGCATGATGCCATCGTGTCACCATGGACCAACAAACGTTTTTGATACCTTGTAGAGTGCCCCGAAGATTTCAGGCTGTTCTGGAGGCAAAGGGGGGTCCGACCTGGTACTAGCTGGGTGTACCTAATAAACTGGCCGGTGAGTGTATGGTCTTGGGTGGTTGTGAGTTACAGAGAAAAGAGAAGCTTAAATTATATTTGCTGAACTCTCAGCATCCCAAATATAAGATATTCAAATATTATTTGGAATGATCATAAATCATGATTGGCTAATTTTAATGCTAAGTAAGAATCATTTTTCTTCTGCAGTCTTAAAGGCCCAGTGCTATCAAAAACGTGATTTTCCTGTGTTTTCTATATATTTCCACACTATGAGGTTGGAATAATACTGTGAAATTGTGAAAATTATGATAATGCCATTTTAGTGTAATAGCAGCTTGAAAAGACCGCCTGAAATTTCAGCCTGTTTTGGTGGGATGGAGTTTTGGCCTGGTGACATCAACAGGCAGTAAGTTAGTTAATAGACCAATAAGAAAGAGAGTTCCAAACCTCTCCAGTAACAACCAATTTTTGTTTTGTTTTCCCCTCCCCACTCAGATCACTCCCAGACAGTCCTAGCAAAATTCCTGCTTGAGAAATTGTTCTACTAAGAAGCAATTTTTGTTTATTTTTTTACAATTTGTATTTAATTTTGTTACCCAGAAATAATTTGATATTGAGATAAAAACAGCTGCATTGGACCTTTAATGTACCGGGGCTTACATGCAGGCACACATACTGAGCATACTTTCACACTGGCAGCACACATCTGCATAATGGACACCTGCATAAACACACGCATGCATGCATGGACACACACAGGGAGAAATAAACCATCTCTTAGTTCTGACTTTCTCTTTTAGAAAGAGCAGAGGTAGCGAGCCGATATTCACAAGACTGTTTCGTGTTGCTTTTGTTCCCTGTTCAGACATATTCTGGATGGTACCATACAGAGTTTCACTCCATCACACATACAGGACAGGACAATACAGGATGAAAATGGTTTGATTAAAAGGGCCTAAATGTAATTGAAAAATCTTAGCTGGAACCTGACCAAGGCCCACTCCAAGCTGGAGAGAGATGAGTAGTTTTACTTTTTCTGATTAGTTGACTGGCTGAATCAGATGTGCTAACGCTCCCATCGAACAAATATGTTCAGCGGTTGTGGTTCCCGGAAACACTGCTCAAATGTTTAGCGAACGCAAAAACTCTCATCAGACAGAATCCTCTCGAGTGCAGGCGATGTTTAACGTCATCGATCAAGCATGCTGTCTGTTAGTGTTGTGATTGAAGAAGATGGTTCAAGCCCTTGTCAGATCCTACAGTAGCTATACCCCACACGCCCAATAATGGATGAAGTAGTCCAGATTCTTCAGTGATTGGCATTCCCAGTGAAGACTGAGCAAGAAAAGACTGACATGACAGGTGAATTTGCCACATATGATAACCTGTAATCTGACTTGTTAACAGTAATTAAGATCACATTAACGGAGCAAAAAAATACATAAATCTCTATTTAATAAGAGTCAGGGGAGAGAACAGAGGGAGAACACATTCCCCAGGCCTTAGATTGGCGTCAAAACGCAAAGGCGCCGGCATTTCGTTTGTCTGCCGCTGTGAAATATTCACTGAGAAGCCAGAGTGACATATCTTACCCTCCCTCTTCACCATTGACCTTCAGCGGAAACAAACACGGGAGAGGAGCGTTCGGGGATAGGCTTCGACTCAAACCAGAACAGTCACCTGTCCTCCCCAATCATTCCTGCCCAGCATCCCCCTCTCCTCTATAAGACGTAGAGAACAAGAGAGAGAAAGACAGAGAAAAACACACAGGGGAGTGTCATCTCAGACAAATGAGAGGTCTGGCTCTCCTGCGACCCTGTGGGTTAACTGCGTGTCTCTCCCAAACTCGTGGTGCTCTGTCCATGGGTAGAATGCGTCAGACATGGGTCGAGGTGATGGGTCATGACATGGGTCTCCATCGGGGCCCCAGAGGGAGAGGAGGTGAAGAGGTAAGGTCCTGGTTGGTGTGTGGCGTATTCGGCGGAGGGAGGGTGATAAGAGTGAGAGGGAAGGTTCTGTGGTAACATGGTGGGTTGATGGATGCCCGGCGGAGGTGGGGATGGCAGGCATGGTCGCTGTGTATCAGCAAATTGGATCAGCCTTCACTCCAGCGCAAGCTAGCCAACACGCTATGAAATGGACTGATCATTTGCTAGCTTACCCATACACTATGAAAGGGATTGGTCATTGGCTACCATAACCAATATGCTATGAAAGGGACTGGCCATTGGCTAGAATACCCAATATGCTTGTAATGGACCGTGATGCCATGAACTTTTATTGCTGTACTGGTGATACAGAGAAGATGAGTTGGACTGCTTCAGAGTCAGACTTGGGCCATTCAAAATTGCCTCTAAACAACTTGTCTTTTCTCTTCTGTCTACTTCTGTGGTGCATCCTCGAAACTGAGACTTACTTCCAGCTGCATCCAGAGTAGGGAACAGTTTATGAGCATATTGTTTCAGGGATACACTTTGTCACGCCACACCACCATGCTGTGTGTGTACAGAGATCAAGTGTCCCTGTGATGTGTTAATCAGAGCTCCCCTGTCGACTCTGTTCGACCGGCAATACGCTTTATCACAAGGAGGGTAGGCGGGGGAGGTTTTTTAATTGTCGACCTGGGGCAAATTAACGCGTTTCACTAATCACCCCCACATGAAGGGATTTCCTAAAATGACACAATCATAAAGCCATCTCCCTAATTAGGACACATGATATGACGAGGTTGATGACATGAAACGGCAATAAAAGTGCTAATGACTGTGGTGTAGGGAGGCTCAAGTGTCAGTGTTCATCAAAGGATTTATGCGTTTTGACGGCATTGATCACACAGTCGATCAACCAAGCCTAAATCATTGTTATAAGAAATGTAATTGGTGTCATTTGCATTCAGAGAAAATAAATGTACTGTATTCTGATCACATTCTGAGAATAATCTCTATGAAGTATCTATAAGGAAAACGTATAGGATGACTCAGAAAGCACATAAACATCAGTTGAAAATTACATGTTTCTGCCACGCGTAACCTGCTTTAATTTATTGAGTACTTTTATTATCCCTGAACCAACCATTTTCTTTAATCTAGATAATGTTATCTGCATAAATTTCAGCACATGGCCAGTGTAGCTCTCAGCCATATGCCTCCGACTGAGCGCTAGCATGTATTATGCATGGCCTCTTATGCAGGATCACTCAAAAATCCCCCTTTTCCTCCCCGACCGCAGCTGATTCTACAAGGACAATGATGGCACATCATCTCACCAGATGCAGGAAATATGGGAAACAAAAGGCGGCCTTCAGTACAGTAAATGCATTAAGAGGCCTTGGAACAAAGGAGCAACTAAACAGAATTAACAGCTGAACAATGTGGGTGACACGTAACGTTGATGATTTTAGCCTGTCACTTTGCCTTTACCGTGGAGGTGGAGAGAAAAAATTCAAAATGCGACAAACTGCAATCAGTGTGAATGTTTAATGGATTCCTCCGCAGTTTGAGTGTTCCTTTAAACAGCCGTAGATAATTGCAGATCAAAGCAAATTATCATAATTAAGTACGCTGTCATGCAATGATTTCTTTCGGCTGCTTTCAGTGCTGCAGCCTGGCTGGCTCTGTCTCTCTTTCCCTCTTCCTCCCTCTCTACATCGCTTTCCCTCTCCCTCCCTCTCTACATCGCTTTCCCTCTCTTCCTCTCCCTACAGTTGAAAGGCATAAACCATTATCATAATCACCTCTCCCTAAATTATTTTAATTCAAGCACCACACACTACTGGTCATGACGTGTCTACATTGACACATGGCAATCAATGCGACACATGGCGATCAATGTGTTCCTAATCACATACATTGACCACTGCTTAAGCCGAACAAATCTACTTAGAGTTATCTGCTTTCGTTCAGTGTGTGATGGGTGATTTGAAGGAGTCAGGCGCAGGAGGGTAAATCACAGAATAACAGGATTTATTCCGGAAAACAGAGTTACGCAGTAATGCGTCAAAACAGTCCAGTGCGCAAAACAGTTTTGCGCACTGGAACCAACAAGGCACAGGGGGAAAATAACCCGGCAATACAAAATACAAGGAGCTCCACCGAGCTTCACTATCCTTACAATAAACAATCACACACAAAGACAAGGGGGCAAAGGGAACAAATGGAATGATGAGATGAGGAGCGGCAGTGGCTAGAAGGCCGGTGACGACGAACACCAAAGCCTGCCCGAACAAGGAGAGGTGTCAGCTTCGGAGGGAGTCGTGACACAGTGACAGTTTTGTTAGAACTAGTTTCTTGGCTTCTGCACCTTGGTTGTCACACTAAAAGGATATTGTGTGTCAATCACAGATTTAATCTTCTAAAAAAAATTCACACTCTTCACCTCTCTTTCCTCCTTCCTCTCTAATGCACTCTTTCCTTTGATTTCCCCTCTTCTCTTATTTTCTCTACCTTTCTTTACCTCTCAAGTCTTCTATTGAACCCTTTTTTGTTCACTCTCTTTCTACCCTTTTGCCCCCTCTCCGTTCATTGTACCTGTCTGAGTAGATGATGTAGAGCTCCACAGGGGGTCCCTTTGCCCTCCACCCTGCCAAGTGAGGGTTACTCTCAGCCTGGGGTCTGGTTTGTCCTTGGCCCATTTGGAATCAGAACCTCCAGGGGGTCATCAGTCTCTGAGGCTGTCAGCCCAATTGTCTTTCATAAAACTCCCTTTGTGATTTATGCAAATTAGGAACATGGGAAAGAGAGAGAAAGAAAGAGAGAGATCTCTGATCTACAGTATGAAGTGGCAAGAGTAGAGATACTGTTGAAAGAGGACAACTGTGGTAGAGTCGGTGTTGACAGTAACAACTGGGCTATGTACAATAAGTTGGATGTATGGAGACATATTGGTAAAATAATTGGTCATGAACTTCTGTTCTTTCCTTCTCTATGATCAGACATAGCAGAGAGATGAATGGAGAAGCTTTTTGTTTCCAAACTCCCGCCAGTATTCCATTTGTTTACAGACCCTGCAGAAGGAGTCTAACACTTTCTATTCACTCTAAAACTGGGACAACAACACATCAGAAACATACGATAAAACCAGAGACAGCAAACCCACAAGGAACTCTCTTTGACTATGCCAGCGTGGCTGGTTTGTGAACTGGGCTGATAGGGCAGCTGGAGGCTGTAAAACCAAGGTAAAAAATGTCATTTTTTGATGGGATTATGGGTAGGGAAAAATCAGGAAGCAAACAAAGGAAGTACACAAACAAGCCCACTTCAAACAGTGCTGCAGCCAGGAAAAAGGAGACAGGCAGCTGGCTAAGCAGTGGTGTGGCACACCTGGCAAAGAGCTGATAGAACAAACTAATCTCAGAGAACAGGTAGCTCTGGCACCAACCCTCTATAAATACACAAGCAGTTGGCGTTGGTCTGTTTTGCTGCTAGTTGATGACAATAGCATAAATATGTAAGCTAAACTGCTACAGTTTGAGAATTAAAGAGGTACTTAACTCCCCACCACCACCAAAACCTGTTCTGATGATCACTCTCATACAGATAGTTCAGAATTTCGACATTTTCCAAATTTGCAATCATCAATTTCAACCTGAGTGATTTACACGTTATCTCAAGTGAGGAATCTTTAGGATAACAACAAGGCTCCTCTCTACATTGTTTTTTATGACCGTGTTTTTCTTTCTGCTTGCATTTATATTTTGAGGTGTATTTTCTGTAATGTATGTAATTCAAGGCTCATCTGTAAAAGAGACCTTGGTCTCAGTATGACTCCCTGACAAAATAAAGGTGAAATAAAAAAATAAAAAAATAAAATGTGACTCAAATGACAAGTATGTGACATGTCAACTCTATTGTCAGGTGTTCAGTAGCCTGTTATACAGTAGTTGGCCTATTTTTTTGTTTTACGTTACTAGGAGAATAGTCTCGTTGTCTGGTGAAAGTTCTAACCGAAAGCTCTTTATCTTCTTTTATGAGAATGAAAATGCCAAAGTGAAATGGTCTCATAGCAACAGGCTCAGCCTTTATTTGAGTACAGGAAGCAGCTTGTTAAAAGTGAGTTGTCACCAGTAGCCAGTGCTAGGGCTCAGTGTCCATGCAGTGTCAACAGCAGTTTGAACTCAGGTAGACCTCTAACGAACAGTAACCTGCTCTGAGGTAGGGTGCTAGAGCCCATGGTCCGTGGTAACAGCTCAAGCGTGTAAATCGTGCTGCAGAGTACAGCTGAAGGAAGAGAGGGGGAATCATTGAAATATATCAGTCCGCAGATTGCATCTGTAAATTGCATTATCATCTGTGACAATGAAGATATTGGTTGAATATCTGCTCTGTTGCGTTTGTTTCTGCAGATCAAATGAGACCGAGAGAGTGAGTAATAGTAACAGGAAAATTGTAACTGTAACAATTGCATATTATTGTCAAACGTGCTCTACAAATTCATGGATTGCAGGTTATGCATATGTAAATTACAGAACGCACAGGCAATTCCAACCAAATTGTACCTTAGTCAGTTTACATTAAGGCAGTGCTGAAGGCGTGCTTCAATATTGGCAATCATTTCATCATTTACATGGTGAGAGATTTTATGCTTGAGGGATTTTATTTTCCTTCCAACCATAACCTCACATCTACTTTTTCACTGTACACAATCAGAACTACATTTGTGTTTTTCCCCACGTGTCTGTTAATAAAATGTCCCTTTATATGAATTACATATTCACTATTGGAGAAAACTATTTTTGGTTTGGTCCATGTTCATACATTTCGATGGCTTTCCATTACATAAGACCCCCAATACAGTAGATTGAAGAAATTAAAGAAATATACCTACCAAACTCCAGACCAGGCTGCTGAAGGGCAGGAACATAGTAAACTGGAGAGAAAATGAGAGACTTGAGATGCAAATAGTCTGATTTATTTAGGTTTGTCCTTGTATATTATCAATGAATGGAATTTGGTCTCAAAGTCAATGAAACATTGCTGTTTGGAATTGTATGTAAAGACACTGTGGACATTAGCTATGTTGATTTGGTGCAATATTCTTCTGTGAACTGTTCCCCCATGGATATGCATGGTGTTTAGGTAAATGTGTTACCGGTAAGGTAAGCTAGAGAGAGATAAAACTAAACCTTCCCATTCATTTGTTATGAAATAAAGCATGACTGATGGCCTTTAGAGAGAGACTAACCTGACACTGGGCTGGAGTGATGGATGAACTTTACTATGGAGGAGCAGGAGAGTAAGAGTGCATCTTCCCCCCACTACCTCGAGGTAAACGCTCACTTGTTCACTCACTCACTCACTCAGCCAGTCAGTCAGTCAGTCAGAAGCTAGTCAGTCAGCCAGCAAGTCAGTCAGAAAGGGACTGAGGCCTAAATAAACCTATTAGATCCATCCATCATCTCAGTATCTTAGCTGAAGACAAACAATGATGGATCCCCCTCACAGACACACTGTCAAACAGCCATAAAAATGTCAGACGCTCCTCTTCCTGATGTGTGTGCGCTAGGCGTTGGAAGTTTGTGTATGCTTGTGTGTGTGTGTGCATAAGTACAGTGCCTTGCAAAAGTATTCAGACCCCTTGGATTTTTTCCATTTTAATTGTGTTACAAAGTGGGATTGAAATGGATTACACATTTTTTTCAACAATACTTTAAAAAATATATATATAGTCTTTCCATAAGTATTCAGACCCTTTGTTTAGGCAAGCCTAAATTAGTTCAGGAGTAAAATTTGGCTTAACAAATCCCTTAATAAATTGCATGGACTGAATGGACTGTGTGCAATAATTTTTTAATGACTAACCCTTCCTCTGTCCTCAATACATGCAACATTTGTAAGGTCCCTCAGTCAAGTATTGAATTTCAAGCACAGATTAAACTACAAAGACCAGGGAGCTTTTCGAAAGCCTCATAAAGAAGGGCAGTGATTGGTAGATGGGTAACAGAACAGAACAGACATTGAATATATCTTTAAGCATGGTCAAGTTAATAATTATGCTGTGGATTATGTATTAAACCACCCAGACACATCAAATATACAGTCATCCTTCTGAACTGAGGTGCAGGACAGGAATGAAACTGCTCAGGGATGTTACCATGAGGCCATTGGTGATTTTAAAACAGCTACAGAGTTCAATTGCTGTGATGGGAGAAGACTGAGGTTTGATCAACAATATTGTAGTGACTCCACAATAATGAATTAAATGACAGAGTGAAAAGAAGAGATCAAATATACAGATACAGAATACAAATATTCCAAAACATGTATCTTGTATGCAACAAGGCACTAAAGACAGCAAAGGAATACACTTTGTGGCTTAAATGCAAAGTCTTATGTTTGGGGCAAATCCAACACAACACATAATAATATGCCATTTAGCAGACACTTTTATCTAAAGTGACTTACAGTCATGTGTGCATACATTTTTACGTATGGGTGGTACTGGGGATCGAACCCACTACCCTGGCGTTACAAGCACCATGCTCTACCAATTGAGCTATAGAGGACCAGGAACATCACTGAGAAACTGGCTCCTCATTTTCAAACATGGTGGTGGCTGCATCACGGTATGTGTATGCTTGACATCTGCAAATACTGGAGTTTTTCAGGATAAAAAGAAATGGGATGAAGCTAAGCACAGGCAAAATCCTAGAGGAAAACCTGTTGCAGTCTGCTTTACACCAGAGACTGTGAAAGGGATTCCTCTTTCAGCAGGACAATAACCTACAACACAAGGCCAAATCTACACTGGAGTTGCTTACCAAGAAGACAGTGAATGTTCCTGAGTGGCCAAGTTACAGTTTTGACTTAAATCAGCTTGAAAATCTATGGGAAGACTTGAACATTGCTGTCCAGCTATGATCCCCAACATCTTGACAGAGCTTGAAGAATTTTGAAAAGAATAATGGGCAAATATTGCACAATCCAGGTGTGGAAAGCTTTTATAGACTTACCCAAGAAGACTCACAGCTGTAATCGATGCCAAAGTTGTTTCTAAGATGTATTGAATCAAGGAGCTGAATACTTTGAAAAAATGCTAGAATGTTTCTTCCGCTTTGACATTACAGAGTATTTTGTGTAGATTGTTGACAATTTTTTTAAACAATTAAATCAATTTTAATCACACCTTGTGTGAAGAAATCCAAGGGGTCTGAATACTGTTGCAAGGCACTGTATGTGTTATGCGCTTGTGCGTGTGTGTGCATGCTCCTGCTTGTGTGTGTGACTGGTGCATTGCTTCATTAGTCTTGGCATGACAAGGTGTGAGATGATAAGGGGGATTGAGAAAAGAGAGAGGAAGGAGAGCTAACAGACTGTAAGTGACAGTTGGTGTGCTTTCTATTCTAACCGAGAGACCTGAGTAGAGAACAGAACACAGTGGAGCTGCTAGCTGGGCTAAAGCCGCTTAAAGGGGAACTCCATCTCTCTCCATTTGTAAGGCTTTTAATCATTTGTGTCATCAAGCAAAACCCAGGTCAAAGACTACGATAAGAATGACTACGATAAGAAACGTCCTGTTGTTTCCATGTTTTCCTTCCCTCTCTTCCTCGTTTAATCTCGCCGCTTTGCAATAGCTGCATGGTAAGTGCAAATGGAACAAAATGATGAGTTGTTACATGGACATCTTTGGAATCATCCTCTGTGTGGTGGGAGAAACCTGAGAAAAATCAGACCATATTACCAAAGCTAAACTGAGAAGCCACAATGCCACTTATTCCAAGGGGAGGATATCATTGGTATACAGTACCATGATGATCTGAGATGGGATCACAGAGGGAGATTCATTCCTTCACTCTCTTGAATAAGAAGCCATTTATTACAACAATATATATAGGAGATAACTGAGAATTGTTGATTTCTTTTTCTGTGGCTTTATACTATATGTATTCACATGTCTGGTGCATCTACCATCACTCTATCACTCACTCTGAAATACTATCTTTGATAATTTTGATCAGATAAAACATGAGAAGTTTTCTATATCAATTCCTTTCAAAGACCATTCCTATCCAAGACCAATTATTTAACATCTGGGACCCACACTTAAATCATTTAACATTTTCTGACCCTCCGTTTGTGGAGTTTTCAGTTCTCTAGATCAGTAACTCTCAGGGATTCTGAGTGAGCTGCAGTGTGATGGAGATCATTAGAAGGCTGTAACGACCTCCAGTCCTCACCAGATACAGTATGAAGAGATGGCCTCCGAGATGTTGCTGATTTATTCTATTCATTAGTACGTTCCCTCACACAGTCGCATGCACGCACGGTGGTTGGTCACGGGTTTGCAATTACTGTACATGGCTGTTGTAGGGTTTCACTCTCAGACTGCGACATCATCAACTGACAGAATCTATAAACCGGTGAGAAATGATAAACCGGAATATGGATGGGAAATGTACGTATGTAATATAATATATAACATACAGTCAGGTCCATTATTGGCACCCTTGGCACAGATGAGAAAAAAATCAACTACAATTGCTTAGAGAAAGTGATTTAGTAAAAACATTAATAATACAAAATATATATATTGGCACCACCATTTCACTACTCCAGCACCCTACCCTTGCGAGGATAACGACACTGAGCCTTTTTCTCAAATGTTTTATGAGATTGGAGAACACATTGGGAGGGATCTTTCCAGATTCTTGATGTCCTTCATCTGGGCTTATGGACTGCCCTCTTCAATTCAATAGGGTTCAAGTCCAGAGACAGATGGCCAGTGGCGATTTTAGCATGTAAATCTTGGTGGGGCAAACTAAAAAATTTTTTTTTTGATGCATGCCAGAAAAGCCACAACACAACACTAAACAATAAATTAATTGCACTATAATGGTGACAAACGATGCTCACAAATTGTTATGGCCTACATAAAGCTGTCTTAACAGCAGAGCTTTCTTTTCAGCACCATGGAGTGAATCCTTACCACTGCTACGCCTCGCTATCAGCGGAGCGAAACAGTTCATTCAGCCTCATTTACTGCCTTTTCAAAAAACATAGCTGATATGGCTGGCTTGCTTAAACAAATGTGGTTTCTACTGACAATTGAGTTGTACAAACTATGGCATAAGGGGACGACAAGCGTATAAGAGGCAATCCGTAATTTCGATTAAGACATTAATGAGCGAGCTAGGACGGACGTAGTCAATAGAACTATATATTCAGCACTTTTGAAATGTACAGCAACAGAATTCAGAACATGGGGCGTTCTTACAGTATTCTCCCTGCACACCAAGTCAGAACTGTATGATAAATAAAGGGGGCATATAAGCACACAATGAAAGCTCTTACAATATTTAATGATGACATTTCTCTAAAACAGGCTACAGGCTACATGTGCACCACCAAGTCAGAACAGTTAGCTAAATTATGAGGGGGAAAGGGAACAAATTATTAGGGTGAGGCACATGGGCTACAAACAGCTTACTACACAACATATACTTACTACACATACATAGTACTGAAAACATGGGTGTTAATAATTTTGACCTCATCTTTTGGAGATTTTTTTAGTATTACTTGTTAAACAACATTTATTTCTCTGAGCAATTGTATTAGTATAAATAAATATAATTTGCATTTTTAAGCATGCAATATACTGTTGCAGTCTTTTTTGCTCATTTTTATCAAGTGTGCCAATAATTCTGGACCTGACTGTATAAACAGTATATGCCATTTAACAGACGTTTTTATCAAAAGTGACTTACAGTCATGCGTCCATAATGTAAGTCGCTTTGGATTTGTTATCTTGCCTGTGACCTGAAGACTTGTGTTAGCTCCCTCAGCTAATGCCTAGGCTTCAGCTAAGTGGCCTGGTTTCACGCTCTGCAAACATTGTGCATCTGGTGTAGCAGGCCAATTAGAGTGGGCTTTACTTTATGACAGATTTTTCTGGCCCAGCACAAATACGAACGTACAGTGCCTTCAGAAAGTATTCACACCCCTTGACTTTTTCTACATTTTGTTGTGCTACAGCCTGAATTTAAAATGGATTAAATAGAGATTTTCAGTCAGTGGTCTACACAAACACTATATGTGTTTGTGTAGATTACAACATCTCACTTTAAATTATTTGAAAAGGAAATAATCTCCCAAATATCACTATTTCTAAAACAAGCCATAGAAAGTTGGTTGCAATTTCAATTTCATCCTCCAGAAACGACAGAACAAATAATGCAACAAATATTGTGGTTAAACTCAAATATACTAATTGATAAAAAAAACTTTTTGACAAAATGTTTAAAAAAGGTATAATCTTCGTAAATGATATTATCGGTAAGACTGGTGGAGTTATGTCGCACATGCAGCTAACAAAAACATATGGAAATGTCTGCTCTACCCAAAATTACAACCAAATAATTGCAGCATTACCGCAAAAATGGAAAAGGAAAGTGGAAGGAGGGAAAAGTAAGGAACTTGTCTGTCGGCCTTACATTAAAGAACATAATTGGAAATCCAATATGGATGGTTTTAAGAGATAGATGGGAGGTATTGAATGGAGCTGAAGGATGGAACTAATAACAACAACTAATAACAACAAGATAACTAATGTAAAGCATTCTGTGTCCATAATAAGTATATAGGTTATAGGTTGAAAGCTTTTGTGAAAGAGCACAGTTAGAAAAATATGGCATATAGAAGCAAACCAGATGGACATCATTAAAATGATCGGAGGAAGTTCAAGAGTAAAAACAAACAAAATATAATTATTGTAGAATTTGACTGTGTCCATAAAATGTATATAGTATGTATGGGCTGGAAGTAGAGGCCTAAGCGTTGTTGTTCACTAGTTTACTCCAATTGGGGAAGGGGTGGTGGGGTTGGAAAGTAATGAAGGGAAATAACAAACAAAAGTATGTGGACACCCTTTAAATGAGTGGATTCGGCTATTTCAGCCACACCTGTTGCTGACAGGTGTATAGAATCAAGCATATAGCCATGCAATCTCTATATACCATCATTGGCAGTAGAATGGCCTTACTGAAGAGCTCATTGACTTTCAATGTAGCACCGTCACAGGATGCCTCCTGTCCAACAAGTCAGTTCGTCAAACTTCTGCCCTGCTAGAGCTGCCCCGGTCAACTGTAATTGCTGTTATTGTGAAGTGGAATAGTCTATGAGAAACAACAGCTCATCCGTGAAGTGGTAGGCCACACAAGCTCACAGAACGGGACTGCCAAGTGCTGAAGCACGTAGCGCGCAAAAATCGTCTGTCCTCAGTTGCAACACTCACTACCGAGTTCCAAACTGCCTCTGGAAGCAACGTCAGCACAATAACTGTTTGTCGGGAGCTTCATGAAATGGGTTTCCATGGCCGAGCAGCCGCACACAAGCCTAAGATCCCCATGCGCAATAGCAATAGTCGGCTGGAGTGGTGTAAAGCTCGCCGCCATTGGACTCTGGAGCAGTGGAAACGCGTTCTCTGGAATGATGAATCACGCTTCACCATCTGGCAGTCCAACGGACGAATCTGGGTTTGGCAGATGCAAGGTGAACGCTACCTGTCCGAATGCATAGTGCCAACTGTAATGTTTGGTGGAGGAGGAATAATGGTCTGGGGCTGTTTTTCATGGTTCAGGCTAGGCCCCTTAGTTCCAGTGAAGGGAAATCTGAATGCTACAGCATACAATGACCTTCTAGACTATTCTGTGCTTCTAACTTTGTGGCAACAGTTTGGGGAAGGCCCTTTCCTGTCTCAGCATGACAATGCCCCTGTGCACAAAGCGAGGTCCATGCAGAAATGGTTTGTCAACATTGGTGTGGAAGAACTTGACTGGCCTGCAGAGAGCGCTGACCTCAACCCCATCGAACAGCTTTGGGATGAATTGGGATGAATTGGAATGCCGACTGTGAGCCAGGCCTAATCGCCCAACATCAGTGCCCTACCTCAATAATGCTCTTCTGGCTGAATGGAAGCAAGTCCCTGCAGCAATGTTCCAACATCTAGTGAAAGCCTTCCCAGTAGATAGGAGGCTGTTATATCAGCAAATGGGGGACAACTCCATATTAATGCCCATGATTTAGGAATGAGATGTTCACATACTTTTGTCATGTAATGTAATACCCCATTTTTTAAAATGAATTTTTTATTACATAAAAATTGAAAGCTGAAATGTCTTGAGTCAATAAGTGTTCAACCCCTTTGTTATGGCAAGCCTAAATACTGTAAGTTCAGGAGTAAAAATGTGCTTAACAAGTCACATAGTAAGTTGCATGGACTCACTCTGTGTGCAATAATAGTTTTTAACATGATTTTTGAATGATTACCTCATCTCTTTACCCCACACATACAATTATCTGTAAGGCCCCTCAGTCGAGCAGTGAATTTCAAACACAGATTCAACCACAAGGACCAGGGAGGTTTTTCAATGCCTTGCAAAGAAGGGCACCTATTGGTGGATGGGTAAAAAAAAAGGCAGACATTGAATATCCATTTGAGCATGCTGCAGTTATTAATTACACTTTGGATGGTGTATCAATACACCCAGTCACTACAAAGATACAGGCGTCCTTCCTAACTCAGTTGCTGGAGAGGAAGGATTTATTGTTACAGGGAAACTGTGCTGGTTTGTTCGTTGGACGGCGGATAGTTCAAAGAGGAGCGACACAGGGGTGCGCTATTATCATTTACATTTAGTTGATTAGAGTAGAATCTGGGTGTGATTTCCAGTGCTGGAAAATGTACCCAATTGTCATACTTGAGTAAAAGTAAAGAGACCTTAATAGAAAATGACTCAAGTAAAAGTGAAAGTCACCTAGTAAAATACTACTAGTAAATGATATTGCTAAAATAACAAAAACTAAAAGTATAAATCATTTCACGTTCCTTATATTATGCAAACCAGACGGCACAATGTAATAGTTTTTTTAAATTACCGATAGCCAGGGGCACACTCAGACATAATTTACAGACGATGCATTTGTGTTCAGTGAGTCCGCCAGATCAGAGGCAGTAGCGATGATAAGGGATGTTCTCTTGATAAGTCTGTGAATTGGACAATTTCCTGTAATGCAAAGCATTCGAAATGTAACAAATACTTTTGAGGGTCAGGGAAAATGTATGGAGTAAAAAGTACATTATTGTCTTTAGGAATTTAGTGGAGCAAAAGACAAAGTTGTCAAAAATAAAAATAGTCAAGTACAGATACCCCCAAAACTATTTAAGTATTTTTACTTAAGTACTTTACACCACTGGTGTTTTCCTGTCTTTTGATTTTACTAGCAAAGTGCAAAGAAATGTTAATTCATGTTGGGTGTGAGTTCTGCTTGAATTTGGTTAAAATGACAGTGAATTTGTTCATACTTTGAGAACTTTGTATCACACACAGTTTTTTCTCTTAGAGATGATTCTGAACTGAAAACACATGTAACCACATTAAGTCTTAGCCTATTGATGATAGTCATTTACTCTGAGTAGTCTGTAATGTATCATGTATTTCATGTATACTGGAATTGTTTGAGTGTTAATTATTTCGTGACTAATACATTCTATTAGCTGAATTGAGTAAATGCATTCCTCGTTTTATGGAGTAATTCTTTGATTGACTACACACTTATAATTTAGTAGGTCTATTGGTAGTTGTTATACCAATAGACCTAAACATGCTTACGTACCACCTTGAAATCTCTGATCTGCTTGCCTCAATAAATTAATGATAGAACATTGGTTGCCAGGATTAACTGTTTGTATCTAGTCTCTTAATAATTGCATAACGGTGCAAGTTGGACACATGTTCATTATAGTCATACTGAAGTGTGATGTAAGGCTCACTATCTTGATTAGATTCCTCCAGAAACGTACAGGGTCTATTGCATTTATCCACATAATATTGATAAATGTAGTTTATTATTATATTCAACCTAATTTGTACATAATAGTTGGATAATTTCCATCAAACTAAATATGCTAAGTACAAGCCCATTGAAAGAGAGAGTCTCTCCACCTGAAGAGTGAATCTCTACTCTCAGAACTCAGATCCCCATCAGACTCATCACAGCCTGACACACACACACACACTTATACACACACACTTATACACACACACACGCGCACACACACACACACACACACACACACATACACGCACACACAAGGTGTCTCTGCTTAATTAATTCTTACACAGTTTTTGTATTTTGGTAACTAACACCCTGATATCATGTCTAACACAACAATTAGAACCGTTTTTTAATTGAAGGCAATGGGTGTCTGATGTCCCGTGGTGAGTATACCCAATTAAGGGAGGGTAACTTTGTGGAAGTTGTGCAAATTCTGTTGTGCTGACTTTCTGATCATTCCCATGGTTGATAATAAGGCGAAGTGAATTCACCAAAGCATCAAAGGTTAACCTGCAGGAATTTAACCTCAAATGCAGTATGAAGTCTGGTTCGCCAACTATGACAGGTCTTGTCAAACTGTGAAACTGAATAGCTAAGCAGCTCGTAATTCAATACCATCCACATTTAACTCCATTGAGCACAGCTTGCTAAAAATCCTACTATTGCCAATGAAGGATGCAATTTCATGATCCAAATACCCTAGCATTTTGGACTTTCAATCATTTGCCCATGTTTGCAAAATAATCATTATGCCTGTGATTGCTAATTACAAGGGTTGAATGAGAATAACATTAACACGACGGGGTCTCAACCGTCCTCTACCATTACAGGCAGGCAGGGGAGCTAGTCAAATATGTTTAAGCCTATAGATAATAATCTTTGGCTTAAGCGGTGTTTCGATGATAATTTGGGCGTATTTCATTTCACGTCACTTCACAAACTCTGAAATGTTGCCCTCTTCTCAAGCCTGCGTTCCCTCCCTAGGAAACAACCACACTGAATAAAAGTCCATAATGTCCTGTTCATGGACACCAGTGGTGCAGTCATAAGAACATAAGCCATTTAATATCCCTTCAACTCTATGAATGAAGAGGAGTCTCTCCTTTCAGTCCAGCAGCTTCCAGCCACAGGCCCATTCCGACCTGCCTTTGTGCCTGGGGAGAATGGATCCAGAGAGAGGGATTCAGACCAATACAGGAAAGGTGAGGTGAGGGGAGAAAGGACACTTCGTACAGTCAGTACCTTAGTAATTGAATCACTCCCAGTCTGTGACTCTGCAGATGCAATCTTGGTCCAGACTCCTCTACTCGGTACTCATTCAAACTACTGTAGCCTATAGGCTGGACATGTCGGGGCACAGTCCCAGTTTTGTTAGGGGAATGACAAATAAAACCATGGAAGGGTACAGAGGAGATGCGGAGAGGACAAAGCCCCAGCCTGAAGGTTAAGAAAATGCAGAGGGAGCAGAAAGACGACTGTGTCCCCAAACTCTGTCACTGCCGGCCAAATATGATACACAATAACATAATAAGGTTTAGAATATTTGATGAGTGTGTATATTTTTACAGTTAGGCCAAAAGGTAAGCTATCGATGAAGTCGATGACAATTCACGGGCATGTAGCCAGGAACAGTGGAGAGAGAGAGTGAGGAAAATGAGAGAGTGCACAGGAAGTTAGCCAGGAGCAACATGAGAGATGACGCAGACACACACATGACCTTCAAGTCACGCACACACTAGCTACAGCTGGACCACTTTAGTTGCAGGCAGAGCTTGTCTGTCTACACACACACACACACACACACACACACACACACACACACACACACACACACACACACACACACACACACACACACACACACACACACACCACAGCTGTTTATGGCAGTAGGTTATGTTGATGCAGAGAAATTAATTAACAAGTATATTCATTTTTAAATAAGCACCATTTCACCATGTAATTAAATTTTCCTTTATTCTAACATGGAATTTCTAAGTAAATAACATACTATAAAATGTATAAACCATTCGATGGCATAATCAAAACATTGTTGCTATAAGTCTGGCCAGGAATTCTGATATAAGTCCCATCATTATTCAATATAGGAGGCAAATCTCAGCATCAGCAATCACTCTCTTTCTCTCCTCTTATCTCTCTTTCATCTCACACCCTCTCTGACTGACAGTCTCTTTGTTCTACCACTCCAGGGCGAAATTGACCATACAGTCACCTGTTATTTCCATGAAGACATAAAACAAAACAAAAAAGAGGATAAAGGTAACCTACCGATTAAGAAAAGTCGGTGAAAGTATGGTAGTAAGGTATAGCACCACCTAGCTGATTCAAATCATCAAAGCTTAATGATGAGGTGGTTATTTCCCAAGTTTGGGAAAGCCTGCTCTAGCCAACAACAGATCCAGTGCGGGTAGACCAGTCTACATGATGAGATTATTATCGATAAGAGCAAAAATATTTATTTACGGAAGTAAAGCATCGATCATCATGTCATCAGATTTGGACCCTCGAGATTTATTGGAAAGCAGCATCAAGCTAATCACAGTGCTCTTTCACCACACTGTGAAGTTCATCAAACTTATTTCATCTGCAGCCTAATAAACTGCATGGTTTCCCGAGTCATAGTGTGAGGACCACACACCAAATCCTCGCGTGACTCCAAATTTACTTCGATATGAAGGTTATTATAGCAATATTTGCACATAAAGGCGTTTCCATCTGCATTTCCCGCATAATTTATTTTACAGACACAAAAAGATCCCACCATGTCGAACAAACAAATTATCTGTAGGCATTTATAAAATTACACTGAAACGTCCTGTTTCTTAATACGATATGACTTTACTCGCATAAAAACTGTGGATGGAAACGTGGTTTATGAAATGGTATCAATGGTGATAGCCAGTTGGCTCCATCCAATATTAAGAGGTCCTTCAAATACGAGAAAGAGAGCTAAGCCACGCCAAAAACCCAGAGACCTGGCAGTGGAGCCATGCAAAAGGATCCGTCATCGGACCACCACTCCAGGCCTCTCCCTCTGCATATCTAACACATCACTCTTGTTAGGCAGCAGCTGCAGCATCAACATTGACTAGGTTCTCATTCCCAGTATATACTGTATGTGGACACACATGCGGTGGTAGTCTGGACTTGATTAAGAAGGGCTGATGTGATGATGTTGGGTAGATTCACACACACGCACGAAAGCACACAAGCACGCACACAAACATCTCACCACCTCCTCTACATGCTATGCAGTCTCTCCTTGCAGCATCAGCAAAGCACACTGACATTGGAAAAGTCTCCCTCTCTCCCTCTCTCCCTCCCAACCCTCCCAACCCCACCCATCCCCAACTCTCAATATTAAATTCCTCATCTCCTCATCACTAATCGTGATCATAACTCAATGCGGTAGTCAATGGTGTTCTCCTGTTAACACAGGGGCTTATGGCTTATGGCGAACTCACAGGGGACGTGAGGAGAGTGCAGGAACATTGCATTATATTCTACATAACAGAACACATTAGTGCCAGGCATACAGACATGCGTGTTCCACCATATTTATAAGGATATGGCTTACTTGGAGAGAGAGAGAGAGAGAAAGAGAGAGATAATTAAAAGGAATGCCAAATGTCATTAAGTATTCAAACCAATGCAGGAAAGGTGAGGTGAGGGGAGAAAGGACACTTTGTACAGTCAGTACCTTAGTTATAGAATTACTCCCAGTCTGTCACTCTGCAGATGCAATCGTGGTCCAGATTCCTCTACTCTGTACTCATTCAAACTACTGTACCCAATAGGCTGAACATGTAAAGTGTTGGTCCCATGTTTCATGAGCTGAAATAAAATATCCCAGAAATGTACCATATATACAAAAAGCTTATTTCTCTCAAATTTTGGACACTAATTTGATTACATCCCTGTTAGTGTGAATTTCTCCTTTGCCAAAAAATCCATCCACCTGACAGGTGTGGCATATCAAGAAGCTGATTAAACAGCATGATCATTACACAGGTGCACCTTGTGCTGGGGACAATAAAAGGCCACTCTAAAATGTGCAGTTGTGTCACACAACACAATGCCATAGATGGCTTAAGTTTTGAGGGAGCGTAAAATTGCCATGCTGACTGCAGGAATGTGCAGGAATGTCCACCAGTGCTGTTGCCAGAGAATTGAATGTTCATTTCTCTAACATAAGCTGTATCCAAGGGTCATTTTAGAGAATTTGGCAGTACTTCCAACTTGCCTCACAACCACAGACCACGTGTATGGCGTCGTGTGGGCGAGCAGTTTGCGCCCCATGGTGGCGTTGGGGTTATGGTATGGGCAGGCATAAGCTAAAGACAATGAACACAATTGCATTTTAACGATGGCAATTTGAATGCACAGAGATACCGTGCCCATTGTCGTGCCATTCATCCGCCGCCATCACCTCATGTTTCAGCATGATAATGCACGGCCCCATGTCGCAAGGATCTGTACACAATTCCTGAAAGCTGAAAATGTCCCATGACCTGCATATTCACCAGACATGTCACCCATTGAGCATGATTGGGATGCTCTGGATTGACGTGTACGAGAGAGTGTTCTAGTTCCCGCCAATACCCAACAACTTACACAGCCATTGAAGAGGAGTGGGACAACATTCCACAGGCCACAATGAACAGCCTGATCAACACAATGCGAAGGAGATGTGTCATGCTGCATTAGGCAAATGGTGGTCACACCAGATACTGACTGGTCTTCTGATCCACAGCACTACTTTTTTTTTAAGGTATCTGTGACCAACAGATTCACATCTGTATTCCCAGTCATGTGAAATCCATAGATTAGGGCCTAATGAATTTAATATAATTGACTGATTTCCTTATACAGCGGCTTGCGAAAGTATTCACGCCCCTTGGCATTTTTCCTATTTTGTTGCCTTACAACCTGGAATTTTTTGGGGGGGTTGTGTCATTTGATATACACAACACTTTGAAGATGCAAAATATATGTTTTTGTGAAACAAACAATAAATAAGACAAAAAAACAGAAAACTTGAGCGTGCATAACTATTCACCCCCCCAAAGTCAATACTTTGTAGAGCCACCTTTTGCAGCAATTATAGCTGAAAATCTCTTGGGGTATCTCTCTAAGCTTGGCACATCTAGCCACTGGGATTTTTGCCCATTCTTCAAGGCAAAACTGCTCCAGCTCCTTCAAGTTGGATGGGTTCCGCTGGTGTACAGCAATCTTTAAGTCATACCACAGATTCTCAATTGGCTTTGACTAGGCCATTCCAAGACATTTAAATGTTTCCCCTTAAACCACTCGAGTGTTGCTTTAGCAGTATGCTTAGGGTCATTGTCCTGCTGGAAGGTGAACCTCTGTCCCAGTCTCAAATCTCTTGAAGACTGAAATAGGTTTCCCTCAAGAATTTCCCTGTATTTAGCGCCATCCATCATTCCTTGAATTCCCAGTCCCTGCCGATGAAAAACATCCCCACAGCATGATGCTGCCACCACCATGCTTCACTGTGGGGATGGTGTTCTCAGGTGATGAGAGGTGTTGGGTTTGCGCCAGACATAACGTTTTCCTTGATGGCCAAAAAGCTCAATTTTAGTCTCATCTGACCAGAGTACCTTCTTCCATATGTCTGGGGAGTCTCCCACATGCCTTTTGGCGAACACCAAACGTGTTTGCTTATTTTTTTCATTAAGCAATGGCTTTTTTCTGGCCACTCTTCCTTAAAGCCCAGCTCTGTCGAGTGTACGGCTTAAAGTGGTCCTATGGACAGATACTCCAATCTCCACTGTGGAGCTTTGCAGTTCCTTCAGGGTTATCTTTGGTTTCTTTGTTGCCTCTCTGATTAATGCCCTCCTTGCCTGGTCCGTGAGTTTTGGTGGGTGGCCCTCTCTTGGCAGGTTTGTTGTGGTGCCATATTCTTTCCATTTTTTAATAATGGATTTAATGGTGATCCGTGGGATGTTCAAAGTTTCAGATATTTTTTTATAACCCATCCCTGATCTGTACTTCTCCTGACCTGTTTGGAGAGCTCCTTGGTCTTCATGGTGCTGCTTGCTTGGTGGTGCCCCTTGCTTAGTGGTGTTGCAGACTCTGGGCCCTTTCAGAACAGGTGTACATATACTGAGATCATGTGACACTTAGATTGCACACAGGTGGACTTTATTTAACTAATTATGTGACTTCTGAAGGTAATTGGTTGCACCAGATCTTATTTAGGGGCTTCATAGCAAAGGGGGTGAATACATATGTACGCACTACTTTTCCGTTATTAATTTTTTTGAATTTTATGAAACAAGTTATTTTTTTCATTTCACTTCACCAATTTGGACTATTTTGTGTATGTCCATTACATGAAATCCAAATAAAAATCCATTTAAATTACAGGTTGTAATGCAACAAAATAGTAAAAACGCCAAGGAGGATGAATACTTTTGCAAGGCACTTTGTGAACTGTAACTCAGTAAAATCTTTGAAATTGTAGCATGTTGCGTTTATATTTTTGTTCAGTATATTTATCTGTATGTGTAGCTTGCTTGCGTCAACTCATTCAAATACTTTTACCTGAAAAAAAGAACAACACCTGAAAATATGTCTAACATCTGGGAATATGACCAGGTTTCTAGGAAACAATGAAGAATAAAGTGTTTCTGTATGTTATTCTGAGCTTAGTGTTTTGGATGGTAAATGTGGTTAATTGGGGTTCAACCATGGAGCAGAGTGAGAGAGTAAACATTCTCCCCTCAAACTTCCTCCACTAAGTAGCCATAGAGTTCCCTGCTGTGGCACGAATTGAGTACAATTTGCGGCTGCTTAAAGCCCTCTGAACACACACATTTGAGAGAAATAAGCTTTTTGTGTGTATGGTGCATTTCTGGGAACTTTTATTTCAGCTCATGAAACATGGGACCAACACTTTACACACACACGTGCACACACACAAACCCAAGTTCTGCACATTCTGCACACAAAATAAACAAACACAAACAAGTTTTCTCACATTTGCACACGCACGCACACACACACAACCAGCCCCTCCCACACAAGCTGAAAATCAGCAAAGCTTTTATCAGAGGCTCGCCAGCACAGGTTGCCACGCAACTCTAAACTCCCTGGGTTTGCCTCCACTTGTTCCACAACGCTGTATTTGCCAATCCAGTGTGCCACCGCACCGCCTCAATTGGTTTAATTAGATCCAGGGGCCTTAACACAGGCATGAATTTGAAACAGAGCAGGGGTGCGTGTACACGTACGCCAAAAATCCTGTGCACACCCACTATACCCGCCAATTAAACGTTTGATAGCCATTCATCACCATTAATCGTATTCATGCAACGCACAGGGCCCAGGTCTTAAAAGTGAATTTCATATTCTCGACATTCTGCCATACGCACATTCGCATATTAATCACGGGATTTAAATTATGAGATCTGATTTGCCACTAATAGACTGTACAATGCATTTTTATCAGTTTTCTTAATTCCTTCTTCGTCTTTTCAACAGGTGCTTATAGCTGACACTGGGCTATCTAATTAATTCACTTAGTGCAGGGGAAGACATGGCAAACGGTCAACGGGCGAGCCACAATCAGATTAATTCAGCTGTTTTATATTGATAACTGCCTGCTGAATAGGAGATACTTTTAATAATGTAATGCTGTATCACCACAGAAAAGGCTCTGATTCTGACAGAAGGCCGCAGTATGAGGAGTTGCATATATATATTTCTCCGTAACTGTATATTCCTTCTCTTACATTACCAGCCTAAAGAACATCATAGAGGAAAAATTATTCTATGCATACCCTATTGCAGAACCTAAGCCTCCATGGGTCTTTGTATTTCCTGCTTAATCCTCCGTAAGCATTTCACTGAATCCCGGATCCTCAGGAAATTGCATCCTCCTCCTCACTCATCCCTTTCTCAGTCGTCAAGAGGGGAGGAAGAAGGAAGGAGGAGAGAAAAGAGAGAAAAAGGAGTGAATTACCGCTGAGCCGATGCTTAGTGATGCCTAAAGTCTAATTACGTTTCTGCCGCTGTTTTAATGGGGTTTACACAAGGTGCTGTGGCAACCATGTGGTCGGGACTAGGGAGGGAGAGAGGATTGAATGTTGTGATGGGGGTTATATAGAAGTCAGTGCTGCAGAAGGGGGGCCTGATTGACTACAGGATAATGGTTATTCATAAGACCATATGTGAAGGCAATTGATCCAAACCTCTTCACTAGGTATGTGGAGTGGTTTGGCGGAAAGTATTAGTGTTTGACATGGACATCCTCGTTTGATTTTATAATTAAGAATTGAGAAAAGTAACACATTTTGAGAAAAGGTAACAAAAAGGAAGAAACCAACATGTAATCAAACAAAACATTTTGAATTGAATCTGTTTTATTTTTGAAAGAAAGCAACCTGAGACAACGATAGGTAACCCTGTCCCTGGGTAAAACAGGAGTAAGATGAATGGCGGTGGGGTCTGGAGGACCAGACCAGAGTAACGCGTTAGCCGGGTGGGGATGGCCAAGGTTCGCCCTGGAGAACCCTGATCCTGTGATGTGTACTCTAATTACCTCACCACGCTGCTTTGATCTAAAATGTTCACCAACATCACATATGTTCTATATAGATTCAGCTTTGATTTGAATAGGGGCTCTAATCCAGGCCAAGGTCACCCTGGCTAGCTATTAGCATGTCTTTGGTGTGGCTTGTGTAGTGTGTTTTTTAACCCTCCCGTTGTCCTAGGGTCAAAATGACCCGCCACTGTGTTGAACCAACTTTATTTAATATTGATATTTTTTGGATCATTTGTGAGAAGGAGGCAGTGATACTTTCTTTAAAGTCTCACTGCCTCCTTCTCACAAATGATCCCAAAAAATATAAAAATTAAATAAATAATAATAATAATAATAATATGCCATTTAGCAGACGCTTTTATCCAAAGCGATTTACAGTCATGCGTGCATACATTTTTTTTTGTGTATGATAAAGTTGGTTCAACACAGTGGCGGGTCATTTTGACCCTAGGACAACGGGAGGGTTAAACAGAGATGAATCCTACTTCTATAAGAATGCACTGTACATATCAACAAACTTCCTAACAGAGCACAGAAACATATTGAAATTCATCATCAATGTCCCTCAGTGTTAGAAAGTAAGGCCAATAACAGGGGTTAAACACTTTGCTACAGATGTGTAAACGTTGATGTATGTTTGAAGTAACTACAGTAGATCTCCATTTAAAGGTGCTATCCTCAGCCAATCCTGTGGGAGCCCTAGATGAGGAAGTGCAGGAAGTTCACACTTCAATAACGAATTTGCTGGCGCTCAGATCTGGACAGGCAGACGTCTAGCGATAGCGCGGGAGATCTGACACTACTAAGCCTCCCCCCAACCCCCCCTCGCTCCCTCCATCTCGGCGGTAGAGGGAGAGAAAAATATCATCCTGCATCCTGCATCTCAATGAGAGACCTTCAGCCTTACATGGGTCTTAATCTGATGTGTGTGTGTTTTTCTAGGAGAGCTTGGCGAGTCCAATCAAAGAGGAAGATGCTCTCTGGCTGGGATTGGAAACAACCGCCCCATAAAACCCCATCTCTGCCCTAAAAATAAGCGATAATGCTTTGTTGAATAGGCTGACAAACATGGCTGACACTGAGCTAGACAGACAATAATCTGCCATGAAATTCTTGGACAGTTCTCTCGGGGGGAAACAAGGAAGGAGCAAAACAAAATTATTCCTCTGTGCCCTTTCTCTTTCTTCTCCTTCTTCTCTATCTCTCTGACTCTCTCTCTCTCTCTGCCTGCCTGCCTCCCTCTCTCTCTCTCTCTCTCTCTCTCTCTCTCTCTCTCTCTCGCTCTCTCTCTCCCTCGCTCTCTCTCTGCCTCCCTCCCTCTCTCTCTCTGCCTGCCTGCCTGCCTCCCTCTCTCTCTCTCTCTCTCTTTCTCTCTCGCTCCCTCTATCTCGGTCTCAAAATAAACACTAATCTGTGACCGTCTCAATTCGTTTTGGACTTATTATCGTGCGTTGACGGCGTTGCAGCAGTGTGTTAGCTCTCCGAGTCAGAGCTTAGCGTATTCCTCTGGGGATTTTTCCATTTGGTGATGTTATCGCTAACAAACCCCTGCAGAGCCTAACCCCCATGACCATGTTTATTAATGGACAGCCATTTCACTGGCGGTCAGCCTGCATGAGAAAGACCCTCTTCTTTCCCTCAGATGTGGTGAAGTTTGTCATGCAGCTGATGCAAGAGAACATAGGCAGACTGTAAAATAAGGTGAATGTAGAGTTGTGAGCAGAGAGTTGTGGAGTTGCTGCTTCATTTGATTTGCATGAGTAAGACGATCAAATGATGGAGAGTTCAAAGGATGAAAGAGTCACTCGTCTCTCTTGGAAGAACAGACTCTCACTAAAGCTGTTTTAACAGTTTTTCTGTAAAGCTCTTCTTTTCTCTCTCTCTTTCTTTCACCCACCCACACATGCACACGCTCAAGCACACACACACACAAGTACACACACACACACACACACTCAAGTATATACACATGTACAGACTCACTCTCATACACAATAGACAAACCTTGCTTATACAAAGTTAATTGAATAGAGCATTACTGCAGGCAGTTGGGTTTTGAGAGGCTGTGTCTTTGAGAGAGCTGGAGGACAAAGCCTGATTCACTGGGTTGGAGGAGGAACAGGCTCTATGGGGAGTCATTGTTTGGCCAACTCAAGGAGAACCGGACTTGAATCAGCGTCTAATAAAATGAGCTCAAATTCGGGCTTTGAAATTGCAAAGCCATTGGTGGATTGTGTAAACACTTCAGAGCATAAAAGGGACTTAAACAGCATTATTCTGCTATTATTTCAAAGTCATCTGTCAGACTCGCAAGTGCAAAAAAGTTCAGTGATTAAACAGACTTCCAGAAACAGCGCTGTCAGTGTGTGTGTGTGTGTGTGAGTGTGTGTGTGTGTGTGCATGTGTGTGTGTGCGTGTGTATTCATGGTTATGTCTATCTGATGTGTGTATACACAGTATGATGTTGATGTTTGCCATAAATAAAGTATGACTCCATCTGCTTCTCGGCTGTACAAGTGCAGTTTGTAGGATACATGTCTACTACAGTACTTCATCGACTGAGAGCTACTCAATAATGCAGGACCAAATAAGATCTGGCCAACGAGCCACAGGAACTTACATAACACTGTGAATTACAGTGCATATGTGTGTGTGCATATGTGAGTGTGTGTGCATGCTTGCGTTAATGTGTGTGTGTGTATGTGTATTCGTCCATGTCGATGCACCCGTATGAATGTGTGCTCATGCACTCCCGTGTGTGTGTGTGTGTGTATGTGTGCCTTCATGCATGTGTGTGCGTATGTACACCATGTGCACCACATAATTCTCCTGGAGGATGTCAGGTGACTCTTAGCCAAATCAACAGCTGCTTACAATCAGTGGAGAGGAGACCAGGGGAAATAAGACCAGTGGAGAAGAGACCAGGGGAGAGGAAACCAGAGGAAAGGAGACCAGGGGAGAGGAGACCAGTGGAGAGGAGACCAGGGGAGAGGGAACCAGAGGAAAGGAGACCAGGGGAGAGGAAACCAGAGGAAAGGAGACCAGGGGAGAGGAGACCAGTGGAGAGGAGACCAGGGGAGAGGGAACCAGAGGAAATGAGACCAGGGGAGAGGAGACCAGTGGAGAGGAGACCAGGGGAGAGGATACCAGGGGAGAGGAAACCAGAGGAAAGGAGACCAGGGGAAAGGAGACCAGGGTAAAGGAGACCAGGGGAAGGAGACCAGGGGAAAGGAGACCAGGGGAGAGGAGACCAGTGGAGAGGAGACCAGGTTAGAGGAGACCAGGGGAAAGGAGACCAGGTTAGAGGAGACCAGGGGAAAGGAGACCAGTGGAGAGGAGACCAGGGGAGAGGAGGCCAGGTTAGAGGAGACCAGGGGAAAGGAGACTAGTGGAGAGGAGACCAGTGGAGAGGAGACCAGGTTAGAGGAGTCCAGGGGAGAGGAGACCAGGGGAGAGGAGACCAGGGGAAAGGAGACCAGGTTAGAGGAGACCAGGTTAGAGGAGACCAGGGGAGAAGAGACCAGGGGAGAGGAGAACAGAGGAGAGGAGACCAGGTTAGAGGAGACCAGGGGAGAGGAGACCAGGGGAGAGGATACCAGGGGAGAGGATACCAGGGGAGAGGAAACCAGAGGAAAGGAGACCAGGGGAGGGGAGACCAGTGGAGAGGAGACCAGGGGAGAGGAAACCAGAGGAAAGGAGACCAGGGGAGAGGAGACCAGTGGAGAGGAGACCAGGGGAGAGGATACCAGGGGAGAGGAAACCAGAGGAAAGGAGACCAGGGGAGAGGAGACCAGTGGAGAGGAGACCAGGGGAGAGGGAACCAGAGGAAAGGAGACCAGGGGAGAGGAGACCAGTGGAGAGGGGACCAGGGGAGAGGATACCAGGGGAGAGGAAACCAGAGGAAAGGAGACCAGGGGAGAGGAGACCAGTGGAGAGGAGACCAGGGGAGAGGGAACCAGAGAAAAGGAGACCAGGGGAGAGGAGACCAGGGGTCTAAAACCTGCTACAGGACTGCTAGTTTCAGCTCTGCTCTCTATTCATCAAGCCAACAGTTAATTGATTAACTGTAATGTACTAAATGGAGTGATTCTACTGTACAGAATTGGCTGAAAGTCACTTCAACAGGGTTTTTCCAAGGTTGAATTCGTTGCTGCATGGTCAATGGTTTGCTAAAAGTTAAGGATTTAGGTAGAGCCAGAGTAATACGACTCCAAATTCAAGTAATTACTCCAGCTACTCACACAAGAGGTCACTGATGGTGACGTATAAGTAATGTGTCAGCTAGTCTAAAATGGTCAAATGTCACCATGTTTTACATATTCTAATGAGACCATGTAGGCTACTGTAGAGGAAGTGTAAGGTATGTCTACTGTACAAACTCTCTGTGAGGTTCACAGACATGTTCATCACCCCTCTGTACTACCATTGTTGAAAAGACAACTCATGTGACATCCAAACGAAAAGAGCTAGACGGTTTAAAACCGTATCAAATCCATACATGTCTTTGGGCCACAGCTTCGCAAAGCTTCACACGTTAAGATATTCTGTCTCTTTTCTTCCCTTCCTGTTTTCCTTCAGCCTCTCTTGTGAAGCTCTTGAAAGAGAACCTCCTTAACAAATGTAGTCTGACAGAGAAAGTGTTTGATACCATGTCTTCAAAAGGCAGCAGCAGCAGCAAGGATTTCTTGGCAAGGTGGCTTTGTCAATGAAGGTCGGCCATGGCGATCTGGCCTTGGCTGGGCTTGCGTGCGATGGCAATAAAAACGCTCGGGGCAGAAGTCTGTGCAAAGTGGCATGGAAAAGCAAAGGGAAAGCAGAAGGAAGAAAAATAACATGGCCATAAAAGATTCATAAACAATAGGACTGTGTGTATCTGAGTGACTAGACGAGAGGGTCAATTCTGACCCCTGAGAGGTTCTCTCTCTACTTCACCAGATTACTAATCTGTCCATCCACCTTTCAGTTTGATTCTGTCATACAGTGCAACCAAGAGTATATAATCAGTTCTCATAGGTTTAGGGTAAAGATGGGATCCATGTGTTATAGATTATGTATGTGGTTGTATGTATGATGACATCTTTGAATGGACAATAAAGTCATATTCAATTCTATTGTTCTAGGAGTCCTTCAGCAGACTCCTCAGCAACTTAACTCTGCTAAATAGTCCACAACAGCAAAACATGATCTAACAACTAGTGAGCCAACAGCCCAATTAAATTGCCTTCTCTTAATTACATTACCCTATTACCACAGTCTGCTCTCTGGAACAACATGAGATAAAGTCACATTGTTGGTTTTGCTAAGAGTAATCCTGCTTAAGTCTATGTTTTTGTTTTCGAACAAAAGAGTTTGGATATTGACTTATGCATCTTTTACATTGGCCTAATTAAAGTTTTATGGATAAAGTCGGCCAATAAGAATACAACGGCATCTACTTTTCCACTGTGTCAGATGGAATCAGCTTCTCCACAATGGTCCTTCAATAGTACAAATAAAATGTGTTTACATGGAGAGTTAAGCACACTGACTGAAAATCCATACAATGTGAAATCAATGTATTGCAGTATATTGTATTTCAGTACATACACACTATCCAAAGGGATTTGATAATATTTTAAAGGAGACACAGGCATCCATATTGTGCCCCTGTGGTGTCCGGAAGGAGAGGAGGCTCCTCAGAGGAGGAAGGGGAGGACCATCCAACTCAGTGAATTTCTGAAGAATAAAAACAGTGAAACATTACAAAAAGTTATCCTATACTAAATATATTCACGTCACCAAATAACTGATTAAAGCACACTGTTTTAAGGTATACAGTAGCCTCAATAGCACCCTCTAGGGTAGCACCATTGTGTAGCCAGAGGACAGCTATTGTCCGTTCTCCTCTAGGCACATTGACTTCAATACAAAACCTAGGAGGCTAATGGTTCTCACCCCTTCCATAGACTTACACAGTAATTATGACGACTTCCGGAGCACGTCCTCCAACCTATCAGAGCTCTTGCAATATGAGCTGACATGTTGTCCGTCCAACCAAAGGATTAGAGAATGAATCTAGTACTGAAAGCATACGCTACAGCTAGCTAGCACTGCAATGTGGTGAGTAGTTAACTAAAGAGAGAGAAGACAATAGTTGAACAGTTTTGAACAAATTAATTTATAAAAAAATTAAGGAGAAGCAGCAGAGAGAGAGAGAGAGAGAGAGAGAGAGAGAGAGAGAGAGAGAGAGAGAGAGAGAGAGAGCTAGCTATATTTCATTGGTTTACCTTTCACTTACTTAGCTAAAGCAGCTAATTAGCCTACTCAACAACCTGACTCAAACAGAGAGTAATGCTATTTATGTTAGCTAGCTGGCTAAGGCTATCCAACACTGCAACTCTTTTAAGTCAAGGTAAGCTTTTGGTTTTATAAATGTATTGCCACCGGGGCCTGCCAGTGTAACTGCTAAACTGCTTGCTGTACAATGTACTGCTTGATTGTACACATGGATTGGATTTTGGGTTTACTAATGCGTTAGTTATAGTTTGTTGACTATAACTAACTAATATGGTGACAACGATGTAGGCTGTGAAACGGTTAGCGGTTATGGTATGAAGGTTTGGCTTGGAGAGGTTTTTGCACCTGGTCACAAACAGCTGTTGTGTTGTGCACTGAAGTCCACAAGCGAAGGGAAAAGGTGAGAGGAGGAGAACGCGTAGATGCAAGCATAAATTATACAACAAGCAAAGTGACGATGCTGTATGTGGCTGCTATGAAAGTGAACTGTGTGTGCAGGTGATCTGGGATGTATTCATTCCACCGATACTGTTGCAAAACATTTCTTAAATTGAAGCAAACTGAATGAAACGGGGAGGGACCCACCTGAATTTGTCCAATAGAAACTCTTGTTTTAGACTAATGATTACACCCCAGATCAGCTAGATGCAGGAAAGCGTGTGCAAGGCGGTATTTAATGTGTCACTGTCTGTCACCTTGATTACTCCAATTTGTGTCTAGACCTGTGCACCTATGTTATAAACTTTCATTTGTAGGCTAGGTTGTAGCAATCTCATGATGGGTATAGGGCAAATTCTAGTGTTATGTAGTAGCCTAAACCTATCGCTGTTACATTGAGCTGGGTGAATGGAATATGAATGACAGTCATCCAATATTATGTAATATAAATAATAATGGCATGCTCATAAAATAAAATATATCGGCCTCCCTAATCTTAAATGGCACCGACCGCCACTGTCCGGAAGGCCTTATGGGGTCACACGGGGTCAGCTGTAATGGCTGAATCCATTGACTGAGCAGCGATTTGGGCCATGGGAACAATGTGATGAGCCATTATGGAGAATGACCCTTGACCCCTCATCCTCTGTCGGTTTGACATCTGCTTCTCCTATAATACGAATACATTACCATAGGGAGGTGGATAACTTCTCACCTCATGTACTGTCTCTGTTCGCTGCAGGTTTTTAATCCTTAAGAGTCTAAGCCAATAGTAAAACATTATTTGATGAAACATTGAATTTGGCCTTACTGCTATTAGCCCATAGAAACGCATTAATTAACAGATTCATACATGGAAAAACAGATAGTCAAAAAGTCAATCAAAAGGAAGTTTGTTTTAAAGTGTCTGTCCTATATCAGGAAACTAAACTAAACTTTTTGGCACTAAACGTCTTCCATACATACTGTACTTCCATTCATTTTTTTAACTGGTACTGGGCTACCTTTAGATGAGTCTTGTGAGACTTGTGGGCGTCCTAGAGCAAATCAACCGACATATACATGTTTGTGAGAGTCTCACCTTTCCATAGTGGTCATATTAGTTTGGATGCTACAGATGTTTTCGTGAGAAGACCGATTTTCGGGATGTCTCATGGTCTGACAAACACCGCTGTAGCTGGGGCACCTTCCACCGCAGATGCGGAAGGCTGCTGATATCTCTAGCGTAAACAGACGGATTTTGATGTTTTTTTTTTATTGTGCAAATAAGATTTCCGTGGAGGCACGGACATACACTGTAATTTAAATGTTACTAGTCATCCCTTATGAAGAAAACATGCATTGTTAAAAGTAAGGGAGACTGTTTGGAGGTGAAATATTAACGTAAGTTCTTCTTTCAGAGAAAACCCAATGAAATACAGAGAACAAAGACAGTGTAAAAGAGAACAAGAAAGTGAGAACATTAAGTAAAAAAGAGAGTGGGGGACTGATTTCTAAAGCTTTTGAACCTGAGTGAAGTTTTCACCACTTATTTAAAAAAAACACATAAAAGATGAAAGAGATCAAGTTTAAAAGCTTCAAATGTATCATTTTTATTTTATTTTATTTCTGATTTTGGTTAAAACGAGTTCAAACTTGGCACTACAGTGTAAAACTAGCCCTATATACTGTAAGTTTAAGAGAGAGGGAGCTAAAAAAAAAACAGTGAGAGACAGGGAGAAAGAGAGAGAGAGCTAAAGAGCTAAAGACAGATCGACAGAGAGCGAGGCAGAGAGAGAGAGGAGGATAGGGGGAAACAGAGTGAGAGAGAGAGAGAGAGAGAGAGAGAGAGAGAGAGAGAGAGAGAGAGAGAGAGAGAGAGAGAGAGGAGGATTGGGGGAAACAGAGTGAGAGAGAGAGAGAGAGAGAGAGAGAGAGAGAGAGAGAGAGAGAGAGAGAGAGAGAGAGAGAGAGAGAGAGAGAGAGAGAGAGAGAGAGAGAATGCGAGAGAGAGAGAGAGTGCTAAGAAGAGGAGAGAGAATGCATAAAAAATAGACTCCAGGCTAATGCAGTTGTAAGCCTTTCCAGGAGACATGCAGTACAAGCACATATTCTGCAAGAGTTCCAAACAGTGGATGGTTAAGAAGGTTTATTAACCCTGTACTCACCACTTCGACAGAGTCTTATCCAGCTGGTCGTAGACCGCAGACAGGACATTCGCTACAAGCACAAAGAGTCTCATCTTCCCCAGCCCACCATGCCACCCAACAAGTGAATTTCCAGTGACATAAGCTTCCACTGCCTTCCACTGACATTCAGCAGTTACAATACAGCCTTCTCCCTCATCTTGCCTGCAACTGTGTTGTAATTGGGGTGACTCTGCTCTACCACATCAAAACACACTAAGCTAGCATGTCTAACCTCATCACACAGTGAAACGGACAGGCACACCTTAGTTTGATGTCACTCCATTACCCTGACAAAACTACAGTGAATTGCCTGAATACCTACTCCAGCATTGCCACATTTTGCATTGTTGCAGGTACACATGTAAATAATGCAATGTTATTCCTTTGTATTTCTAAATGTTGATTGATTTTTGTGCACAGAAAGGTCTCACTTTGAACAACTACTGTTTTTGCTAAAAACATTCAAAGAAGATTTTGAAATGGAAATTATAGTGAAACCAGTCATTAGTTTTGCCTGGCTCAAATATGGATATTTTCTACCAATCTTCTTAATTTGTCTGCCTGTATGAATTCACAGAATATATTTATATAAGCTGTACAGGGCTCTGTAGCATCAAACAGATGTTAGACATTCAGATATATCTAAAGACTGTTAATTTGTCAAGGGGAGTGTACACTAATGCTAACTCAAAAAGAGAACTGGGTATTCAACAGGAATTTTATATGATAAAAGTAACATACAAAACAAATACAGTATGAACAGTGTAGTACAGTTCAGTGTGTGAGTGTGTCTCATGTGTAGTAAAGTGCAGATAACTGGTGATAAGCAGATGATGGGAGAGGTGGTCATGATGACAAACACACACATACAGCAAGAAAATACAGTATGATCAGTGTAGTAAAGTTCAGGGAATAGCTGTACAGCTGTGTCTTAGCAGCAGCTGCTGTGTTGTATGTCTGAGGTGTAAAATGCAGACATCTGTTGATTAGCAAATGATGGGAGCGTTGTTGTCATGATCAAACTGCCATTCAGCTCCTCTTGAGTCCTCTACTGCTTGAAATCCAGCATAATGGGATACAGTTCACAGGATACAGTTCTGCTCCAATGATACTCCCAGGCAAAGGAATTCTGTTCTCTCCATCTAGAATCCACTCCAGAAAGAAACATAGGCACCACACAACACTTTATCTTGCATCATGGCTCAAATTTTGTGAGATTGAAATGCATCCACTTTCATAATCATAACCAATATGTCACTTGAAAGCCATTGCGGCCTGGTCAGTTCTTTTAGTTTTGCCCGAGACGATTTGTGTTGTGTCCGCCTCCCTTTCATAAAAATCCCGCCTTGGGGGGGGGACGGGTTCAGAGCATGAAGCATCGCCCCACACCGAGTTGTAGTCTTTCAGAAACTGGAAAAAATGTGTCACCTTATACATTTATCAATGAATCCGCCGATAGGAACATGGCTGAAAGACGTCCAAAGGCTCTATCGAACAAGGACAACCATATCTACATGCACACAAATGTATAGTGCGGTCAGTATAACATAGAGCCCCCGTGCCTCTTGTGTAATAACATGTTTAGTCAACCCAGTGCTATACAATGTAAAGTGTTACAGTAGGATTTTACAGTACGCAAAATCATTAGGTGATTTTATTTGAGCATGGAAAGTAGCTACAGTAGGCTTAAATACTGCAATATGATTACATTTAAGTGTTCCTTTTGGAAGTCTCATCGAGCCTTACTTTGAGCACATTTAGAGTCACGGGACCTCAAGGGAACGAAATGCAAAAACAGAACTGGGAACCAACTGCTGTCCGTAACATCTGGTTGTTTTAGGTTACACCTAAACATCCTTTGATTTCAAGTGTTACATCTTTCTAAAAATATTTCTGAAGGGGTGTGAAAGGGTGCCATGTGACATGTGTGTGCATGCATGTGTGTACGTGTGTGTTTCAGAGAGCGACAAACAAATTCAAACAACTTTACTCAAGCAACTTCACTCATCATTAATGTTCAGCAATTAACTGGCATATATTAAAACCATGGTGATGACATACTTCCACAGCCATGACATTATGTTACCTCCAGTTGAACTGGTAAAGATGTGAGTGAGTTAATAAGATGGGACCAGGAGCTAATGAACTCCTGATATATTATCCATCAACCATCAGAGTACCCTAAGCAGGGACACTTCTCTCTGGTCCTAATGGCTCTGACTACCAGAGATAATTTGCATAGTGGTTGTAGATTACATCAGCTCCCATAGGACAAAGCGAGAGAGGGGGAGGGAGGGAGGGGAGAGAAAGAGAGGAGAGAGAGAGAGAGAGAGAGAGAGAGAGAGAGAGAGAGAGAGAGAGAGAGAGAGAGAGAGAGTGAGAGTGAGAGATCATGGCGTGTTTGGTACCCTGATCCACGCTATAAAGCATGTGTGAAACGCAAATTAACTCTGGCTGAAATGAATACTGGACCTGAGTGAGTAGTAGAAGGTATAGTGACGTGGCAGCGCGAGTCGCATGGAACATTTTGCCTGTTGTAATCAAGATAGCTTGCTAACGTCATGTAATGTCATGTGAAAAAGCCCATAGTTTACATTTTACATTTTAGTCATTTAGCAGACGCTCTTATCCAGAGCGACTTACTGTTAGTGAGTGCATACATTTTCATTTTCATACAGTTTACCTGATGAACAGCCAATGAGACTTGTAACATATGTATGTGGAAAACAAACTGTTTCCAAAGGATTTCATTATTGTCCAAGGGATTCATTATCATAATTTACATAGGCTCCCATAGGACAGATAGAGAAGGAGGGTCTGCCACAGTTGATCTGAGTAATGAACAGCATAGGAAACCAAGGCTAGGCCATGCGGCCTAGGAGAGCAATGTTCCATCATCAGCAGATGGAAGTCCACCCTTAGATAACAACGTTTCTGAAGGAGGGAAAGCCAGAATTCAGGAAATGAATCACATCAATCGTCATACATTTAATGTACCCTCTGAGTAGCCTACATCCATCCTCATCAGACATGGTCTGGTATAAGAGAATAATCAGAAGAATATAAGTGGTCAGTGAAAAACACAGTAGAGAGGAGATCTGCTTTGCTTGGAACTCCTGGGATGCCCCTGTCTTATAGAGACCGCAATCAAATCACACTGTCGGAGACCAACATGCAATACATTCAGTACCTGCATTTCACAGCACAAGGCATGGATATTATCATAAACATACCGTTTATTCAAGATCTATTTTCTAGAACTACGTTGTGTTTACTCCTGTGCTGTTTATCACCCCCCCCCACACACACACACCCCCCCACCCTCCTGAGCTGAACCGTAATAGAGGGAACTTTTTTCATATCCTTTTTTCCTTCTTTTGTGTATAAATAAGGTGGTGATGTAATTTCCTTCCTGGATCCATACAGTACACAAGAGGGCTTCAATCAGAGCCAAAGTGCCTGCTGCTGGTGCCAGGTGATTCTGGGGCTTGCACTGTTTCACTGGCAGCTCCAACACAGTCAAATGATTTATAAAGCTGTTTATGTACTCTGGAAAGCAGTGCCAACGAACACCGGAGGGTATACAGGAGAGGGCCTGATTTTAGAGTCAGACCCTCTCACTCTTCTAACCAGGCGACTGTGTGCTTTCCTTCACAAACTCCCACACAAATCTCTCTACATACAATGGGTTCTATTATTTTGCCTGAGAGGGAAGTGACAATGCCTCTGCACTCTGCTTTGTAGTACTGGTGCTGCACAGCGCAGGCACTAGGCTACATACAGCCGTGGTCAAAAGTTTTTTAAATTGTCATTTAGCAGACGCTCTTATCCAGAGCGACTTAGTGAGTGCATACATTATTTTTTTTCTTTTTCATACTGGCCCCCCGTGGGAATCAAACCCACAACCCTGGCGTTGCAAACGCCATGCTCTACCAACTGAGCTACATCCCTGCCGGCCATTCACTCCCCTACTCTGGACGACGCTGGGCCAATTGTGCGCCGCCCCATGGGTCTCCCGGTCACGGCCGGCTACAACAGAGCCTGATACAAGGATCAGATTAATTGCAATTAATTGCAAAGTCACTCTTTGCCATGAAAATGAATGTAATCCCCCAAAAACATTTCCACTGCATTTCAGCCCTGCCACAAAAGGACCGACTGATATTCTGCAAAAGATACAAGGATTGGACTGCTGAGGACTGGGGTAAAGTCATTTTCTCTGATGAATCCCCTTTCCGATTGTTTGGGGCATCCGGATAAAAGCTTGTCCGGAGAAGACAAGGTGAGCGCTACCATCAATCCTGTGTCATGCCAACAGTAAAGCATCCTGAGACCATTCATGTGTGGGGTTGCTTCTCAGCCAAGGGAGTGGGCTCACTCACAATTTTGCCTAAGAACACAGCCATGAATAAAGAATGGTACCAACACATCCTCCGAGAGCAACTTCTACCAACCATCCAAGAACAGTTTGGTGACGAACAATGCCTTTTCCAGCATGATGGAGCACCTTGCCATAAGGCAAAAGTGATAACTAAGTGGCTCGGGGAACAAAACATCGAAATTCTGTGTCCATGGCCAGGAAACTCCCCAGACCTTAATCCCATTGAGAACTTGTGGTCGATCCTCAAGAGGCGGGTGGACAAACAAAAACACACAAATTCTGACAAACTCCAAGCATTGATTATGCAAGAATGGGCTGCCATCAGTCAGGATGTGGCCCAGAAGTGAATTGACAGCATGCCAGGGAGGATTGCAGAGGGCTTGAAAAGAAGGGTCAACACTGCAAATACTGACTCTTTGCATAAACTTAATGTAATTGTCAATAAAAGCCTTTGACACGTGTGGAATGCTTGTAATTATACTTCAGTATACCATAGTAACATCTGACAAAAATATCTAAAAACACTGAAGCAGCAAACTTTGTGAAGACCAATACTTGTGTCATTCTCAAAACGTTGACCACGGCTGTACAGTACATCTCACAAACACACATTTACATTCACACAACATGCATATCCGCATCTCACAAGAGAAAGGGTGGTCAGGGACTTAAAAAGTGGTTATTTTTTGGGGGACCAGCTTTCTCCCGCAGTCTTTATTTCAGGCTAATGGTACATGGAGGGAGGGGATCATTAGGCTGCCTCCTGGACTATAGCAACACCTATTACTGTGCTATAGCGTTGCTCTCCCCCGACGGGCCCAGCACACTCTATCATTGCTTACCCCAGACCTTCCCCCAGAAGGTCAGCCTTCGCTAATGACTCGTGACTCGAGTCGTAAGGAGAGGAGAGAGAGAGGGAGATGGAGAAAATAACATCTAGAGAGGGGTGGAGAGAGGGAAGGAGAAAAGAGAGAGAGGAAAAGAGGGGAAGAAGTGAAGAGGGTGAGGAAGAGATGGAGATGAAGAGGAAATTGGGAGAATAACCTCCAAAGAGCGACAGGGACAGAAAGAGAGGAAAGAAGGAATGAAGAGAGTGAGGAAGGAAGAGAGAGAGAGAGGTGGATAGCTGAATGGAGAAAAGAGCCTCCCGAGAGAGAGAAGGGGAAATGGAAGGAAAGAAAGTTAGATAGTGAACGGAAGAGAGAGGAAGATATGGGTGAGGTTAAGATAGATGGAGAGGTAAATGGAGAACATAGCCTCCAGAGAGAAAGCACGAGAGTGAGGGAAGGAGAACCAAAGAGAGAAGGAGAGAGAAAAAAAAAAGAGCGTGAGACAGTGAGATGGAGAGGTAAATTGAGAAAAAAAAGCCTCCAGAGAGAGGGAGAGGTGAAGAGAGGGAAGGAAGGCAAGAAAGAGAGAGAAAGTGAAAGAGAGTAAGAGAGAGGAAAATATTAAGAGGGTGAGCGAGAGAGAGCGAGATTAAGAGAGGAGAACGCCCTGAGGGACCTCAGCTCCGTGGCAGCTCTGCGGTGACACACTGGGCCACAAAGGTCATTTGGGAGTCATTGTGAGGTCACCAGAGTTGATCTCCTCAGAGAATCTATTGCTGTGCTCCAATTACCCCAACTGACCAGTAATGCAATCTCCTTCTTTTTTTTTATTTCTTTTTTTACAAACGACAAACCTATAGATACACACACTGCCCGCTGTTATTGGCTGGTTATTGTCCATTTGCCACCTAATTGGACTGTGACGAGTCCTTGACATTTATTACAGTGTCAGCAAGGTACAAATGTGGATCTAATCTCGCCATCAGTCTTCATAGACCTGAGAGGAGAAGGAAAAGAGCAACAAGGAAAATAACTTCTGATGGGCTACTAGCTTGAACTTGAATCTTCCTGCTTGTTGTTTGTAATAATAGACAAGTGTTTCAATGAGCAGGGAAGGCAGTAGCCAAAGGCAGACAGATCTTCAGAGACACCTTGCCTTAAGTTTTGATAGAGGTGTTCGTCTGTGAATTGAAATATCTGCATATCTGGTGTCTAGCAAAGGGGAAGCGTCTTTAGACATCCAACTATTTGGAAAATGGCACAAGGCACACTTAAGTGCCTACACCTTCATTAGAGTGTCAGTAGCTACTGAACAAGGATGCATGGTTTCACACACATCATTAATGAGGGATTAGAACGGGGGTGACAGGTGGACAGGTGTTAGTTGAACTCTTAAAGAAAAATCTCATACAAGCCATGTCTCTTTACCATACACGCACACACACACAGACATGCACGCACATGCATACTCAGTACTGTACACAACAAACACATTGTGGACAGATGCATCACCACACGAATAACAACTGCAGTCCTGCCGTCTTAATGAGAAGTAAGGAGCTCTCTTACACACACACACACACACACACACACACACACACACACACACACACACACACACACACACACACACACACACACACACACACACACGCACACACACACACACACACACACACACACACACACACACACAGGTTTATAATTGTATCTCCCTGCCTGTTATGCAATAGGGCTATACTATACTAAACTATTCAGGCCCAAAACCAGCAACCGTGTTTCCAGGATAGGTCAAGAGCAACATTCTTCCTGTGCAACGCCAGAGGCAGGCCAAATCTTCTCTCTCCTCTTCTCTGTGTGTGTGTGTGCTTGTGCGTGTGTGGTGTGTGTGTGCGTGTGTGTGTGTGTGTGTGTGTGTGTGTGTGTGTGTGTGTGTGTGCTTGTGTGTGTGTGTGTGTGTGTGCTTGTGCATGTGTGTGTGCATGTGTGTGTGCGTGCGTGTGTGCGTGTGTGTGTGTGTTAGAGAGTGAGTGTGTAAGAGAGCTCCTTACTTTTCATTAAGACGGCAGGACTGCATTGACTTCTCAGAGAGTCTCCCAGTCAATTGACTCTCAGGCTTTGCAAACAGACCTGCATTCCTTTCCTTTTTAAACAAACTTATTTACATTTACATTTACATCATTTAGCAGACGCTCTTATGAACTTAGCACTGCACTTGTCTGATGTTGGCTTGGCTGAGAATCTCTATGTACCACCAAACCCCCCGTATTCCTCTCTCTTGTGTACAGTGAACTATCACTGTTAAAATCCTCAATAAAAAATAAGAAGGATTTTACAAAAGAAATAAGAGAAATAAGAGAAATGTAATCTGAAGCGTATTGACTCTAAACTAAATAAGATTGTGAGTGTCATTACATTTTAAAGAACGACCTGCAGAAGTATCTTCCGTAATTTTCCTAAAGCTTTCTACATGACTTCCTCTAAGTGAAAAGACACGTTCCTACCCACGTTGGTTGACACGTACAGTACGTCTTCGCCAATTGAAATATGCCTTGCGCGTCTAGAAAAACTGTTCTGTGGGAAATAATTTTACGACACGGGGAACAGAACACCCCGAGTGTCTAACAAGAGAAACAACAAGACCTGGCTGAATGTATTGGCAATTATGATTAATTCCGTTAATTACCTACAGATTCTCGAGAGGCCTCTTTAGTTAGAGGCTGTGACAGAAGCAACAGCAGCACAGAACACAGCAGATCTGTGTGCTGTGGAGAGGAGAACGTGTGTGTACCACCAGGTCCTCTCTACTAGGGGCAGCACAGCTGGCTGAGACAAGCAGGGGAATGAGGTGGGGAAGTGCTATTCATCACGATAAGACTGCTGGACCAGAGAGGAGGAGAGGACATGAGGAGAGGATAGAGGAACAGAGAGGAGGACTGGGGACTACGTGCTGATAGGCTTTAGACTGGAGGAAACTCTTTCCTACACACCTACTTCTTCACACACACAGTGCTGGCAAGTGTTGGCATGCTGGCATGCATACACACAGCAACCCACAAACAGATGTGCACACACTCATGCATACACCTGCACACTCACACAGATTGAAACACACATTACACTCACACAATTCCTTCCTCCTAGTGTTTCTTTCGCAAGCATTGTGAGAGTAAAAATTACCTGCTTTGTTTTATATTAACAGTTAACAATTATATGCTTAACATGGGTAAAGAGATGTTGATAGCTTGCAATACTGTGCTTCTGAGAAGGGATGGTTCCACTTTCTACTCCCTGCAGCTGGTCTGTGTGTGTCGTCAATGACATGGGGCGACTCAGAGATAACTTGCGACTCGGATAGAGATAAAACATGAGGGACAGAACAACCTGTTATTATTTTGTATCATCTTTGTTTCTGAGTAACTTGGTCACATGGCATAAGACAAAGAGCCTGAGAAGTGACCACAGTGTCTCAGTTCATCCTGTTCTTCTGTTATCTTTCAAGGGCACAGCTGTGTAAGGATGTGAGGTGAACAGCCTGGCTTGAACGGAAGGGAGTAACGGAACTAACGTTATCACTTATTTGTGCGCTATGAACCGATACACATAGCCATGAGAAGAAAACAAAGTAGCTTGTTTTCTTCCGAGCTGACGTGGAAGGGTGGAACCAGCCATGATTAAGCATTTTTAGGTCCACTATATAAGACATCTGTTTGTCTCTGTATGTCAGACCAGCCTCATTATTGCAGAGCACTCACTCTATTCACTTGTGTGTGTGGTGTGACCTGCTCCCTTATTAATGCAGTTGAAGTTGGAAGTTTACATACACCTTGGCCAAATACATTTAAACTCAGTTTTTCACAATTCCTGACATTTAATCCTAGTAAAATTTCCCTTTCTTAGGTCAATTAGGATCACCACTTTATTTTAAGAATGTGAAATGTCAAAATAATAGTAGAGAGAATGATTAATTTCAGCTTTTATTTCTTTCATCACATTCCCAGTGGGTCAGAAGTTTACATACACTCAATTAGTATTTGGTAGCATTGCCTTTAAATTGTTTAACTTGGGTCAAACGTTTCGGGTAGCCTTCCACAAGCTTCCCACAATATGTTGGGTGAATTTTGGCCCATTCCTCCTGACAGAGCTGGTGTAACTGAGTCAGGTTTGTAGGCCTCCTTGCTTGCACACGCTTTTTCAGCTCTGCCCATACATTTTCTATAGGATTGAGGTCAGGGCTTTGTGATGGCCACTCCAATACCTTGACTTTGTTTTCCTTAAGCCATTTTTCCACAACTTTGGAAGTATGCTTGGGGTCATTGTCCATTTGGAAGACCCATTTGTGACCAAGCTTTAACTTCCTGACTGATGTCTTGAGATGTTGCTTCAATATATCCACATAACTTTCCTTCCTCATGATGCCATCTATTTTGTGAAGTGCACCAGTCCCTCCTGCAGCAAAGCACCCCCACAGCATGATGCTGCCACCCCCGTGCTTCATGGTTGGGATGGTGTTCTTCAGCTTGCAAGCCACCCCCTTTTTCCTCCAAACATAATGATGGTCTTATGGCCAAACAGTTCTATTTTTGTTTCATCAGACCAGAGGAAGTACGATCTTTGTCCCCATGTGCAGTTGCAAACCGTAGTCTGGCTTTTTTATGGTGGTTTTGGAGCAGTGGCTTCTTCCTTGCTGAGCGGCCTTTCAGGTTATGTCGATATAGGACTTGTTTTACTGTGGATATAGATGCATTTGTACCTGTTTCCTCCAGCATCTTCACAAGGTCCTTTGCTGTTGTTCTGGGATTGATTTGCACTTTTCGCACCAAAGTACGTTCATCTCTAGGAGACAGAACGCGTCTCCTTCCTGAGCGGTATGATGGCTGCGTGGTCCCATGGTGTTTATACTTGTGTACTATTGTTTGTACAGATGAACGTGGTACCTTAAGGCATTTGGAAATTGCTCCCAAGGATGAACCAGACTTGTGCAGGTCTACAAAAAAAATTCTGAGCTCTTGGCTGATTTCTTTTGATTTTCCCATGATGTCAAGCAAAGAGGCACAGCGTTTGAAGGTAGGCCTTGAAATACATCCACAGGTACACCTCCAATTGACTCAAATGATGTCAATTAGCATATCAGAAGCTTCTAAAGCCATTACATAATTTTCTGGAATTTTCCAAGCTGTTTAAAGGCACAGTCAACTTAGTGTACGTAAACGTTTGACCCACTGGAATTGTAATACAGTGAATTATAAGTGAAATAATCTGTCGGTAAACAATTGTTGGAAAAATTACTTGTGTTACGCACAAAGTAGATGTCCTAACCGACTTGCCAAAACTATAGTTTCTTAACAAGAAATTAGTGGAGTGGTTGAAAAACTAGTTTTAATGACTCCAACGTAAGTGTATGTAAACCTCTGACTTCAACTGTAAGTTTGGAATAAAGTAATATCCTGATTGGTGATTGGCCTTGTCTCTCCTCATTGTTAAAGTTGAATTTCCACAATAGCACTCACACATGCAAAAACACACAATATTCCTCTTCAGGTTTTTCTATCTGAAATAAACTTTTTAACAAAAAGCTGCAATGAAAAAAGTCATGTAATTTTGTGTCTGGATGAGTAGGATGTAACAATGCAAGTCTGAGTGGCTGTGTCTAGTGGGAGAAAGAGGGGGAGAGAAAGAAAGAGAGAAAGAAAGAAAGAGGGAGAGCGAGACAGGGGAAGAGAGAGGGACAGATACAGAGAGCAAGAGAGAAGGGTAGTGGCTGTGCATTGAGGTCGCAGTGATTAGTAATAGTACCAATACTGAGGTCAGTGGCTGCAGTTGCTGGGAATTGTTTTCAGGTGCAGTTACTCTGGATTGTGGCTGGGCAGTCAAACAAAGGATATAAGGGTGGAGGGGAAGAGTCCACGTTATAGTATAGTGCAGGTGGGTAGGGGTACTGTCACTAGCAATAAAACTAGGACTGGACATTTGCTAGCAACACACATCAACACGCAACATGCGTAGAGACAAAACAGAAGAGCAAAATGAGTAGTAGTTTTTCCACAATTGACATTTACTACATCAAATGTCTTCAGCTGTCACATTGCTGATGTGATCCCTTTTCCTAGCTCATCACTTCAGTAAAAACAGGCAGCAGCAGCTTTCGTTAGCGGCTACAAGTTGAGACAGTGACAGTGATGATAACAGCTGGTCACAAGGTGAGGCGACACCACTGAGATTATACACCTCTTCTGTTAGCCAGCTCACTAACTTGCTCAAACATTTCAACACATCCCGATCTCCCTGTCCTGATTTAGCCTATCAGCTCTGAACCAGGCACAATGTTTTATAACACCCAACGTCTGGACACACACGGCTGACGGGGGAACAAAGAAGAGTTAGAAAGAGGGGTTGGGGACACAATATGACGTCACACCGCCAGATAGGCCTACTGCACACACAGTTACAAGACAATAAGAGCTGATAATGTCAGCCAGTGATTGGAAAGTAATTGCTTTCAAATGAAAGCGCTGCATGTGCCTCAAATATCTTCTGTTGCACCTCCCTCCCACTGACATTATGAGAAGATGTAGGTGTCAGGAAGCAGAAGCAGAGAGCTGTGGAGCTGGGGTATGTCAAAGATGATTATGCGTCTTCTGTGGAGTTAGATTGAATCACTGCATTGTGGATTCATCATCAAAACAGTTCATGTGTGTGATGGGATGTTGTGCATGTTGTGTCTTTGACTAGGCAATTTGGAAGCCAAAGTCAAATAAGCCATTATTAAGTGTTTGAACTTGTGTTAGTACTTTATAATGGTCAGTTAGCACTAAACCGAACACCGCTAATAGAGAAACAAAGCAAGGCACGAATATCATGTAAAGAATTGTGTATTCCCAAATGAATCAGCTGACATACAGAATCAAATCCAATCAAATGAAATTATATTTGTCACAGGTGCCGAACCCAACAAGTGTAGACCTTACAGTGAAATTCTTACAAGCCCTTCCCAACAATGCAGACTTAAAAATAAGAAAATAAAAACACAAGAGAAATAAAACACACAATAAATGTATACAGTAGGCTCAGCCGTTGAATCACAAATTAAAATCCAAAATCAGGTCTCTGTTTTAGTTTAGCAATATTAGGCTAGCTATCACAGGAGGATTGCAGCAAGAATTGTCCTCCAATGAAAGTAAATGCTCAATTCAGTTCAATCCCAAAATCCAGCAAGAAATCCCCCCCTTTACTGAGCAAGAAGTTGTTGAGTTGAATAATGTTTTATTGTTGCATTTAACTGCCGAAAAGGCTGTTATCAAGGTAATTTCCTTAGAATGTGACATCTGAGTTAAGCATGTGGGAGAAGTCAGAGCTCAGAAATTATAGACTCGTTTCCCACTAGTAATTACCAATTTGTTCAAATTGATTTTTCCCAGTCTAAGGCTGGTATTTACGAGATGTTATGAATGCAGCATTAGTCTGTGTAATAATCCAAAGTAAAGTAGTCCACAGAAGAAAACCCAAAATTATAAAAGTAGGAAGAGAAATAGCCTTCCAAACTTTGGTCCTCAATAGAGAAAACTTTTTTAAAATGAAAAACAGGTGTTTTAACTACAGTTTCCTAGTTACAAACATTTTCATCACGAAAAGCAGTCACATTTTTTTTTCAATGCTTCGGTCCGCGCAATCCTGGATCCTTGGAACGTCTCTACCCCATTGACGTTGACATTTTAAATGGTTAAGGTAAGGGTTAAGGTTAGGTAAGGGTTATGGTTAAGATTAGGGTAAGGGTAGGGGTTAAGGGTTAGGGTTTAGGGAATTAGGTTAGGGACATCCCAAGGATTCTAGATAGCGCTGACGAAATGGCTGCCTCTTCCTGACCACCCACTTCCTGTTTCACTCAAACTAGGAAGTGACTATGGGTGTGGCTAGGGAGTGGTTCTGACTCATAGAGATGGATAGAAGACTCACTTCTGTATCTGTGCCATTATAGCGTCTGTGACAGGCAATCTCCCTCAATGGCGCTGCCCATGCTAATATGGCCTTTTGGCCAATAGAGCCCTCTATCATTCTCTATGGTCAGACTATACTGTACAGCTATTTTTGGAAGTGAGTTTTTCGTAGCAGGCAGTGGTATAAAGTATTTAAGTAAAAATACTTTGAAGTACTACTTAAGTCATTATTTTGGGGTATCTGTACTTTACTTTACTATTTATATTTTTGACAACTTATACTTTTACTCCACTACATTCCTTAAGGAAATATGTCATTTTTACTCAATTACTTTTCCCATGAGACCCTGCTCAGGCAGGACAGCAATATGGTCCAATTCACACACCTATCAATATAATGCGTTGTCATCCCTACTGCCTCTGCGTTTGTAAATTATGTCTTAGTGTTGGAGTGTGCCCTTGTCTGTCCGTAAATGTAAAGAACAAGAAAATCATGCCATCTGGTTTGCTTAATATAAGGAATTTGATGTATAGCATTTACTTTTTACTTTTACTCAAGTATGACAATTGATTACTTTCCACCACTGTACTTATGTACATTTTAAACTAGATACTTTTAGACTTTTACTCAAGTAGTATTTAACTGGATGACTTTCACTTTTACTTGAGTCATTTTCCATTAAGGTATCTTTACTGTTACTCAAGTTTGACAATTTAGTACTTTTTCCACCACTGGTAGCAGGGTAGGATAATTTACGCAGCAGGCTAGGACAACTAACGTGACAGGTTAGGAGACTTAGGTCAAGGTTAGGAAAAGGGTTAGGGTTAGCTAAAATGCTCTCCTAACCTGCTCCGAAAAGTAACTTCCAGTCGTAGCTGTACAACCCTATGAAGTGACTGGTGCAGAGCCCACAGCCTATACGCATCTCAAGGAACCATGGGACCTTGTAGGTTACAACTTCTAAAACCATAGAAATCACAGAAATAGCTGAAATACTCTTCAGAAATATAAATTAAGAAGGACTGTGCATTAATGTACGACGTGCTATATAAATAAGGTTTGATTTGATGTGATTTGAATGATACACTTTCACATTAGATGCTGAGGCTAGTCTAGCTGTAGTTGGTAGCGTTCACCTATTGTCCAACCTTTAGGCTGACTGCAATGAAGCTGAAGATAAAACTATAGCTCATTGGCTAATGCCCTTGGGTCTGCATTCACCACCATAAAAACACATACAGATACTCTGCACTGGATGAAGATCTCATCTGAACGCAGTCAGTTGCCGGTCTCAAACTTGTATTTATGTGGGCAAGTCACAACATATTACATATATCCATCCCTTATCTCTTGATGGAAGTACACAAATAGGGTGACCAAATTCAAAATACTCAAATGCAGGACATTGGGATGATTTTGCGGGACATTCGCGGGACATTGTACCAGTGGTGTGTATTCATGGATGCCAAGGGAATCCAGTCTTCCCCAAATATTTCACCAATACATTTTTTTAAATTATAAAATAATTTATCTTTCGTCACTCTCTGTGTTTTCATAACTTTCTGTCAATTCACAAATGGCTGAATCTCAGTGCCCCTCTGTCTCAGTATGTGTAGCCCATGTATCTGATACTGTCTGGACCAAAAGAGTATAACATGTTGCCACCGTAGCATTTAATTGATTGATGCCAGCAAGCATTTGGCCTGCCTTGATAATTAAAACAATTAATAATTAGCCAATCAGCCTTGAGCTGAGCTCAACTGTGAGTTGTCCTGGTGCAGCAAAATTCATTGTTGCCCATACCAGGAAGTTAGGCTAGCAAGCATTTTAGCTATGACAACAAAAACTAAAAGTGTACTGTGTGACAGAGCCATAGAACATTTTGCCAACATGAAAGAGAGGAGGATGGCATTTGCGTTCAACTGGTCTACAAGTAGGGTGAGTCAAAAAAATATTTTTACTTGCGCGTGCACACACACCACACACACAGAAATCAGTACCATGGACAGCCACATGATATTTAGCAACATTGATTGGACTAAATTGTTTTTGGTATCTTGAAGTTTGTTTTCAGTGTATTAAACTAAGCATATATATCCTTGTTGATTTGATGATGTTTCAATGTTTAAGTTGAAAAGGTGCTGGATTAGCGGAGGTAGTGCTCCTGTTGTCTTTGTGCTAACTTGCGGTAACTCAGTGGTTCTAAATCAGTAGTTGATTATTTAGTAAACTGTCAAAAACATTAACTTGCTTGACCATGCTGCAGGTGATATAACTGTTACATACAATATTTGCGGACTTCACCGGACACATGTTGCGATGAAACAAACAGTATGTGTAGTTGAATTTATTCCTCCAATGTGTGACTGTTGTCTTTTTACATGACGCTCTTATCCAGAGCGATTTACAGGAGCAATTAGGGTTAAGTGCCTTGCCCCTAAAAAAAAAAAAAAAAAAAAAAAAAAAGTGCCTTGCTCAAGCGCACATCGACAGATTTTTCACCTATTTGGCTCGGGGATTAGAACCAGCGACCTTTCGGCTACCTGCCACCCATGGTTTGTTGTCATGGTTTGAATGTATATCACGGTGGCGTATGAACAAATGGGTTATAGAGCAAACAACGCAATTATCACAACGTAGGTTGTAAAATTGTTTTTTGATTGGCTTGGCTTCCTCAGTGATTTTACCCACGCACCAATACTGCATTGTACAGGAATGCATTTTTCCCTCTATTAAATATCATTTTAGAATATTTATAAATGCATTCTCCAAATGCCTAGTCTGTGAATTTTGGCTTAAGAACATTATTCATTATTTTATGTATCCTAGGCCTACAGTCTAACTACTGTTTCGTGAGCGAGTTAGAGCGGATAGTGTTAACTATAGCCTACCAGTCTTTTCTTTTAATCAAAGCACATATTATGCCAAATGGCGAGCGCTGTTGAGTTTCGGCAGCATGAGAAAAAAATGAGACCATTCAGATAATCATCCTAAAATATCGTAAGAAATGAAGTGGTGTTTTTGGTCTAACAGTAATGGTAGGCTATACCATGCTATTATCTTTGGTTCTGTTATGTAGAATACTAATTATGTGAATACTCGTTATATGATCTTGCGGAACTTTATGCCATTTGCATAATCTGAGAAGTGGCGGAGCAACGCTCTGGTGGGCCTCGGCAGCACTACACTCATGCTTTCTGCCTCACGTTCCGTGCTTGTTGATGCAGAAGCCAGACCATAATTGTGGCTGATTTATAAAAACTCTGGGAATATTTGGACAAGGAAACATTCCTGGTTGGTCTCAGGGTATGTAGTACGGTCAGAAAGGGAGACTTTCAAATTGGGATTAAGTAAAGTAAATGCAAATATGTTGAATTATTATGAGCAGCTATAAGCATGACTAAGCAACTATAAGCATGCCTAGCCTCAAAAGTTTGACAAAATGACCTTACATCATTGAGTCTAATATGGCTATTGACTTACTTTTGTTGTTCTTCGTTAGAAGCATGGTTTTTGTAACAGTCATCTCTCCAAATGTATTTTACGCCTGCTACATTAGGTTAAACTGGAACTGAGCCCGACAGGATTTGACTAAAGGTGATTGGTTGATGACATGACATTGGCCTATGTCTCGTCTTTTTTTTTTTATTGCGTTGCTCAGAATATCAGATCTCAAAATGATTGGAGAAATGTTTGACATCACCAGTGCCACATCCATATGATATACACTCCCCTACATATTTATTTGGACAGTGAAGCTAGAATTTGTAATTTGACTCTATACTCCAGCATTTTGGATTTGAGATCAAATGTTTTATTACCTAAACGTCAGTGTTTAAAACTTAAACATTAGGCGTTTAGATGAGCCAATAAGTGTTCTCATCTTAAACACAGGAGTTTAGAATGCAATAGTAAACATGATAGTTAGCTTTTCCAAGTCAGTTTCCAACCAGGAGAACACGTATATCTCCTTAGTGTTCAGATTTTAACCACTAGTGTTTACTTTCCCATTGTCCTGTTTAGAGTGCATTTAGTCATTAGAATTGATGTGACTTCCCATGCTTGTTATTCAGATCAGTGTTAGGAATGTCTGTCACCTTACTTACATTTCAACACAACTGAACAGGACATTTGATTCAAGAAATCTTTTAAATTGTGCTATGTTGTTGTTACTCGACTGTGTTGAGTTCATTTTCGTTAACTGTCTGAGTGAAAAAGAGGGGCTCATTATCATATTTCCCAGCATGCTTTGTTGTAGGTTGATTTTTAGAATAGTTTGTTTTAATATCTATGTTTCCCCATGCACATTGATTGAGTAAGTGATTTTATACTGATTAATAACTTACATTTTTCTAAACTAATCCAATCTGTAAGGGGTTGGTCTTATTGCACCCGTTACTGACATGGTTGTTCCAGTTTAAATGGTTTAGGTAGTCTTGTATTTAAGTCCTTCACCATAGTGCCGGTTGTGGGTGATAAAATATAACAATTATTGGATATCCTCCCTCTGGCTGGATTCCGATAGGAATTACCTAATCACTTCACAAACCAGCGTATTGTGTCTTGCAGGTCTGATGTGGCCCATGAGCCAGGATTTTCAGACCACAATGTTGAAGATAATTAGGCCATAACTAAAAGATCTATGAAATGTATAATGTGTGGTTATAAAGGGTTTACTTTTATTCAAACACATTCACTTAGGCAGTCACTTGGTGAAGGCTTCAGGAATATAATTTATTGAATGCAACAACCATGTCTCTGTCACTAACAAACATGTCATGGGTGGGTATCTCTCACATTCACTCGAAAGGCATGCTGAGAAATATGCAAATCGGCTTTACACCCTACAGTGTTAAAACAAAACCCTCACTGTTTAGTGTTTAAAACCTAAACGCCTTGTGCTGAATAAACGTGTTAATGTGTTTACAATCTAAACACTGTGAGACATTTTCATTGAAATTCTAAATGCCTTGACGTGTTTAAATAGTGTTACAGAAAAGTGTTTAGTTGTGTGTTCAGATTAAAAACATTTCATTTTACAGTGTATGAGGCAACAGTAAAGAATGTTACCTTTTATTTGAGGGTATTTTTATACATATCTGTTTTACCGTTTAGAAATGAAAGCACTTTATGTATCTAGGTGACATACGTATTTGGGCAAATTAACTTATATTGTATTCAATTTAGTCAAAAGTTTAGTATTTTGGTCCCATATTCCTAGCACGCAATGACTACATCAAGCTTGTGACTCTACAAACTTGTTGGATGCATTTGCAGTTTGTTTTGGTTGTGTTTCAAATTATGTTGTGCCCAATAGAAATGAATGGTAAATAATGTATTGTGTCATTTTGAAGTAACTTTTATTGTAAATAAGAATAGAATATGTTTCTGAACAAATAGTAGATACTACCATGATTTCAGATAATCATGAATGAAATGTGAATAATGATGAGTGAAAAAGCTACAGAGGCATAGATATCATAACCCCTCCAAAATGTTTTATTCTTAGTTATTGTACTCTCTCTGCGTTGCTCAGCAACAGTGTCTGTGTACCAAATTACTATATGAGAGCATATAAACATATGCAAACCAGATGGAACCAGTTAATCTTCTCTGTGCTTGATGTGGTGAGATAACCTTTCCACTGTTCTGCTTGAATGCCAATGCTAAACAAGAGCGGTTCACGATGAAGCTGAGAGAAAATTGCACAGATGAGGATCAAAATGAGGACATCTAGTCTACTGTCGACTATGGTGAAGAATCAGGCTCCATTGCTACAGTAACTTCCATTGAAAATCTGTGAAGGTTTTGTTCACTTTGCTTCATCATGATGAAGAAAATTGCTCAGAAGTAGATTCAAATGAAGAAATCTGGTCTAGTGTCACCTACGGTGAAGAATTGGGCTCCACGTCAAACATATTCATTTAAAAATGGAATCCGCAGAAGGTGGAAACGGCGTCAATGGCCGCCCCACCACCGTTGTTATTGTTTTTGTTACAGAGCTGTGGAGCCCGCGCAGCATGGTAAAAAATAATTGCAGTACATATTGTGCTCTTCTATCGTGCGTGCAATGATGCCAGAGGGGAAAAAACAGTGTTCGTTGTTTGCAGTAACTCTTTAGTTGTTAATATCGCAAAGGGATGTAGCTGTTCCACCATTAAGAATGCCATCTTTAAAAGGGTTATGAATGGCCATGACACCTTATGACAGGGCAGGTGCTAAGTCATGTTGATAAAACTGTCTCGGCATCATGTCCGACAATATGTCTAAGAGATGATCACATGAAAAAGTGAAGGGAATAATGGGTTCTATCAGCGCTTCTGTCAGAGAGAGGCATTTGTCAATGAGGGTCACATTATGGGAAATGACACATTATCTCCATCATACTCACCTTGCATTATACACTCTCTCACGCTCTCTCTGTCTCACTCTCCCATCTCTGTCTCTCTCTCTCTCTCTGTCTGTCTCCTTATTTTTCTCTGTATCTTCCTCTTTGCCTCTCTTTCACTCACTCTGTCTTTCTAACTCTCACTCTCTCATTGCTCTGTTTCTATCAGGACTCAGGCTAAGACCCAGATGCAGACACAGGAGGCGGATATTACGAGTCTCAGAGTTTATAAAAGTACAATGGGCAGGCAAAAGGTAAGTCAAGGCAGGCAAAGAGTCGTAATCCAAATCAGACTAAGGCAGGTACAGGACGGCAGGCAATCGGTAGGTCAAGGCAGGCAAAGAGTCGTAATCCAAATCAGAGTCAGGCAGGCAGGATCAGGGTCAGGACAGGCAGAAAGGTCAGAACTGGGAAGACTAGGAAAAACAAAAACTAGAGCACAGGAAACATGGGAACGCGCTGGTAGGACTTGACGGAACAAGACAAACTGGCAACAGACAAACAGGAAACACTGGTATAAATACACAGGGGATAATGCGGACAAATGGGAGACACCTGGTAGGGGGTGGAGACAAGCACAAGACAGGTGAAACAGATAAGGGTATGACAGTTTCTTTCAGTCTTAGGTGGAACTCTGGTAAGTGAAGAAGGAGAGATGATAGGAGGAAATGACACGAAAGTGTTAGGATGGGATCAAGAGTCACATAGTGACAATACGGCGGTGGTGGGCCTGATTGTCGACGGCTATGAGACAGCCTACAGGGAGGAGGTTAGAGCCCTGGCACTGTGGTGTCAGGGAAACAGCCTCTCCCTCAACGTTAACAAAACCAAGAAGCTGATCGTGGACTACAGGAAACAGGGGGAGGAGCACGCCCCTATTGTCTTCGATGGGGCTGCAGTTTAGAGGGTAAAAGCTTCAGGTTCCTCGGTGTGCACATCACAGAGAACCTAACATGGTCCAATCACATCACCAAAAAGCGCCTCTTCAACCTCAGGATCCTAAAAAAATTCAGCATGGGCCCTCAGATCCTAAAGAAGTTATATAGCTGCACAATTGAGAGCATCTTGACTGGCTGCATCACCGCCTGGTACGGCAACTGCTCCACCCTCAACTGGAAGGCCCTACAGAGGGTGGTGTGGACAGCCCAGGACATCTACACCAGGCGGTATCTGAGGCCCGAAAGATCATCAAGGACTCCAGTCACCTGAGCCACAGACTGTTCACTCTGTTACTGCAAGTCTGGAACCAACAGGACCCTGAACAGCTTCTACTCCAAAGCCATAAGACTGCTAAATAGTTAACCAAATAGCTACCTGGACTATCTGCATTGACCCTTTTTGCACTAACTTTTTTGAGATTCATCACATACGCTGCTGCTACTGTTTACTATCTGTGACTTTATTCCTAGTAACAGTGGAAGTTTACATAGACCTTAGACAAATACATTTAAACTCAGTTTTTTCACAATTCCTGACATTTAATCCTAGTAGAAATTCCCTGTTTTAGGTCAGTTAGGATCAACACTTTATTTTAAGAATGTGAAATGTCAGAATAATAGGAGAGAGAATGATTTTTTAAGCTTTTATTTCTTTCATCACATTCCCAGTGGGTCAGAAGTTTACATACACTCAATTGGTATTTGGTAGCATTGCCTTTAAATTGTTTAACTTGGGTCAAACGTTTCGGGTAGCCTTCCACAAGCTTCCCACAATAAGTTGGGTGAATTTTGGCCCATTCCTCCTGACAGAGCTGGTGGAAGTATGCTTGGGGTCAAAGTCCATTTGGAAGACCCATTTGCGACCAAGCTTTAACTTCCTGACTGATGTCTTGAGATGTTGCTTCAATATATCCACATAACTTTCCTTCCTCATGATGCCATCTATTTTGTGAAGTGCACCAGTCCCTCCTGCAACAAAGCACCCCCACAGCATGATGCTGCCACCCCAGTGCTTCACGGTTGGGATGGTGTTCTTCGGCAAGCAAACCACCTTTTTCCTTCAAACATAACGATGGTCATTATGGCCAAACAGTTCTATTTTTGTTTCATCAGACCAGAGGACATTTCTCCAAAAAGGAAGATCTTTGTCCCCATGTGCAGTTGCAAACCATAGTCTGGTTTTTTTATGGGGGTTTTGGAGCAGTGGCTTCTTCCTTGCTGAGCGGCCTTTCAGGTTATGTCGATATAGGACTTGTTTTACTGTGGATATAGATACTTTTGTACCTGTTTCCTCCAGCATCTTCACAAGGTCCTTTGCTGTTGTTCTGGAATTGATTTGCACTTATCGCACCAAACACACCTCCTTCCTGAGCGGTATGACGGCTGCGTGGTCCCATGGTTTTTATATTTGCATACCATTGTTTGTACAGATGAACGTGGTACCTTCAGGCATTTGGAAATTGCTCCCAAGGATGAACCAGACTTGTGGAGGTCTACATTTTTTTTCTGAGGTCTTGACAGATTTCTTTTGATTTTCCCATGATGTCAAGCAAAGAGGCACTGAGTTTGAAGGTAGGCCTTGAAATACATCCACAGGTACATCTCCAATTGACTCAAATGATGTCAATTAGTCTATCAGAAGCTTCTAAAGCCATGACATCATTTTCTGGAATTTTCCAAGCTGTTTAAAGGCACAGTCAACTTAGTGTATGTAAACTTCTGACCCACTGGAATTGTGATACAGTGAATTATAAGTGAAATAATCTGTCGGTAAACAATTGTTGGAAAAATTACTTGTGTCATGCACAAAGTAGATGTCCTAACCGACTTGCCAAAACTATAGTTTGTTAACAATAAATGTGTGGAGTGGTTGAAACACGACTTCAACTGTATATGTACATATCTAGCTCAATTACCTCATACACCTGCACATCGACTCTGTACTGGTACCCCGTGTATATACAGTGAGGGAAATATTTTTTTGATCCCCTGCTGATTTTATATGTTTGCCCACTGACAAATAAATGATCAGTCTATAATTGTAATGGTAGGTTTATTTGAACAGTGAGAGACAGAATAACAACAACAAAAATCCAGAAAAACGCATGTCAAAAATGTTACAAATTTATTTGCATTTTAATGAGGGAAATAAGTATTTGACCCCTCTGCAAAACATGACTTAGTACTTGGTGGAAAAACCCTTGTTGGCAATCACAGAGGTCAGACGTTTCTTGTAGTTGGCCACCAGGTTTGCACACATCTCAGGAGGGATTTTGTCCCACTCCTCTTTGCAGATCTTCTCCAAGTCATTAAGGTTTCGAGGCTGACGTTTGGCAACTCGAACCTTCAGCTCCCTCCACAGATTTTCTATGGGATTAAGGTCTGGAGACTGGCTAGGCCACTCCAGGACCTTAATGTGCTCCTTCTTGAGCCACTCCTTTGTTGCCTTGGCCGTGTGTTTTAGGTCATTGTCATGCTGGAATACCCATCCACGACCCATTTTCAATGCACTGGCTGAGGGAAGGAGGTTCTCACCCAAGATTCGATGGTACATGGCCCAGTCCATCGTCCCTTTGATGCGGTGAAGTTGTTCTGTCCCCTTAGCAGAAAAACACCCCCAAAGCATAATGTCTCCACCTCCATGTTTGACGGTGGGGATGGTGTTCTTGGGGTCATAGGCAGCATTCCTCCTCCTCCAAACACGGCGAGTTGAGTTGATGCCAAAGAGCTCGATTTTGGTCTCATCTAACCACAGCACTTTCACCCAGTTCTCCTCTGAATCATTCAGATGTTCATTGGCAAACTTCAGACAGCCCTGTATATGTGCTTTCTTGAGCAGGGGGACCTTGCGGGCACTGCAGGATTTCAGTCCTTCACAGCGTAGTGTTACCAATTGTTTTCTTGGTGACTATGGTCCCAGCTGCCTTGAGATAATTGACAAGATCCTCCCGTGTAGTTCTGGGCTGATTCCTCACCGTTCTCATGAGCATTGTAACTCCACGAGGTGAGACCTTGCATGGAGCCCCAGGCCGAGGGAGATTGACAGTTCTTTTGTGTTTCTTCCATTTGCGAATAATCGCACCAACTGTTGTCACCTTCTCACCAAGCTGCTTGGCGATGGTCTTGTAGCCCATTCCAGCCTTGTGTAGGTCTACAATCTTGTCCCTGACATCCTTGGAGATCTCTTTGGTCTTGGCCATGGTGGAGAGTTTGGAATCTGATTGATTGATTGCTTCAGTGGACAGGTGTATTTTATACAGGTAACAAACTGAGATTAGGAGCACTCCCTTTAAGAGTGTGCTCCTAATCTCAGCTCATTACCTGTATGAAAGACACCTGGGAGCCAGAAATCTTTCTGATGGAGAGGGGGTCAAATACTTATTTCCTTCATTAAAATGCAAATCAATTTATACAAGTTTTTCTGGATTCTGTTGTTGTTATTCTGTCTCTCACTGTTCAAATAAACCTACCATTAAAATTATAGACTGATCATGTCTTTGTCAGTGGGCAAACGTACAAAATCAGCAGGGGATCAAATACTTTTTTCCCTCACTGTAAATGTCCCCATCAAGCCGATACCACGACGGCCCTCAAAGAACTTCACTGGACCTTATGCAAACTGGAAACCACATATCCTGAGGCTGCATTTATTGTAGCCGGGGATTTTAACAAAGCAAATTTGAGGACTAGGCTGCCGAAGTTCTATCAACATATCGACTGTTGTACTCGTGCTGCTAAAATCCTCGACCATTGCTATTCAAACTTCCGGGATGGTTGCCTCCTTTCGGCAAATCTGACCATGACTCCATTTTGCTTCTCCCTTCCTATAGGCAGAAACTCAAACAGGAAGTACCCGTGCTAAGGACTATTCAACGCTGGTCTGACCAATCGGAATGCACGCTTCAAGATCGTTTTGATCACGCGGACTGGGATATGTTCCGGGTAGCTTCCGAAAATAATTTAGACATATACACTGAAACGGTGACTGAGTTTATCAGGAAGTCTATAGGTGATGTTGTGCCCACTGTGACTATTAAAACCTACCCTAACCAGAAACTGTCGATAGACGGCAGCATTCGCACAAATCTGAAAGCGCGAACCACCGCATTCAACCAGGGCAAGGTGACTGGGACAATGGCAGAATAGAAACAGTGTAGCTACTCACTCCGCAAGGCAATTAAACTGGCAAAACATCAGTATAGAGACTTGATTTAGAGTCGCAATTCAACAGCTCAGACACGAGACGTATGTGGCAGGGTTTACAGACAATCACGGACTACAAAAAGAAAACCAGCCACATCGCCGACACCGACGTCTCACTTCCAGACAAGCTAAACACCTTCGCTTTGAGGATAATACAGTGCCACTGACGAGGTCCACTACCAAGGACTTTGGCCTCTCCTTCTCCATGGCCGACGTGATTAAGACATTTAAGCATGTTAACCCCCGCAAGGCTGCCGGCCCAGACGGCATCCCTAGCCGCGTCCTCAGAGCATGCGCAGACCAGCTGGCTGGTGTGTTCATGGACATATTCAATCTCTCCCTTTCCCAGTCTGCTGTTCCCACATGCTTCAAGATGGCCACCATTGTTCCTGTACCCAAGAACGCAAAGGTAACTGAACTAAATGACTATCGCCCTGTAGCACTCACCTCTGTCATCATGAAGTGCTTTGAGAGACTAGTCGAGGATCATATCACCTCTACCTTACCTGTCACCCTAGACCCACTTCAATTTGCTTACCGCCCCAATAGATCCACAGACGATGCAATTGCCATCACACTGCACACTGCCCTATCACATCTGGACAAGAATGTAAGAATGCTGTTCATTGACTATAGCTCAGCATTCAACACCATAGTACCCTCCAAGCTCATCATTAAGCTCGAGGCCCTGGGTCTGAACCCCGCCCTGTGCAACTGGGTCCTGGACTTCCTGACGGGCCGCCCCCATGTGGTGAAGGTAGGAAACAACATCTCCACTTTGCTGATCCTCAACACTGGGGCCCCACAAGGGTGCGTGCTCAGCCCCCTCCTGTACTCCCTGTTCACCCATGACTGCGTGGCCAAGCACGCCTCCAACTCAATCATCAAGTTTGCAGACGACACAACAGTAGTAGGCTTGATTACCAACAATGACGAGATCGCCTAAAGGGAGGAGTGTGGTGCCAGGAAAATAACCTCTCACTCAACATCAACAAAAAAAGGAGATGATCATGGACTTCAGGAAACAGCAGAGGGTGCACCCCCCCCTATCCACATCGACGGGACCTCAGTGGAGAAGGTGGAAGCTTCAAGTTCCTTGGCGTACACATCACCGACAAATTGAAATGGTCCACCCACGCAGACAGTGTAATGAAGAAGGCGCAACAGAGCCTCTTCAACCTCAGGAGGCTGAAGAAATGTGGCTTATCACCTAAACCCCTCACAAACTTTTACAGATGCACAATTGAGAGCATCCTGTCGGGCTGTATCACCGCCTGGCACGGCAACTGCACCGCCCACAACCGCAGGGCTCTCCAGAGGGTGGTGCGGTCTGCCAAACGCATTACTGGGGGCAAACTACCCGCCCTCCAAGACACATACACCACCCGATGTCACAAGAAGGCCAAAAAGATCATCAAGGACATCAACCACCCGAGCCACTGCCTATTCACCCCGCTATCATCCAGAAGGCGAGGTCAGTACAGGTGCATCAAAGCTGGGACCGAGAGAATGAAAAACAGCTTCTATCTCAAGGCCATCAGACTGTTAAATAGCCGTCACTAGCACATTAGAGGCTGCTGCTGCCTATTGAAATCACTGTCCACTTTAAGAAATGGAACACTAGTCACTTTAATAATGTTTACATATCTTGCACTACTCATCTCATATGTATATACTGCATTCTATTCTATAATATTATTCTGTATCTTAGTCCATGCCGCTCTGTCATTGCTTGTCCATATATGTATATATTCTTAAATCCCACTCCTTACTAGTTTTGTGTGTATTGGGTATATGTTGTGAAATTGTTAGATATTACTGCACTCGGAGCTAGAAGCACAAGCATTTCGCTACACCCGCTATAACATCTGCTAAACATGTGTATGTGACAAATAAAATTTGATTTGATCTGAAAAGCAGTATTGGAGTATCACGTCTCGGACCAACAGGCTGAGACAGCTTCTACCACCAGGCCATCCAACTGCTGAAAAGCTGAACCTAGCTGTCTCCCTGCACAGACCTGCACCTTAGAGACAATTTGCACCAGAGAGACTATATGCACCGTAGAAATGATTTGCACTGACTACCCACACATCCAACCCTTACACACAAACTTAAACGCAAACACACACACAAATACCCATAAGCACACACACAAGCACACACAGTCAACACTTTGGTTCTAATAATATTGATTCCACAACCCACTTTATATTTGTAAATGCAGTGTAAATACAGTCCATAATTACTATGCATGCTACCTCTTCTATTACTTTACTACTTGATATTTTGGACTTGACTCTTTTCATTGTTATTATTGATATTGATTATTGTACTGTAATGTTAAGGGAGCTAGCACATAAGCATTTCGCTGCACCTTTTATACCTGCTGTGAACTGTATGTGATGAACAAATTATTTGAAAAGGTGACTGTAAGAAGCCCTCATCATTTCATATAGGCTACATATACACACAGCATATACACATTCTAAATAGATCAGGTGCCAGACAGGTAGCCTAAATTATTTAGGCTATATTATTAGCCTATTATTTCAAGGCTATAGCCTACAAATAAATTAATTGTGAAGCATTTGCGAGTGCGACACACTAGGCTGGCAGGATTATTAAGCGTTGTATTAAATAATTATAGTCTATAAATTGAGTATAAGGGCTGTGACTTAAATAAAAATGTAACAAAAAATGCCTTATTAGGTTCAGTGCCTTTGAATTCACTTTTAGAAACACGAGTTTGGCCAGAGTCTGTGGCTTCAGGCTCATGCGATGGTGTCTGGAGAGCAGATTAGCAGCGGAGAATACCCTCTCCATGCTTGCAGAGCCACTGGGGAGGCTAAAGGAGGTGAGGGCTCTGGGAGTGTGACCCTTCGGGCCAGGCTGGCCAGGCTGGGCAGAGATGCAGAGTTGTTTTTGCTATTTTTCTATAGGTAGGCCTAAAGCATTTTAAGTAAAATAACCCTATCAAAACAGAAAACTCCTCGTAATTGGTTTTTAAAAATGTCAGGCCTATTGGGACAAAATCAATGACGGCCTATTGTATAGATAATATAATGAAAATGAACTAAACTTTTAAGAGATATGATTTTTAGTTTATAAATGCTTTGCTACTATGTCAAATTTAGCCAGCTACCCACCTCGTTCCTTTCTGTTAGAATGTGCAAGTAGTACACCATCATGCTTCTGGATACGTGTCTTTTCAGATTCCACAATGATTCTTTAGTTGTGGACACTAAATCACAGCACTCCCTCTCTTGCTCTTGGTCCTCATCTTTGTAAATCACCTTGAATTGCACCTGTGTGTTTCTTTATGAAAATATTTTGCGAACTCCATGACAGTAGCTTCAGTGCCTTGCAAAAGTATTCATCCCCCTTGGCATTTTTCCTATTTTGTTGCATCACAACCTGTAATTTAAATGGATTTTTATTTGGATTTCATGGAATGGACATACACAAAATAGTCCAAATTGGTGAAGTGAAATGAAAAAAAGAACTTGTTTCAAAAAAGCATAAAAAATAAATAACGGAAAAGTGGTGCGTGCATATGTATTCACCCCCTTTCCTATGAAGCCCCTAAATAAGATCTGGTGCAACCAATGACCTTCAGAAGTCACATAATTAGTTAAATAAAGTCCACCTGTGTGCAGTGTAAGTGTCACATGATCTGTCACATGATCTCAGTATATATACACCTGTTCTGAAAGGCCCCAGAGTCTGCAACACCACTAAGCAAGGGGCACCACCAAGCAAGCAGCACCATGAAGACCAAGGAGCTCTCCAAACAGGTCAGGGACAAAGTTGTCGAAAAGTACAGATCAGGGTTGGGGTATAAAAAAAGATCAGAAACTTTGAAATCCCACGGAGCACCATTAAATCTATTATTAAAAAATGGAAAGAATATGGCGCCACAACAAACCTGCAAAGAGAGGGCCGCCCACCAAAACTCACGGACCAGGCAAGGAGGGCATTAATCAGAGCGGCAACAAAGCGGAGATTGGAGTATGTGTCCATAGGACCACTTTAAGCCGTACACAGAGCTGGGCTTTACAGAGGAGTGGCCAGAAAAAAGCTATTGCTTAAAGAAAAAAATAAGCAAACATGTTTGGTGATCGCCAAAAGGCATGTGGGAGACTCCCCAAACATATGGAAGAAGGTACTCTGGTCAGATGAGACTAAAATTGAGTTCTTTGGCCATCAAGGAAAACACTATGTCTGGCGCAAACCCAACACCTCTCATCACCCCGAGAACACCGTCCCCACAGTGAAGCATGGTGGTGGCAGCATCATGCTGTGGGGATGTTTTTCATTGGCAGGGACTGGGAAACTGGTCAGAATTGAAGGAATGATGGATGGCGCTAAATACAGGGAGATTCTTGAGGGAAACCTGTTTCAGTCTTCAAGAGATTTGAGACTGGGACGGAGGTTCACCTTCCAGCAGGACAATGACCCTAAGCATACTGCTAAAGCAACACTTGAGTGCAGTGGCGGCTCCTGAAAAAATTCTCAGGAGGGGCAATTTTTCTGATGATTTAGGTGACCTACACACATTTTAAAAAAGATATGTCCAGCAACAACATGAAGACAGGGGCAGCATATAAGTCAATACCAGAAGCATTTATTGACTGATCTGGGGAGATGGATTCCAGTTTCTGTGACAGATTATAAATAATCTCTGATGCCTTTGTTATATTAGCTTTTGGTTGAATGTACTGTCGTAGTAAATATATAATTTTATAGCTTGGTCTGACTAAAATCTTGTGCATGACCCATTTTGTGTTGGGCCTTTGTATTCAATACAATGAACAAGAGTCCTATCTTGTCAGCCTTGTCAGCAGGTGGCTAAGGATAACACCCACGCCATAGGTCTCTCAGTTCTTCCAACTCACGAGTTCTTGCCCTGAGGACACACACACACACACCCACACACACACACACACACACACACACACATCATCACTGATAAACACACACACACACACACACACACACACACATCATCACTGATAACAAACACACACACACACACACACACACTGATAACAAACACACACACACACACACAAATCCTCTTCTCTTAGGCTGAACATCTGAAGACAGAGAACCCGACTCAGAGCCAATGCAACAGTGACACTAGCCTGGAGGTGACCTCGCCCAACTCATCAGGACCAATCAGAAGATCAGAACTACTAGATTCAACCTACTTCATTTTATTGTATAAAATGTCAGCACACAATGTTTAGGGGCTCTTCTGATAAACTCCCTACGAGTTTGACGAACGGGTCCGTGCACGCGATTCCAGATATCTTTACCTCTGAATAAACTGCCTTATATTATACAATTATCCACCTTGTCCAAAAGTCTCTACTTGGTCTCCGTTCTCCAGTAAACTTGTTTTATCAACAATAGTAAGGTTCAATGACACAGAAAGCAGTTCAATGTCGGGTACAGAGTCGCTCTCTTACCAGGATCGCGGTCCGCTCTGACCAGGGTGAAGCCGGCCGGCTCCACCTCTCTGTCCGGGACTCTGTCATCCAGCCAAGTCTCCCAGCTGTATTGGGATTCCGCTGCCAGCAGCGTTTTCATTATTTAGTCCGTTCGTAGCGGGTATGTACACGATCAACAAGATCAGTCCAAAACCGAAGATCAGTCCAAAGCAGAATGTTTGCAGAATGTTTGTAAACTAAGTCTACAAATTAAAAACATAAAATAACGCCACACTGCAGGTCGCAACATAGACGCTGCTAGCCGCCATTGTCTTAGTTACGTTCAACGTTACGTCACGTATGACGAAAGGGCGTAAGTGCATGCCCACAGACACCCATAGAGAATGTATTGAAAGCTTTGAAATGTGAAAAAAATAGATTTTACATGACAGGCTATGAGAGACTTCTGGGCGATTTTCAACCTGACTGAAATCGCCCAAAAAACGGGCGGGGCCATTTGAAGCACGACTTTAGCCTGATTTGACATTTAGTGGCTGGCAGATCAGACGTGAACACTGATAACTGCTGTTGCCGTGATATAATTGATTAGAAAAAAAATCCCTTCCTTTTCCCGTTTGGCAGTGCGTCGCCCATATCGCCCTATTGAACAAGCCGTCCCTGCTTGAGTGGTTTAAGGAGAAACATTTAAATGTCTTGGAATGGCCTAGTGAAAGCCCAGACCTCAATCCAATTGAGAATCTATGGTGTGACTTAAAGATTGCTGTACACCAGCAGAACCCATCCAACTTGCAGGAGATGGAGCAGTTTTGCCTTGAAGAATGGGCAAAAATCCAGATGTGCCAAGCTTATAGAGACATACCCCAAGAGACTTGCAGCTGTAATTGCTGCAAAAGGTGGCTCTACAAAGTATTTTCACCCCAAAAATATTTTGCATCTTCAAAGTGGTAGGCATGTTGTGTAAATCAAATGATACAAACCCCCCAAAACTCAATTTTAATTCCAGGTTGTAAGGCAACAAAATAGGAAAAATGCCAAGGGGGGTGAATAATTTTCGCAAACCACTGTAAAGCAAGGGGCTATAACAGCACACAAGTAGCCTACAAAGCTTGTGAAGTGAGCGCTACTGGAGCGGAATTAGAGTGGGTGAGAAGGCCTTTGGGAAACTCCAGCTTTTGGGATCAGCTCCAGTCAAATTGGGCATGCTCCAGTCAAATTGGTTATGCTCCACTCCTCGCTCGGCTCCAGCTCCACTCCGCTCACATACTCACATGCATGATATTATAACACCTGGCCGAACGAGGTGTGGGACAGAGGAATGAAGAGAGAAATAGAAAGAGACAAGGACACAGAGAGAAAGAGGACTGTCTCTCAACTGTCTAACCTCTTAACTTTCAATATGACTGTGTGTGTGTGTGTGTGTGTGTAGTCGTGTGTAGGCTTGCATATGTGTGTGTTTCATACACAATAATTGGTGGTGACCAGTTAGAGATATACAACATGTGGGAGGGAATGCACCCTAGTGGGTGGTGAGCTGTAGACAGTGTCACCTCTCCCCTCGCCCCCTCTGTCTGACAGGGCCAGTGAATCATCATCACCCCCTACCACCTGTCCTTCATCATCACAGGTATAGAAAGAGCACCCACCCCAGCTAATATGGCTGCCCAGACTAAAATATAAAGTTATTTAAAGTTATCATTTTTCCTCATGGTAAGGATATCATATATGATTTACAGGACTCAACAAAGCTATCTGATCATGGACTTCATACATGATAAATGAATAATAAAGGTGCATAAATGCTATTCCCTTAAGCTCAAAGTCTCATTATTACACGTTTATAAGACAATAAGAACTCTAAATGTATATATATTCATAGCACTCAACACTCCATCAGTTAAAGGACTCAGGGCATCTTTAACCTCTTAAGGATCGGAACCTTTTTTTCAAATTTTGCCTAAAATGTCAAACCCAAATCTAACTGCCTGTAGCTCAGGACCTGAAGCAAGGATATGCATATTCTTGATATCATTTGAAAGGAAATACTTTGAAGTTTGTGGAAATATGAAATTAATGTAGGAGAATATAACACATTAGATCTGGTAAAAGATAATACAAACAAAAAAATGTGTTTTCTATTTATTTTTTGTTGCATCATTTTTAAAATGCAAGAGAAAGGCCAGACAGTGATGTAGGATTCTAGATGTAATTTAGATGTTGTCCACCAGATGGCAGCAGTGTGTGTGCAAAGTTTCAGGCTGATCCAGTGAAGAATTACATCAGGACACAATATGTTATATAAAGTCTGCCAGGAGTTTTCCCAAATGTGCCGAATTGGTTTTCAAGTACATAACTATAGAGAAGATACAAAAATGCTATGGTAATACAACATTTTAGTTTGCATACTCCCAGGAATGTCATAAATGATGCATCATTTGCTTCCCTACAGAAAAGACACTAACCTTCACACATCTAGATGGCCGGGTCGGGTGGGTGTGGAGTCAGAGGTCAAACTGTAGAACCCAGTTCCTACATGTGAATATAAAATTTATTTTTCAAACAAAACTACACTACATTTAATCTCTTGGACACTCAGGATACAAATCAGAGCAAGATTACTGAATGTAAGTACATTATTTACCTTCAGAGGTGAATGTACCAAACCAGTTGCCGTGATAAAAGTGTTTTGTTGTTGTGCACTATCCTCAAAAAATAGCATGGTATTTTTTTTTGCTGTAATAGCTACTGTAAATTGGACACTACAGTTAGATTAACAAGAATTTAAGCTTTCTGCCCATATAAGACATGTCTATGTCCCGGAAAGTTGACTGTTGTTTTCGACACCATTCTAGTCACATAACGCATATTGAGAAACAACCATCCCGTATAAGGGACACCGTTCCCATAGAGGTTAAACTAACTGATAACTTTTTACTCAACGTTATTCCCGTAACAGTAACATAATATCAGTACATAAGACGTTTATAACTGTCACGATCGTTCATAAACGAGACGGACCAAGGCGCAGCGTGATATGCGTACATGTTTATTTTTCCGAATAAACACAATGACAAAACAACAAACGAAACGTGAAGTCCAAGGGACACAAAACAAACATACCTAACACGGAACAAGATCCCACAACCCACTAGTGCCAATAGGCTACCTAAGTATGGTCCCCAATCAGAGACAACGAGCTACAGCTGCCTCTGATTGGGAACCACACCGGCCAACATAGATCTACACGATCTAGATCTAAACATAGAAAATGTAACATAGAACATACCACACAGAAAAATACACACCCTGACTCAACAAATACGAGTCCCCAGAGTCAGGGCGTGACAATAACAACTCTTTGGAAAATAGATACTCTTTGCAGTTTCCATAGGTACAGTTCATTGTGCACTCATCTCACAAAAACAAAGTAAATAAAGGCATGTAAATAAACAATAGAGGTTAAAAGCTTAATAGTGCATAATGTTATTTGTATTTCATGGAAATTAATTATGTTTCATGTAGAAACAAGGTGTTGACTGTTTCCACTCTCTATATAGTACCATAGAAACAGACTGTCTCATAACTCTAGGCAGCCATTCACCAGAAAAGCCCTGGGCTGCTTAAAGAATATTGAACATAACCCAGATGGCAAATGCCTGTACCAAACAATTGGTGATACAATCCCAAGACATTACCATTATGGTTAACCTAAAAAAAAGATAGAGCAAAAAAAGAAACAAGAGAGAAACAAATATGCTGTGGGCAGTTCAATAAAAATTAGTAAACCATTGTCTAACGCTCTCTCTTTTTCTCTCTCTCTCTTTCTCATTCTATCTCTTTCTTTCCCTTCACCTAGCTCTCTTTTTCACAGACCTGCGGGGTGTCATGATCCTCTCTATCCTGACTCATTTCTGACTCCTTTCAGCAGGCAGTCTTACTGGCAGTTCTGCCCAATGTTCTCTCTCTCGCTGCAGCAGTGGTGTACAAACCTTCATTTGTCATTTCGGGAAAATATTTATTTTCTGTCCCTCACACAGTCTGAGGGCAATGGTATGCACCCAATACCCCACAACCACAAACTAATACAAAAACAATTCTACCTAGCTCACCGGAGGGGGAGTAGGGGCTGCCAAGAACCACAAAATGAAGCATAGGTTCCTTGACAGAATCAAATTGAAACAGAAACCCAGGCACCTTCAATAGGTGACGCTGAAGTGCAGACCGGAGAGAACGGCCAGGCAAGATGTATGAGTTTTCCTCCTGACATCAAAGCGGTCTGTTTCTGAAAAGCTCTCTAACAGAAGAGAATGAATATTTCACATTGCACAACAAACCATGAAGCAAAATTCATAACGCCACAACTGGCACAAATTGAGAGAGAATGTGATATACAGTGGCTTGTGAAAGTATTCACCCCCCTTGGCATTTTTCCTATTTTGTTGCCTTACAACCTGGAATTAAAATGGATTTTTGGGGGGGGTTGTATAATTTGATTTACACAACATGCCTACCACTTTGAAGATGCAAAATATATTTTTTTGTGAAACAAACAAGAAATAAGACAAAAAAACAGAAAACTTGAGCGCGCATAACTATTCACCCCCCCAAAGTCAATACTTTGTAGCGCCACGATTTGCAGCAATTACAGCTGCAAGTCTCTTGGGGTATGTCTATCTGAGCTTGGCACATCTAGCCACTGGGATTGTTGCCCATTCTTCAAGGCAAAACTGCTCCATCTCCTTCAAGTTGGATGGGTTCTGCTGGTGTACAGCAATCTTTAAGTCATACCACAGATTCTCAATTGGATTGAGGTCTGGGCTTTGACTAGGCCATTCCAATACATTTAAATGTTTCCCCTTAAACCACTCAAGTGTTGCTTTAGCAGTATTCTTAGGGTCAATGTCCTGCTGGAAGGTGAACCTCCGTCCCAGTCTCAAATCTCTGGAAGACTGAAACAGGTTTCCCTCAAGAATTTCCCTGTATTTAGCGCCATCCATCATTCCTTCAATTCTGACCAGTTTCCCAGTCCCTGCCGATGGAAAAACATCCCCACAGCATGATGCTGCCACCACCATGCTTCACTGTGGGGATTCTGCTCTTGGGGTGATGAGAGGTGTTGGGTTTGCGCCAGACATAGTGTTGTCCTTGATAGCCAAAAAGCTCAATTTTAGTCTCATCTAACCACTTTTGGTGAACACCAAACATGTTTGCTTATTTTTTTCTTCAAGCAATGGCTTTTTTCTGGCCACTCTTCCTTAAAGCCCAGCTCTGTGGAGTGTATGGCTTAAAGTGGTCCTATGCACAGATACTCCAATCTCCACTGTGGAGCTTTGCAGCTCTTTCAGGGTTATCTTTGGTCTCTTTGTTGCCTCTCTGAATAATGTCCTCCTTGCCTGGTCCGTGAGTTTTGGTGGGCGGCCCTCTCTTGGCAGGTTTGTTGTGGTGCCATATTCGTAAAAAAATTTAATAATGGATTTAATGATGCTCCGTGGGATTTTCAAAGTTTCTGATATTTTTTTATAACCCAACCCTGATCTGTACTTCTCCACAAATGTGTCCCTGACCTGTTTGGAGATCTCCTTGGTCTTCATGGTGCTGCTTGCTTGGTGGTGTTGCAGGCCTTTCAGAACAGGTGTATATATACTGATATCACGTGACAGATCATGTGACTCTTAGATTGCACACAGGTGGACTTTATTTAACTAATTATGTGAATTCTGAATGTAATATTTTAGAATTTTTTGAAACAAGTTATTTTTTTCATTTCACTTCACCAATTCTGACTATTTTGTGTATGTCCATTACATGAAATCCAACTAAAAATCCATTGAAATTACAGGTTGTAATGCAACAAAATAGGAAAAACAACAAGGGGGATGAATAATTTTGTAAGGCACTGTATCTTTCTATTGTAGAGGAGAACTATGCAGTAAAATGTGTTGTTATCTGTAACGAGGCATTCCAAACATTTCACAACTCGGTGTCCTTGTGGATTATTGTTTGATTATCGCTGATAGCTTTTATGGACCTTAATTGCGTCCGTTGAAGAAAAACAAAGAGGGTGTGGTGTGTGTGCATGTGTGTGAGTGTGTGTGTGTGTGTGTGTGTGTTTGTGCGTTCGTAGGCTATGTTAGTGTGTCTGCGTGTCTGTGCGTGTGTGTGTGTTGCCGGGCAGGAAGCAGATTACAGAGTTGTGTAGTGATGGAAGTTGCTTTCTGCCCCGTGGTGAGCCAACAATGTGCAGTATTAATCAAGCAAGCTGGCTATCCGCTCAGGTTAATTAGGGTTAAGGGATAATTAGGACGCCATTAAAAAACGCAGGCAACCACAGAGGACCCTTAATCTGCGCGCTGGTGTGTGTCTGCACACAGTTGTTTGTTTGTGTGTGTGTGTGTGTGTGTGTGTGTGTGTGTGTGTGTGTTTGTATTAATGCTGGTGCAGACAGATTCCTGGTTGAAGCGTGACCTGGTTGTAAATTATTTGACCTTGTGAACCTGTCACAGAATGTTGTTTTGGTGCCTTTACAGCCAGACACTAACACTCACTAACACCTCACTGGGCTGTGGCACCGTCTCCCTCATAGTCACACAGTGACATCTCCCTTTAAGACAGTTAGCCCAGCTTAATTGTTGGGGATGAAAGTCAAACTAAATGCTTGGGGCATCAGTAAGACAAATGAAACTCATGCAAATGAGAATATAGTAGAATAGAATATAGTAGAATAGAATAGAATGAAAACAATAGCAACGTTACTGTATGTTTCATATCCTCTCCTATCTCTTCATCTACAAATGTCTACAAATAGAGTAGCCTACTCATGCACAGTATGTACACCATATACAATAAGAACTAATCTACGGTAGTTTCAATAACCCCAGTGTGCTGTACAGGAGATGAATTGGTACTCTAAAGCATGTGTAACCTGTTCTGTCATGGTGGCTCGAGAAATGTGTGTAAAACCCAGAATGACTAGCAGCATTGTAGCTGATGACACGTGCATGTGTCGGGGGTGACCTGAGACATCCTCTTTGGCCCCCTCCAACGAAACAAATTGCTCCCATTTTGTGCTGCCAAGTGTGAACCTTGAATGTTTAAGTTACAAATTGAAATAGATTTAAGCCTTGGCCAAGATTTCTGAGGTTGCGACCCTAGATGCTAAAAAGCATTTTTCCAAGATTAGCATTCAACACTGTGCCGTACCTACCTCGCTGGCCACATTTCACAGCATGAATAAAATAAATTGCTATTTTCTCACTTTTTTTCTCACCTCGAGATTTTAGTCAATTGCTCTGGCATTTAATGGACAAACATTATTCCTGGTTTACATGAGGTTTGGGTGTCAGAGCGAGCCATCTGATACACAGTATGTTAGAGCAAGGCTTTATATTTTGACACCATCGGTTCAGGTCTGAAGTATCAGAATACATTCTCTACATTCAAAGACACAGACCAAATATGAGGAAAATGCATGGCAAAAATGTATTTATGCACTTCATTTGGATTATTGTCACTACGAACCGATGTGGATGTGGTGGAGGAGTCAGGCGCAGGACACAGAGGTCAAGTCCAACAGACTTTAATAGTCCAAAGTAAACGAGAAAACACGACCTCGACTAAAACCAAGAGGCGAGGGAAATTACGCAACACGCGTAAACACTAAACACGAAACAAAACAGAGTGCAAACACGTAGCTCCGACAGAATAGCAGTCATAAACAACACACAATCAGACTAGTGCAAAACAAGGAACTTATAAGACAAGTAATCAACACACAAATGGACACAGGTGTAACAGACAGACAAAAGCAATCACATAACGAAACATAGAGCGGTGGCAGCTAGTACTCCGGGGACGGCGAACGCCGAAGCCTGCCCGAACCAGGAGGAGGAGCAGTCTCGGCAGAATCCGTGACAGTACCCCCCCCTTGACGCGCGGCTCCAGCCGTGCGCCGACCCCGGCCTCGAGGACGGCCAGGAGGACGCGGACCCGGGCTCGTGGGATGCCCACGGTGGAACTCAGTCAGGAGGGATGGATCGAGGATGTCCGTACCCCTCCCACTCCACGAGATACTGGAGACCACTCATCCGGCGCCTCGAGTCCAAGATGGTCCGGACCCTGTACGCCGGGGCCCCCTCGATGTCCAAAGGGGGCGGAGGGGTCTCTCCTATCTCGTCTTCTTGGAGTGGGCCAGCTACCACCGGCCTGAGAAGAGACACATGGAACGAGGGGTTAATATTTTTATACTCTATAGGCAGTTGTAACCTGTAACACACCTCGTTCAATCTTCTCAGGACTTTGAAGGGCCCCCACAAACCGCCGACCCAGCTTCCGGCAGGGCAGGCGGAGGGGCAGGTTTCGAGTCGAGAGCCAGACTCGATCTCCCGGTGCGTACACCGGTCCCTCACTGCGGTGGCGATCGGCGCTCGCCTTTTGTTGACGGATGGCACGCTGCAGATGGACATGGGCAGCGTCCCACGTCTCCTCCGAGCGCCGAATCCACTCGTCCACCGCAGGGGCCTCGATCTGGCTCTCGTGCCATGGTGCCAGGACCGGCTGATAACCTAAAACACACTGGAAAGGTGTTAAATTGGTGGAGGAGTGGCAGAGAGAGTTCTGGGCCATCTCTGCCCAGGGGATGAACCTAGACCACTCCTCCGGCCGGTCCCGGCAATAGGACCTCAAAAACCTACCCACATCCTGGTTGACACGTTCCACCTGCCCATTGCTCTCTGGGTGGTACCCCGAGGTAAGGCTTACCGAGACCCCCAATCGTTCCATGAACGCCCCCAAACTCTGGAGGTGAACTGGGGACCTCGGTCAGACACAATATCCTCGGGGACCCCATAGTGCCGGAACACATGGGTAAATAGGGCCTCAGCGGTTTGTAGGGCAGTAGGGAGACCCGGCATTGGAAGGAGACGACAGGCCTTGGAAAACCGATCCACAACGACCAAAATGGTGGTATTCCCCTGGGAGGGGGGTAGGTCGGTTACAAAATCCACCGATAGGTGGGACCATGGTCGTTGTGGAACGGGCAGGGGATGTAACTTACCCCTGGGCAAATGTCTAGGCGCCTTACACTGGGCACACACCGAGCAGGAGGAGACATAAACCCTCACATCCTTCGCTAACGTTGGCCACCAGTATTTCATGCTAAGACAGTACACGGTCCGGCCAATACCTGGATGTCCAGAGGAGGGTGATGTATGAGCCCAATAAATAAGACGATCACGAACCTCGAGCGGAACGTACGTCCGCCCCACAGGACACTCGGGGGGAGTAGGGTCGGTACGCAGTGCCCGCTCGATTTCCGCATCGACCTCCCATACCACCGGAGCCACCAAACAAGATTCCGGCAGTATGGAAATAGGCTCGTTGGACCTCTCCTCTGTGTCATACCGCCTGGACAGGGCGTCTGCCTTACCATTCTGGGACCCTGGGATGTATGTGATCTTAAAAACAAACCGGGTTAGGAACATGTTCCACCTAGCCTGACGAGGGTTCAATCTCCTAGCTGCCCGGATGTACTCCAGGTTACAGTGATCAGTCAGAATGAGGAAAGGGTGTTGAGCCCCCTCAAGCCAATGCCTCCACACCTTTAGGGCCTGGACTACGGCTAACAGCTCCCTGTCCCCAACGTCATAGTTGCGCTCCGCCGAGCTGAGCTTCTTGGAGTAGAACGCACAGGGGCGGAGTTTAGGTGGCGTGCCGGACCGTTGTGACAGGACTGCCCCAATACCGGTCTCGGACGCGTCTACCTCTACTTGGAATGGTAAAGAGGGATCCGGATGCGCCAGCACCGGGGCCGAGGTGAACAGGTTCTTAAGTTTGACAAATGCCCTGTCCGCCTCAGCCGACCACTGCAAACGAACCGGACCCCCCTTTAGCAGGGACGTAATGGGAGCTGCAACTTGTCCAAAACCCCGAATAAACCTCCGGTAGTAATTAGCAAAACCCAAGAACTGCTGCACCTCTTTTACAGTGGTTGGAGTTTGCCAATTACGCACGGCTCGATACACGGTCTACCTCTATCTCCACACCAGACACGGACAACCGATAACCCAAAAAGGAGACGGACTCCTGGAAGAACAGGCATTTCTCTGCCTTGACATACAAGTCATGCTCCAACAGTCTTCTCAACACTCGGCGCACCTGGGCTACATGCTCGGCTCGTGTAGAAGAGTACACTAGGATGTCGTCGATGTACACTACTACACCCTGCCCATGCATGTCCCGGAAAATCTCGTCAACAAAGGATTGGAAGACTGAAGGAGCATTCATTAACCCGTATGGCATGACGAGATACTCGTAATGACCCGAGGTGGTGCTAAATGCTGTTTTCCATTCATCCCCCTCCCTAATGCGCACCAGATTGTACGCGCTCCTGAGATCCAACTTTGTGAAGAACCGCGCTCCGCGTAACGATTCCGTCATAGTCGCAATCAGTGGAAGTGGGTAACTGTACTTAACTGTGATCTGATTGAGACTACGGTAATCAATACACGGGCGCAATCCCCCGTCCTTCTTCTTCACAAAGAAGAAACTCGAGGAAACCGGGAAGTGGAGGACCGTATGTATCCCTGTGCCAAGGACTCGGCTATGTAAGTCTCCATAGCCGCTGTCTCCCTCTTGAGACAGGGGATACACACGACTCCGTGGAAGAGCCGCTCCTGTTTGGAGATTTATCGCACAGTCCCCCCTGTCTATGAGGAGGTAGCCGTGTTGCCCTCGATTTGCTGAACACAAGTGCTAAGTCCTCATACTCAGGGGGAATGCGCAGTGCGGGCACTTGGTTCGGACTCTCTACCGAGGTCGCCCCTACGGAAACACCTAGACATCTCCCTACACACTGGGCAGACCACTCCATAAGAGCCCTCTGTTGCCACGCAATGGTAGGATCATGGGTGCTTAACCAGGGAAGCCCCAACACCACGGGGTACGCAGGAGAGTCAATCAGATAAAACTGAATGATCTCCTCATGACCCCCCTACGTCGTCATCGTCAGTGGCGCTGTGACCTCCCTGATCAGGGCCGACCCCAACGGCCGGCTGTCTAAGGCGTGGACAGGAAATGGAGCTTCTACCGGCCGAAGGGGAATTCCTAACCTACAACAAAATGCCCGATCAATAAAGTTCCCAGCTGCGCCTGAATCTACTAGCGCCTTATGCTGGGAATGAGGTGCCACCTGTGGAAATTTTCCAGGAATACTCATGTGACCAACAGAAAGCTCTGGGTAAGTGGGGCGCCTACTCACCTGAAATGACTCCCCAGTGCGTGACCTGTTGTCCCCTCTCCCAGGAGACCCTCCCCAGCACCTGGCCGCGGTGTGTCCTCCACGACCACAGGTGGTGCAGGGGATGGCCCCCCTCGGGTTCCCTCTCCTCCTCTCATTAGCGCCAGCACCCCCGAGCTCCATGCGAATCGGCTCGGAGGTGCTGGAGGGTGGAATGGACGACCCCCGCTCGGGACGTCCGCGGGTAGCCAGCAGGGTGTCTAGACGGATGGAAATGTCCACCAACTGGTCGAACGACAGGTTGGTGTCCCTGCAGGCCAGCTCACGACGAACGTCCTCTCGTAGGCTACATCGGTAGTGGTCGATGAGGGCCCTCTCATTCCACCCCGCATCCGCCGCTAGTGTCCGGAACTCCAGTGCGAACTCCTGTGCGCTCCTCTTCCCCTGTCGGAGGTGGAACAGACGCTCTCCCGCCGCTTTCCCCTCAGGTGGATGATCGAAGACGGCCCTGAAGCGGCGGGAGAACTCTGCGTAGGTGATGGTAGCGGCGTCTATTCCCCTCCATTCGGCGTTGGCCCACTCCAACGCCTTGCCGGATAGACAGGAGATGAGGGCGGAGACGCTCTCGTATCCCGAGGGCGCCGGGTGTATGGTGGCCAGGTAGAGTTCCACCTGCAGGAGGAATCCCTGACACCCGGCTGCAGAACCGTCATATGCCCTCGGGAGCGAGAGCCGAATGCCACTGGGTTCCGGTGCTGAGAGAGGAGGACTGGCCGTTGGTGATGGGATGTTGTAAGAGTGCGTGGGCACCTCTCGAGTCACCAACCGGCGCAGAGTGTTGGACACCTCGTCCATGGCGGCCCCAAGTTGCCGGATCATGGTGTCCTGGTAGCTGATCCGGTCTTCCAGGGATTCGGGTGCCGCCGCTGTTCCTGCTGACTCCATAGTTTTGGTGTGTTGTTCTGTCACTACGAACCGATGTGGATGTGGTGGAGGAGTCAGGCGCAGGACACAGAGGTCAAGTCCAACAGACTTTAATAGTCCAAAGTAAATGAGAAAACACGACCTCGACTAAAACCAAGAGGCGAGGGAAATTACGCAACACGCGTAAACACTAAACACGAAACAAAACAGAGTGCAAACACGTAGCTCCGACAGAATAGCAGTCATAAACAACACACAATCAGACTAGTGCAAAACAAGGAACTTATAAGACAAGCAATCAACACACAAATGGACACAGGTGTAACAGACAGACAAAAGCAATCACATAACGAAACATAGAGCGGTGGCAGCTAGTACTCCGGGGACGGCGAACGCCGAAGCCTGCCCGAACCAGGAGGAGGAGCAGTCTCGGCAGAATCCGTGACAATTATATTAATTCACATGAGTCATACATGTTGTGTTATGATAAAACACTGCATTATAGGTCATAGCCCTACTCATTTACCATTATTAGAAACAAAAAACTATGTTTTAAGTGAGAAGTAGAAATGAAGCCAAAAATGAAAGGAAATTCACATGAGCACCACAATGCCTACTTCACCCATGCTCTACCAAGGTCTTCCAGCCCACAGCTTTGACCTACTACACTAGCTTTGTCGGTCTATTGTACTTCAAACAATGTGTAGGCAAGTTGCTTAGGATTCAAACCTTCTCAAACAGCCTAATGTATAATAAAACATTTAATTAAATGTAGATACATTCAAACCATACTTAGCGATTAGTCACTCATTTATGGAACAATTACTCTTAGAATATCTCCTTATAGTATACAGTCTGAGCTGTTCAGTTAGGCGTCAAGATATATTACTTCATTAGAAGTAGTGAAGTTGGTTTCAAGGGAACCTCAATGAGTGCTGTAAATATTTCATCATGGTGTGAAACACCAATTAGCAGCAGTACACATCTTCACATCAATCCTTCCATTCAAGTGGAATGACGAAACCATAAGGGAAAGACATTTCATTCTTACTATGAACTTCAGCTCCTATAGACCACCAAGTTGAGCAAACTGAAGAAAAGAGAACATCATTTGGCCCGAGAAGGACAGCCCAGGCCCACACTCTGTTATGTGGTGGATGATAGCAACCTAAATGGTGACTCGCCCTCCATCCCAACTCCTCAGCCAAGCAGACAGACAGACACCCTGATGAGGGGAGGAGGAGAGGATGGGAGGGGAGGATGGGCAAGCCCAGTTTATCAGGGCAAACAGCCAAAGGCACGCTTCAATGAGAACGGGCCCGGCTTAGCAAACACACTGATAGCCCAGAGCCGCACTGGGCACTTTATGCCATTTTTATTATTATTTCTGCCTTGGAAGGCGATATCTGTGGGCCTCCTGTGAACTGATTGCGCCTGTGAACTGATTGCGTCCTGACTGGGTAATTCCCAGCCAGAGATAAGGGGCTGGATAAGCATAATGAGGTTTAGAGGTGTGAAGTTTTTGCTTACTTTTATATAGAGACGGCGATTCTCTGGCACTTCTTACACCTCCTCGCTTATTTACAGCCAAGGCTGTGGCCAGGAATACCAATGGAGGTTTTGATTTACAGACAGGTCTGTTCTGGGTTCAGTTTGTGTGTGTGTGTGTGTGTGTGTGTGTGTGTGTTGTGTGTGTGTCTGTATGTGTGTGTGTTTGCGCGTGTGTGCATGAGTGTGTGCATAGATGTGTGTGCGAGAGCGCTTATGCGTGCACATGCATGGCAACATTTGTGTGTGTGTGTGTTTCTCCAGGCCTCTATCTTGAACCTTGCCTAGTTCCACCTCCCTCCTGATCTGTATGTGAGATAGGCAGTGTGTTGAACTGGTGGTAGTGTGTGTGGAGCGTGTGTGTTTTGGGCTGGCAGAGGGGGTCTTTATCTGCTTACCAAGTTTGCCCTGTCAGCAGAAAGTCAGCACTGGCCCTAGAAGAAGAGAGAAGAGAAGCTGTCTTTCTCTCTCTCTACTGTATTTATCTCCATAAGCCTCTATCAAGGTCACAATACATACATTTCTCCTTTACCCTCCTCCCAAGTCTTTCAATTAAAGTTGTTAAAGTCACCAGGGCTCCATGCTGCTTAGAGGGCCTTTGTACGGAGGGTACTGTCTTTGCCTCACAGTCCAACCACAGTGCATGAATTAAGGAGCAAAGTGGATACCTGAAAGGTGCTAAGACACTCTTGATGGACAATGATAGTTGTTATCACCCCTGGAGTAGCTTGATGAAAGGCTGCAAAGGCTCCAAAATGTACAGATTTTTCATGATAAAGAAGTGATGATTTTTCTATTGAGCTTTCGTTGTCCTTCGAGAGGCTGGCTGGATATCTAATTATATGTTATTATATCTCAAATCAACATTTCTATAAGGCATCCTGTTCTGTCTTGCTCTACTCTATACTGTACACCCCACTGCGCTGAGCTGGATGTGGTAGTGGTCTCTCTCTCTCTCTCTCTCTCTCTCTCTCTCTCTCTCTCTCTCTCTCTCTCTCTCTCTCTCTCTCTCTCTCTCTCTCTCTCTCTCTCTCTCTCTCTCTCTCTCTCTCTCTCTCTCTCTCTCTCTCTCTCTCTCTCTCTCTCTCTCTCTCTCTCTCTCTCTCTCTCTCTCTCTCTCATTGAGGATTAATTCATTGCATGCGGATCTGAGCGCTGAGATGACAGCGGACACGTTGGGCTGATTATCTAAAGGCCTGATCTACACAGCCTTCTTATCTGACAGATCGATCAAGGCACACATAGGCACAAAAAAGCTATTGGAGAGGAAAAAAAGTGTGTGTATGTGTGTAATGTGTGTGTATGCATGTGTATGTAATATGTGTGTGGTGTGGATGTTTGAGTGTGGTGTGTGTGTTTGAAAGTGTTTGTATCCGCGTGTGTGTGGTGTATGCATCTTCTTGGCTCCTATCTACAGTGGGGGAAAAAAGTATTTAGCCAGCCACCAATTGTGCAAGTTCTCCCACTTAAAAAGATGAGAGAGGCCTGTAATCTTCATCATAGGTACACGTCAACTATGACAGACAAATTGAGAAACAAAAATTAATTTATTTGCAAATTATGGTGGAAAATAAGTATTTGGTCACCAACAAACAAGCAAGATTTCTGGCTCTCACAGACCTGTAACTTCTTCTTTATTATTATTAAGAGGCTCCTCTGTCCTCCACTCGTTACCTGTATTAATGGCACCTGTTTGAACTTGTTATCAGTATAAAAGACACCTGTCCACAACCTCAAACAGTCACACTCCAAACTCCACTATGGCCAAGACCAAAGAGCTGTCAAAGGACACCAGAAACAAAATTGTAGACCTGCACCAGGCTGGGAAGACTGAATCTGCAATAGGTAAGCAGCTTGGTTTGAAGAAATCAACTGTGGGAGCAATTATTAGGAAATGGAAGACATACAAGACCACTGATAATCTCCCTCGATCTGGGCTCCACGCAAGATCTCACCCCGTGGGGTCAAAATGATCACAAGAACGGTGAGCAAAAATCCCAGAACCACACGGGGGGACCTAGTGAATGACCTGCAGAGAGCTGGGACCAAAGTAACAAAGCCTACCATCAGTAACACACTACGCCGCCAGGGACTCAAATCCTGCAGTGCCAGACATGTCCCCCTGCTTAAGCCAGTACATGTCCAGGCCCGTCTGAAGTTTGCTAGAGTGCATTTGGATGATCCAGAAGAGGATTGGGAGAATGTCATATGGTCAGATGAAACCAAAATATAACTTTTTGGTAAAAACTCAACTCGTCGTGTTTGGAGGACAAAGAATGCTGAGTTGCATCCAAAGAACACCATACCTACTGTGAAGCATGGGGGTGGAAACATCATGCTTTGGGGCTGTTTTTCTGCAAAGGGACCAGGACGACTGATCCGTGTAAAGGAAAGAATGAATGTGGCCATGTATCGTGAGATTTTGAGTGAAAACCTTCCATCAGCAAGGGCATTGAAGATGAAACGTGGCTGGGTCTTTCAGCATGACAGTGATCCCAAACACACCGCCCGGGCAACAAAGGAGTGGCTTCGTAAGAAGCATTTCAAGGTCCTGGAGTGGCCTAGCCAGTCTCCAGATCTCAACCCCATAGAACATCTTTGGAGGGAGTTGAAAGTCTGTGTTGCCCAGCGACAGCCCCAAAACATCACTGCTCTAGAGGAGATCTGCATGGAGGAATGGGCCAAAATACCAGCAACAGTGTGTGAAAACCTTGTGAAGACTTACAGAAAACGTTTGACCTGTGTCATTGCCAACAAAGGGTATATAACAAAGTATAAAGAAACTTTTGTTATTGACCAAATACTTATTTTCCACCATAATTTGCAAATAAATTCATTAAAAATCCTACAATGTGATTTTCTGGAATTTTGTTTCTTATTTTGTCTGTCATAGTTAACGTGTACCTATGATGAAATTTACAGGCCTCTCTCATCTTTTTAAGTGGGAGAACTTGCACAATTGGTGGCTGACTAAATATTTTTTTCCCCCACTGTATATCCATTGACCCATCAACACGACAGTCAGAGTATTATGAATGGGAGACGTAGGCTCACTAGTCAGAGCAGCAGGGTCAGGAAATCACCTCCACCAACACACTGGGAGTAAATAATGACTACTTCAGCTTCAGAGATTCACAGTATACAATATATGACTCATTATCACTTTTCATTATAATACGCTGTAATGACATGAACAGGTATGAAAGCATGGGCGTAGGAAGCAAAACAGCAGCCATTACTGTGCATTACACTCTACAGGCACTCTTCTCCGAGCACTAAACCCATCAAATGGACCTCCTACGGAGCCTTTTCATTTTGTTGGAGGTGTTGTACTAGCTCTCTGACATCCCCCTGTTGTAGTTTGGGTAACCCCCCTGGGCCAGGGACCCTGGGTAGAAGAATCGCTACACTCTGATTAATCACAAAACATTTGGAGCAGAGGAACGAGCGGTGTACAGGAGGGTGGGGTTGGGGGAGTGTGTGTGTTTTGGGGGGCTGAACACGGGAGACCGGAAAGAGCAATTTACGTAGTTGAAGTGTGAAGAAAAACACAATTACTGGGAAGGCAGAGGCAGAGAAAAAAATTGAAAAAGGAGCGGTAATGAGATGCATGAGTGTGAAGCAGAACCAATCATTGGCTGTCTCCATTCCAACGTATGGACCGCGCCTGCATTCAACACCCCCAGGAAACATATTGAGCACCCCTGTCTATCTCTTTATCTCTCTCTTTTTCTCCCTTTCTCCCTCTCCTCCTTCTCTCCATACTTGTGCATTGTTATTGGGCTTATCAGGGTGGAATCACAGTGTTTTGGAAGGGTATTCTAAATCGCTTAGTTCTCTGTGGTCAACCTGCCCTGTCAGTCTGGGTGGGAAGACCTGCCCTAGCTGCGAGCAGCAAGGTTAGACTCATAAATCACTAGACAGCATGTAACACTTTAGCTACCAAAACTTTAAAGACAGTCCGTGACGAATGATAAATGTAAAATCAGTGATGGGCTGTGTCAACCTTGTGCATGAGTTTGGAGGGTGGGACTTAACACTATAAGGCTTGAGAGATCTATGATTAAACTCAAAACCATACATAGAATGAGTTCGAGAAATCTGGAAGTGACATGTGAAGATAAAGGACAGGAATGACTGTTGTAAGAGGTAAGTTCAGTTTAGTTGGTGAGGAGTAGGTTGTACTGTAAGGAAAGAGATGAATCAGTGTATTTGGCGGTGGTAGAGGTGGTAGTTTGTGTGTGTGCGTGTGTGCGTGTGTGTGTGTGTGTGTGTGTGTGAGTGTGAGTGTGTGCTGAGTCCATCAGCACAACCATAAATCATCAAGGTCAGAACTATTGCATTGTACATTTAACCCATTGTGATGTCACGAGAGGCTGTGTCCTGGAGGGACGTTACATTCCCCTGAGGTGGCTGCAAACCCAGACAGCTATGGCTCCATCAATCAATTTCAATCAATTTTATTTTATATAGCCCTTCTTACATCAGCTAATATCTCGAAGTGCTGTACAGAAACCCAGCCTAAAACCCCAAACAGCTAGTAATGCAGGTGTAGAAGCACGGTGGCTAGAAAAACTCCCTAGAAAGGCAAAACCTAGGAAGAAACCTAGAGAGGAACCAGGCTATGAGGGGTGGCCAGTCCTCTTCTGGCTGTGCCGGGTGGAGATTATAACAGAACCATGCCAAGATGTTCAAAAATGTTCATAAGTGACAAGCATGGTCAAATAATAATCAGGAATAAATCTCAGTTGGCTTTTCATAGCCGATCATTAGAGTTTAAAACAGCAGGTCTGGGACAGGTAGGGGTTCCATAACCGCAGGCAGAACAGTTTAAACTGGAATAGCAGCAAGGCCAGGCGGACTGGGGACAGCAAGGAGTCTGTCCCCAGTCCATTGCTGGTATGGTCGGGAACTCCACCCCTCTATGGCCAATCTTCCCACGCAGCTGAAACAAATGAGGAGCTAATGAGCTGAAGGAGTGGGAAGGGAAGAGACACAGGCTCCAAGCTGGGCTCTCTGGAGGACAAGAGTGCTGCACGTCCACTTCCATGAGGAATATAAGGATTTGGAGATACTTACCTTTGGGAAATACTCACCTTTGGATATATGCACCTGTGGAAATACGTGTGGGACATTTGGAAGGACGTTTTGCTGGGTTGGCCACTAGCTGCAACGTGGAATACAGTAAGACTGGGGAAAAGTTATTTGAGCGAGGGAGAGTTATGATTTTGGATGTGGAAGAGACATCCCTGAACTGTTAACCCTTAAAGAGCCACCAGAGAACAGAATTGTGTTATACTTTCGTTAGTTTCCCAAGACCTTTAATAAAATCCTTGTTTTGGTTGAACCTGGTCTCCTTGCACTACTTGAGCAATCCCGCTGAAAGCTGTGTAGCCTCTCGTGACATCACAGATGGTGGAGAATACGGGCACGCTCAAGCGTTAATAGTGCATGTCAGAGGAGGATATCGAAGGTTTGATCACCCAGTTTTCCAAGTTGGCCGTAGGCTCCCCGCCCGACTGAAATGGAGGACATATTGAAAGCCCTTGTTGCTGGCCAGCACGCCCAGATGCAAGCAAACGTGGCTCTCTTGGAGGAGCAAAAGAAAGCCAACCTTCTGAAGGCAGAGGAATTGCAGTTGCAGAGACAGAGGGTTGTCCAAAATACCCGCCCAATAAAGGCAAGTGACTTTATATCTAAGATGGGAGCTACCGATGACATTGAGGCATACCTGCATGCATTTGAGGCCACGGCCACTAGGGAAGCCTGGCCCAAGCAACAGTGGGTTGGTCTGTTAGCCCCCTTTCTAACCGGGGAATCGCTGAATGCTGTCCGGGACCTGGGCCCTGACCAGGTTACTGACTATGATGCCCTGAAGTCTGAGATCCTCAGCAGATATGGACTCACAAAGTTTGGTATGGCCCAGCGCTTTCACAGCTGGACCTTCCAACCAGACCAACCTCCTCGGGCGCAGATGCATGAACTTGTCCGAATCGCAAGGAAATGGCTGGATCCGCAGAGGAATACAGCAGCGGCGGTGGTGGAGGCCGTTGTGGTGGATCGTTACCTACGCGCCCTGCCTTATGAGGCAAAACGGTTCATCAGTCAACAGGCCTTGACCACGGCTGATCTGACCGTGGAAGCTGTGGAAAAGTACCAGGCCACAGCGGAGATGCTGAATGCTTCCCCGAAAAGACCCCAGGAGGGCGGCCCCACCACAAATGGGAAGAACCCGTCCAAAGGACCCCAAGGTCTCGAACCCAGCCACGTCAGGACTTATCCCGGCTCCAGGGGGAGCCAGAAACCAGGCGGGTCCAAGAAGAGTACACCAGGAGGGGGAAACTCGACAGTGTTACCGGTGTGGGGGGATGGGACATATCTCCTGGCAGTGTGGGAAACCAGCCGATGAACCTATGCCCACTGCGGAGTCCTCCAGCTCAGCACCCACACACCGTGTTGCCTCGCTCTTGGGAGTCGTAGATGGCGGCCCAGATCGACCCCCCACCTGCCCGGTAACTGTGAATCACCATGATGTGGAGGCCTTACTGGATTCTGGTAGCCGGGCCACCCTGGTGCGTAAGGATTTGGTGGGCCCAACGTGTCTGACCCCGGGGAAAGTCCTCCCAGTTTCCTGTGTCCATGGGGACACCAGAGAATACCCCATTACTGAACTTACAATGACCAGCACACGGGGAACCATACACACGACGGCGGGGGTGGTTGATTCCCCCCCCGTCCCTGTCCTAATTGGACGAGACTGCCCAGCCTTTTACCCACTCTGGAGAGAGTCTCAGGAGAGGATAACCCGAGTACCTCGGAAACGGAGAGGCAAGACTCATCCTGGGAAGGCTCCGGTGCAATCCTCCGAATTACTCACTCCCGTCCGGGCTCTGATAGGGATGGCAGGTGCCCAGACCGACACAGAGACGGAGCTACAGAATCTGGACAAAGAACTGTCTGGTCTGAAGGGGACCGCTGAGAGGTATCGTTTGTTAAAGCAACAGTTAGACATGAAGACAGAAGAGTTAGATATCCTCCAGGCTAAACTCCAACAGAGCTCCTTCCCTAAGCAACAGGAGGAGCTGGAGAGGCTGCGCAGGACCATCGAGGAGTGTGAGGAGACCCTGCGCAGTAGTAAGGAGGTCCAGAAGAAGGCAGAGGAGAAGTACAAGGTGTTGGAGAACAAGATGAAGAATGCGGAGGCAGAGAGAGAGAAGGAACTGAAAGCTGCTCAACAGAAGCTAAACTCTGCTAAAACCAAGGCTGATGCGTTCAGTAAGAAACTCAAGGAGAGACAACAGGAGGCTGAGTCCCTGGTCCTAGAGTTGGAGGAGTTGAAGAGAGAGCAGTCTGGCAAGCACCACGGCACTGCGGACGCCCTCTCCCGGCGTGATGCCTTCTTCGCTGCCTTTACCCCGACGAGGACGTCGGTCCCGAGGAGGGGGATGTGTGATGTCACGAGAGGCTGTGTCCTGGAGGGACGTTACATTCCCCTGAGGTGGCTGCAAACCCAGACAGCTATGGCTCCATCTGCTGGTATGGTCGGGAACTCCACCCCTCTATGGCCAATCTTCCCACGCAGCTGAAACAAATGAGGAGCTAATGAGCTGAAGGAGTGGGAAGGGAAGAGACACAGGCTCCAAGCTGGGCTCTCTGGAGGACAAGAGTGCTGCACGTCCACTTCCATGAGGAATATAAGGATTTGGAGATACTTACCTTTGGGAAATACTCACCTTTGGATATATGCACCTGTGGAAATACGTGTGGGACATTTGGAAGGACGTTTTGCTGGGTTGGCCACTAGCTGCAACGTGGAATACAGTAAGACTGGGGAAAAGTTATTTGAGCGAGGGAGAGTTATGATTTTGGATGTGGAAGAGACATCCCTGAACTGTTAACCCTTAAAGAGCCACCAGAGAACAGAATTGTGTTATACTTTCGTTAGTTTCCCAAGACCTTTAATAAAATCCTTGTTTTGGTTGAACCTGGTCTCCTTGCACTACTTGAGCAATCCCGCTGAAAGCTGTGTAGCCTCTCGTGACATCACACCATTGAACTGCAAGAAACACACACACACACACACACACACACACACACACACACACACACACACACACAGCAGGAAAAAAGGCATAAAAGAGGGAAAACAGAAATCAATAACACTAGGAAGGAGAGAATAGTCCTTTGAGGACTGAGCTCCAGCTCGAGGAATAGCAGATCTGTTTACCAAACCATTTCATTTCCAATCACTCCTCCTCCAAAGTCAGATTGCTCAGGGATCTGCTAAATCCATAGGCAAAAACAAATGACCCACCATATGATGTCTCGGTAATGCCTGAGAGAATGGAATACATAAAACACTTCAGCCCTTCGACACATTAGTAAATTGAATTACTAATTATATACATTCATTATCTTTACTAATTTCATTATACTGTATATTTTTACTGTTATATTAATCATAAATGAATTCCAACACAATATCAAAGGTAATATCAGAGGTATCGTCATTAGGGAACTAAACCAATTTGAAAACATGACAAAATGGTGCTTTGTGTTTGTTACAACATTTCACAACACTTCACAGAGACATAAGAGCAAAAACGAATCTAGTACAGTTTTCCCCATTAACTATCTATCAGACTCAGGTGTCACATCTTGGGTGTAAAGGTCTTTGATTTTCATATCTTGGCATTTATCCCTATCAATGTGAGGCTTGTTATGGAACGCTGATCGTTAATTGGAGCCAGGCGAGAGTTGAAAAGGTCTCTGATGAAGACTGTAGGGTGGCTGACATTCACTGACCCAGCCGGGTGACGTGTCTGGGACTGGGGAAATGGAGAGGATGGAGAGGAGGGATTGAAAAATCCTCCTCCTCCATAAGCTAGAGAAAATGTCAGCTTTTGTCACTACTCAATGACATGATGACACAGTCCTAGGAACATGTGATGCCATCATTCCTGATATAATACACTATTGCTGCGTTTGGACAGGCTGCCCAATTCCCATTTATTTTCTTCACTAATTGGTCTTTTGACTAATCAGGTCAGCTCTGAAAAAGATCTGATGTGAAAATATCTGATGTGATTGGTAGAAGGACCAATTAGTGGAAAAAAATATCAGAATTGGGCTGCCTGTGTAATTGCAGCCAATTGTCAGTTTGGTAGAACCGACAGAACCACTCTATATCTAACAGGGAAAGTGAAGATGTTCCTATAGTATCATCATAATCATTATAATGCTGAATACCTGATATACAGTATACCAATGTTTTCCACATCGTAATAATATAACTAAATTCTCCTGTACATACCTATCATCAATCAGATGCACTGTTTATTTTGTCTAAATGCATAACAACCCATATCCTCCTTGAAGTGGATGGTAAGCAACAAGTAAACAAGTTAAAGAAACAACTCTAAAACACAAACTTTCTATTAGCACCCACACACAATGTACTTACTGTAAATATACTGTGTCTATATAGATCTGTTTTCCCTGTCACATATAAAGACTTTCAACAGCGGTGGGTGCATTCCAACATTCTCTGCTTTTTTCTCTTGATTAGACTGCAGGTCAAGCTGGCTGTGATTTCGGTCAGAACCACTCTGCTTTGATTTGCCTCATTCAAAGCATCCATTCACAGTGCACTGTGTGCCTCTGACGTGTTGATTGAATTAGACAAAGAACCTCCATGAGAGGAAGAAGAGAAAATGCAATCATATTCCCATTAGCGTATGGCATAGTGGGAGCACTGCCGCCTGCCATGGCCTTTTCTTTCTGGCCTTCCATTTTCAACATTAATTACTGTTCATTTCATCCGTTCACTTGTATTTTTTCAGTCTTTCAATTTTTTTTACCGCCGCACCGACAATTAGACCCCACCACATTAGGTCAGCTATCCACTCTTCTCTCTCTCTCCCCCCTTCAACTCTTCAAGAGTGTGCTTTGAATTTAGAACTGAATAGAGGGTCAGAGACAATGGTCTTTTTGAGCGAGCGAGCCAATTTATTGCTTATTATACTTAGATTTTTTGAACCAGCTCATTTTAATTTAGAGGGGAAGTCAGAATTGACATTCATGAAGGGTTGGATTAATTTTATGTCTGCTGAATACACACATCATACAGCGGTGAGTGAGAGTCGTGGAAGAGGACTGGGGTTGGGGGCATACACACAGTGATGTACATGGGATCTTCTATAAGGAGAGAGGACTACACTCTCTCTGTCTCTGTCAATGACACCTAAAGGCTTTGTCTAGAGGTAATTGTCTTCTTGTGTGTTCGTCACTGTCACATGCCCTAAAAGTTACACTCCAACCACTCAACTCTGTCTTCAAGTGTGACTCACATTGTGAACTTCACAGCAAAGCCAGCGGGCCTGACTTGCATAATCTTCATCTTATTATTCTGTGTTGTGGCAAAGGAAAATGGATGAATCTGAAATGCCTACTGTGAGCGAGTGTGTTTGTGTGTGTGTGTCTGTGAGAGTGAGAGAGAGAGATAAAGAGAGAGTGTGTGTACAGTGCATTCGGAAAGTATTCAGACTCCTTTACTTTTTACGTAACAGCCTTATTCTAAAACGGATTAAATCAACATTTTTACACATCAATCTACACACAATTCCCCATAATGACAAAGCAAAAACAGGTTAATGTTTTTTTAAAGCAAATGTATTAAAAATAAAATACAGAAATTACATAATTACATAAGTATTCAGACCCTTTGCAATGAGACTCAAAATTGAGCTCAGGTGCATCCTGTTTCCATTGATCATCCTTGAGATGTTTCTACAACTTGATTGGAGTCCACCTGTGGTAGATTCAATTGATTGGACATGATTTGGAAAGGCACACACCTGTCTATACAAGGTCCCATAGTTGACAGTGCATGTCCGAGCAAAAACCAAGCCATTAGGTTGAAGGAATTGTCCGTAGAGCTCCGAGACAGGATTGTGTCGAAGCACAGATCTGGGGAAGGGTACCAAAAAGTGTCTGCAGCATTGTAGGTCCCCAAGAACACAGTGGCCTCCATCATTCTTAAATGGAAGAAGTTTGGAACCACCAAGACTCTTCCTAGAGCTGGTCGCCCGGCCAAACTGAGCAATCGGGGGAGAAGGGCCTTGGTTAGGGAGGTGACCAAGAACCCAATGGTCACTCTGACAGAGCTCCAGAGTTCCTCTGTGGAGATGGGAGAACCTTCCAGAAGGACAAACATCTCTGCACCACTCCACTAATCAGGCCTGTATGGTAGAGTGGCCAGACGGAAGCCACTTTTCAGTAAAAGGCACATGACAGCCCGCTTGGAGTTTGCCAAAAGGCACCTAAAGGACTCTCAGACCATGAGAAACAAGATTCTCTGGTCTGATGAAACCAAGATTGAACTCTTTGGCCTGAATGCCAAGCGTCACGTCTGGAGGAAACCTGGCACCATCCCTACGGTGAAGCATGGTGGTGGCAGCATCATGCTGTGGGGATGTTTTTCAACAAAAGGGACTGGGAGACTAGTCAGGATCGAGGGAAAGATGACCGGAGCAAAGTACAGAGAGATCCTTGATGAAAACCTGCTCCAGAGCGCTCAGGACCTCAGACTGGGGTGAAGGTTCACCTTTCAGCCAAGACAACGCAGGAGTGGCTTCGGGACAAGTCTCTGAATGTCCTTGAGTGGCCCAGCCAGAGCCCGGACTTGAACCCGATCGAACATCTCTGGAGAGACCTGAAAATAGCTGTGCAGCGACGCTCCCCATCCAACCTGACAGCGATTGAGAGGATCTGCAGAGAAGAATAGGAGAAACTCCCCAAACTCCTCAAATACAGGTGTGCCAAGCTTGTAGCGTCATACCCAAGAAGACTCGATGCTGTAATTGCTACCAAAGGTGCTTCAACAAAATACTGAGTAAAGGGTCTGAATCCTTATGTAAATGTGATATTTCCGTTTCTAAAAACCTGTTTTTGCTTTGTCATTACAGGGTATTGTGTGTAGATTGATGAGGGGAAAAAAACAATTTAATCAATTTTAGAATAAGGCTGTAACGTAACAAAATGTGGAAAAAGTCAAGGGGTCTGAATACTTTCCGAATGCACTGTATACTGTATGTGTGTGTGTGTGTGTGTGTGTGTGTGTGTGTGTGTGTGCGGGGGCGTGTGCATGCATGTGTGTGTGTGTGTGCATGTGCACATGTACAGTACCAGTCAAAAGTTTGGACACACCTACTCATTCAAGGGTTTTTCTTTATTTTTACTATTTTCTACATTGTAGAATAATAGTGAAGACATTAAAACTATGAAATAACACATATGGAATCACAAAAAAGTGTTAAACAAATCAAAATATATTTTATATTTTAGATTCTTCAAAGTAGCCACCCTTTGCCTTGATGACAGCTTTGCACACTCTTGGCATTCTCTCAACCAGCTTCACCTGGAATGCTTTTCTTGAAGTCTTGAAGGAGTTCCCACATATGCTGAGCACTTGTTGGCTGCTTTTCCTTCACTCTGCGGTCCAACTCATCCCAAACAATCTCAATTGGGTTGAGGTTGGGTGATCGTGGAGGCCAGGTCATCTGATGCAACACTCCATCACTCTCCTTCTTGGTCAAATAGCCCTTACACAGCCTGGAGGTGTGTGTTGGGTCATTGTCCAGCTTTTGTGGTGACATTGTCTGTAATTTATTTAGAATTCAAGGCACACTTAACCAGCATGGCTACCACAGCATTCTGCAGCGATACGCCATCCCATCTGGTTTGCGCTTAGTGGGACTATCATTTGTTTTTCAACAGGACAATGACCCAACACACCTCCAGGCTGTGTCAGTGTCACACACAATTAGTGCCTTGCTCAAGGACACATTTTTTAAAAATCACCTTGTCAGTGCAGGTATTCCAACCAGCGACCTTTCAATTACTGGCCCAATGCTGTAACCACTAGGCGGCAGGAGATTGTTATTGTATTACAGAAGTACTGAAGAGTATTCTTTCTTCATTCTGTCAAGTATCTCATTTCTGAGGCTGTGGTCTGAAGGTTTTATGTGAAAGAGCTGGCATCTAGAGCTGTTCGTCAAACTGCGACGTGCATTAGTATTGAATGTGATTCACTCGGGGGAGAGAATGATGAAAGTCATAACACTTGACTCGTGCCTTCACCATCTCCCCACAAACTTCTCTAAAGCGCTCTCATTTCTGCACCGAACCGCAGCCTCAATACAACTACGATAACGAGCTCCCATATCACAACTTTTAAAAATGCATGTTGTGATATCGAACGATTGAATTTTCAGGGACAATTGTCTCTGGAGTGTCTTTAATAATCGTTGCCTCTGTCTGTGGATACAGCGTTATTTAAACGTGAACACGCGTGTGCGTGTGAGACATAAGAGAAAGAGAAACTGCCAGGAACGTTCCTAATGAGAAAGGTTAAGTGCTTGGACAACAGAGAGCTCTAGATTCTGGACTAATCACAGGTGTCATATTATGGTGCAAAGTCACACAGATCTGCATGCTACCCCCATGTACTTGGGTATTTTATTAGGATCCCCAGTAGGGAAAGGGGGATACCTAGTCAGTTCTACAACTGAATGCATTCAACTGAAATGTGCCTTCCGCATTTAACCCAACTCCTCTGAATCAGAGAGGTACAGGGGGCTGCCTTAATCAACATCCACATCATCGGTGCCCAGGGAACAGTGGGTTAACTGCCTTGCTCAGGGGAAGAACGACAGATTTTTACCTTGTTAGCTGGGGGTTTGATCCTGGCCCAATGCTTCTACCCACCAGGCTACCTTAGCTGTTGCGAAAGCAGCAGCTACTCTTCCTGGGGTCCACACAAAACATGAATCATGACATAATACAGAACATTAATAGACAAGAACAGCTCAAGGACAGAACTGCATCAAAAACATTTTTAAGGTACACGAAGCCTACATATCAATACATACACACAAACTATCTAGGTCAAAAAGGGGAGAGGCGTTGTGCCGTGAGGTGTTGCTTTATCTGTTTTTTGAAACCAGGTTTGCTGTTCATTTGAGCAATATGAGATGAAAGGGAGTTCCATGCAATAATGGCTCTATACAATACTGTACACTTTCTTGAATTTGTTCTGGATTTGGGGACTGTGAAAATACCCCTGGTTGCATGTCTGGTAGGTTAAGTGTGTGTGTCAGAGCTGTTTGTAAATTGACTATGCAAAAAATGTGGACTTTACAACACATTAATGTTTCTTATAAAAATAAGAAGTGATGCAGTCAGTCTCTCCTCAACTCTTAGCCTTGAGAGACTGGCATGCATAGTATTTATATTAGCCCCATGATTACAACGAAGAGCAAGATGTGCCGCTCTGTTCTGGGCCAGCTGCAGCTTAACTAGGTCATTCCTTGCAGCACTCGACCACACGACTGGACAATAATCAAGACAAGACAAAACTAGAGCCTATAAGACTTGCTTTTTGGAGTGTGGTGTCAATAAATCTATATGTTTTGACCATGACAGTTTACAATCTAAGGTAACACCAAGTAATTTAGTCTCCTCAACTTGTTCAACAGCCACACCATTCATTAACAGATTCAGCTGAGGTCTACATAATATAGACTTGTATTTAACTTGAATATCCAAACAGACACTGGGCATGGCACATAATTTGCATTGAACATCCATTTTACAAAATTGTATGTGTTTACTCCAAACCAAAGATATAGGTTCCAATTATGAGAATATTGTTTCTTAGAATTCCATTGTTTCTTAGAATTCCATCCTGTTTCTCAGAAGTCCTTTTTTGTCCCGTCTGATTGGACAAACCTTCTTTTCAGAGAAGCTGATTGGTGCAGACAGCCCAAGAAGCCAGAACACAAGCATAACTTAACAAATCTGTTGTGGCTTTCTAGGAACAAACCTCAATTTATATTCTTTTTAGAGGTAATATGACAGTAATATGTCAAGTGATTGTGTACTTAAAAATAACTGATCATGATTCTGTGTTTAGCCATTCACTGTACAACATCCAAGTTTGAATCTCAGAATTCAGACAAACTTCTGTGTCCCCATAGAGGATGTCATCATCTCAAAATGTAGTCTGACTCATGACATTTGGCACAGAAAAACAATCTGACCCATCTGTAAAGGCTTCACTGGGCCCTGGTGCAATGGTAGTGCTGATTTAGGATCAGTTTTGTCTTTTAGATCATAACGAATAAGATCATATGGATTATATATCCTAGATCAGCAGTCCCACTGTGAGAGGCTTTGTGAATAGGGACCAGGCCTAAGCATGACGGAACCAGCTGTATGTTGATGTCATGTTCAGTCATTCAGTCAGTGAAAACCCTATGAGGTCCTATTCCCATTCCTGAGTGTTAGCCAACACCTGTCTTTCTCTGTATTGTGTTGGGCATGACAGTAATCGCAGCGCTCCTGAGTCATTTTACCTGGATAATTTAGCAATGCTAACAGCCGTCTATAATCTTATCAGAGAAGCGGTGAGGAAGTGATTCACCTTGAAAAAGAGATTACTTGAGTGTTTCCTTCATAAGTTTACTGCCGTGAACATCACCGCCATCACCGCGAGGCCCACCATTCAGGGAGTGAGACAGCTGCTGCTGTTTGCAGGCTTATATTTATAGTATCTATCCACTCACACAGAGTATTCAAAAATATCTCAAACTAATTGTTTCTCCCATTATCGCACATTTATCACTTTACGATGTCTATTGCTGCATTGGTTCATTGTGCTGCATGATAAATACCAAAGACACTTGTGAGTTGTGGCAGAGAGAAAAAAATAATATATATCTACCCCAATGAGAGCCGATTAGTTCCTAATCTGCATTGTTCCGAAGGCAATGAATCTGTTTTAGTTTACTTTGTTGCCCGCGCGTAAAGTAAACAACATTATCATTTGACAAAGCTCTCTGATTCATGGCTACATTCATTCTATTGTGGGGAGGAATCCAAAGACCGTTTAGACACAGCATGGGTTGGGGGAAAATATCCATAGTGAGAGCAGCATGTAAGGTAAGTGACTGTTGGGGGAATGTCCATAGGGGGAGTAGCAGAGGGAAGGGGGGAGCTGACTAGTGGTGGCTATTCAGCAGCCTGTTGTTTTGAGGGTAGAAACTATTGGCCAGTCTTCCAGTTTCTGCCATGATGCTCCTGTACCGCCAATGTCTGAGTGATTGAAGCGGGGAGAACAGGTTATGGCTTGGATGGCTGGGGTCCCTGATGATCTTCTTGGCATTCCTGCGACACCTTGTGTTGTAGGTGTCCTGTAGGGCAGGCAGTGTGCACCCAATGGTGAGTTTGGCTGCATGTATCACCCTCTGAAGTGCCTTGCGGTCCGCGGCGGTGGAGTTCCCATACCAGGCTGTGATGCAGCCTGACAGTATGCTCTCAATGGTACTCCTGTAGAACACTGTGAGGGCCCCTTCGGGGACAGGCCGAATTTCTTCAGCATCCTGAGGTTGAAGAGTCGCAATCGTTCCTTCTTCACGACGGTGTTCGTGTGGTTAGACCATTTCAGCTTCTCTGAGATGTGTAAGGCGAGGAATTTTAAGTTATTGACCGTCTCCACGGCGGCCCCGTTGATTAGGATGGGGGCGTGTCCAGCCTGGTTCCTCCTAAAGTCCACAATCGGCTCCTTTGTTTTGCTAACGTTGAGGGAGAGGTTGTTTACCTGGCACCATGCCGTCAGAGTGCCTACCTCCTCCCTGTAGGCTGTCTTGTCGTTGTTGGTAATCAGGCCTACTACTGTTGTGTCGTCAGCGAAATTGATGATGGAGTTGGAACTGTGTGAGGCCACGCAGTCGTGGGTATACAGGGAGTACAGGAGGGGACTGAGGACGCACCCTTGAGGGGCCCCCGTGTTGAGAATCAGTGTCGAGGAGGTAATGTTGCCTACCTTCCCCACCTGGGGGTGGCCCATCAGGAAGTCCAGGACTCAGTTGCATAGCGAGGAGTTCAGAGCCAGGGCTGTGAGCTTTGTAATGAGCTTATATGGCAATATGGTATTGAAGGCCGAGCTGTAGTCAATGAACAGCGTCCTCATATATACATTCCTTTTGTCCAGGTGGGTAAAGGCAGAGTGCAGTGCAATGGCGATTGCGTCGTCCGTGGATCTGTCAGAGCGGTAGGGTCGAGTGTGTTGGGGAGGTGATATGGTCTTTGACTAGCCTCTCGAAGCACCGATTTGTGTCAAGAACTGCACCGCTGCTGGGTTTTTCTTTCCTCAGCCAATCCCCGTGCCCAAAAAGTGCACAAAGAAATCTCTAAACCCATTTAATTTCAGCTTCATGACAAGCAATTTCACAGCTCAAGTGTCAAACACAGGGATCAAGTTGCAGCATTACGCAGAACACCAAAGTACCAAGAGAGAGTAGAGAGGGAAGTCCAGTTGAGAGCACAGGTCTTCCTTTCAATATGCTGAAGGAAATGGTCTTCAGAAGAGAAGAGAATGCATTCATTACAGACCTGTTGACTGGCTGACTGTTGAACAGTCAAGTATTCATCTCGACTCATGCTCTCCAAGAGATGGATGGCAGGACCTCGACAAGTGGAGGAGAGAGAGAATAGAGGGAGAGAAAGAGAAGGAGAGAGTGCAAAAATGATAGACTGAAAGAGAAAGTGAGGGAGAGCCAGTGAGAGAGAGAACGAGAGAGAGAGGTACAGTGAGGAACAGTGTGAATTCAAGTCGACTTGAGTTAATTAATACAGCTGAGTACTATCACGGCAGGTCAGCGGCATGCAGCCACTCTGAGGCGGGTTTAATTTCTTTAAACGAAAGTGTAAGAAGCTCTTTTCACTTTCTCTCTCTCACTCTCTCACTCTCTCTCTCTCTCTCTCTCTCGCTCTGACTCTTTACATATACATATTTCCGCCATTACACATCATCCTGTTAAATTGTTTTTATTTCTACATCTCTTAGTGTCTATAGCATAGTCTGTAGTTATCAGCTACAGTGTTCATACGATTTGTGTTAATCCTGCATCTATTTTGTTGTCAGTATAGGTGGCACCATTTCACGGAGTCAAATTCCTGTACATGCAAATGTATTTGACAAATAAAGGTTACTCGGGGTAGGCCCGTTAATGTGATTACAAAGCTTATAATGTACCTCGTTATCCACCGCAGTCTGAATACAATGACGTTCTCAATCTTTGGTGCTCATCCTTGTACTGGCCGGCTGAAATTATTGCAGATAAAACTATACACGATGAAGGAATAGAGAATCAAGATACACACGTAGGTAGGCACACACACACATACTTACAGAATCTCGATTTAAGCAGAAATTGTAATGCTTGACCAATGTACAGTATTACAACTATACTCCATTCCATTCCTTCCATTCAACTATTCAGCTCTGGACTACCTCTTTCCTGGTATACAGGTTTGTCAAGAGACCAATACAAGTATTGTTTTTGCCTTTCCCACTGCTTCATTTATTAGCATTATTTCTTAGTAATTCGTCATTGTTGATTGCTCACCTACCTCTGACATCCATTCACTCTCAAGGACTATATCATATTTTCCTTTCTGCAGTATACTTTATAAAACACAACATGTTGCCACAACAGCACTTGAAGCACAAAGGAGATGATCGTGGACTTCAGGAAACAGCAGAGGGTGCACCCCCCTATCCACATCGACGGGACCGCAGTGGAGAAGGTGGAAAGCTTCAAGTTCCTTGGCGTACACATCACTGACAAACTGAAATGGTCCACCCACGCAGACAGTGTGGTGAAGAACGCGCAACAGAGCCTCTTCAACATCAGGAGGCTGAAGAAATTTGGCTTATCTCCTAAAACCCTCACAAACTTTTACAGATGCACAATTGAGAGAATCCTGTCGGGCTGTATCACCGCCTGGTACGGTAACTGCACCGCCCACAACCTCAGGGCTCTCCAGAGGGTGGTGTGGTCTGCCGAACGCATTACCGGGGGCAAACTACCCGCCCTCCAGGACACCTACAGCACCCGATGTAACAGGAAGGTCAAAAAGATAATCAAGGACATCAACCACCCGAGCCACTGCCTGTTCACCCCGCTATCATCCAGAAGGCGAGGTCAGTACAGCTGCATCAAAGCTGGGACCGAGAGAATGAAAAACAGTTTCTATCTCAAGGCCATCAGACTGTTAAATAGCCATCATTAGCACATTAGAGGCTGCTGCTGCCTATTGAAATCACTGGCCACTTTAAGAAATGGAACGGCTAGTCACTTAATGTTTACATATCTTGCACTACTCATCTCATATGTATATACTGTATTCTATAATATTCTACTGTATCTTAGTCCATGCTGTTCTGTCATTGCTTGTCCATATATGTATATACAGTGCCTTGCAAAAGTATTCATCCCCCTTGGCGTTTTTCCTATTTTGTTGCATTACAACCTGTAATTTAAATGGATTTTTGTTTGAATTTCATGGAATGGACATACACAAAATAGTCCAAATTGGTGAAGTGAAATTCTAAAAAATAAATAACGGAAAAGTGGTGCGTGCATATGTATTCACCCCCTTTGCTATGAAGCCCCTAAATAAGATCTGGTGCAACCAATTACCATCAGAAGTCACATAATTAGTTAAATAAAGTCCACCTGTGTGCAATCTAAGTGTCACATGATCTGTCACATGATCTCAGTATATATACACCTGTTCTGAAAGGCCCCAGAGTCTGCAACAGCACTAAGCAAGGGGCACCACCAAGCAAGCGGCACCATGAAGACCAAGGAGCTCTCCAAACAGGTCAGGGACAAAGTTGTGGAGAAGTACAGATCAGGGTTGGGTTAGAAAAAAATTGCCGAAACTTTGAACATCCCACGGAGCACCATTAAATTCATTATTAAAAAATGGAAAGAATATGGTACCACAACAAACCTGCCAAGAGAGGGCCGCCCACCAAAACTCATGGACCAGGCAAGGAGGGCATTAATCAGAGAGGCAACAAAGAGACCAAAGATAACCCTGAAGGAGCTGCAAAGCTCCACAGTGGAGATTGGAGTATCTGTCCATAGGACCACTTTAAGCCGTACACTCCACAGAGCTGGGCTTTAAGGAAGAGTGGCCTGAAAAAAGCCATTGCTTAAAGAAAAAAATAAGCAAACACGTTTGGTGTTCGCCAAAAGCCATGTGGGAGACTCCCCAAACATATGGAAGAAGGTACTCTGGTCAGATAAGACTAAAATTGAGCCTTTTGGCCATCAAGGAAAACTCTATGTCTGGCGCAAACCCAACACCTCTCATCACCCGAGAACACCATCCCCACAGTGAAGCATGGTGGTGGCAGCATCATGCAGTGGGGATGTTTTTCATCGGCAGGGACTGGGAAACTGGTCAGAAATGAAGGAATGATGGATGGCGCTAAATACAGGGAAATCCTTGAGGGAAACCTGTTTCAGTCTTCCAGAGATTTGAGACTGGGACGGAGGTTCACCTTCCAACAGGACAATGACCCTAAGCATACTAGATGTGCCAAGCTTATAGAGACATACCCCAAGAGACTTGCAGCTGTAATTGCTGCAAAAGGTGGCTCTACAAAGTATTGACTTTTGGGGAGTGAATAGTTATGCACGCTCAAGTTTTCTGTTTTTTTGTCTTCTTTCTTGTTTGTTCACAAAAATATATATTTTCCATATTCAAAGTGGTAGGCATGTTGTATAAATCAAATGATACAAATCCCCCCAAAAATCCATTTTAATTCCAGGTTGGAAGGCAATAAAATAGGACAAATGCCCAGGGGGGTGGGGGGGGGTGAATACTTTCGCAAGCCACTGTATTCTTAAATTGTATTAGTGTTCATTCAGTGAAACAATTTCAAATATGAAAAGGTAATTTTTTATTAGGCTCAGGTAGTGCGTAATTAGTCACTTGAGTTTTTCTAAGAAAGCTTTTGTTTTTAAAAAGCCTACAGAGTATATCTATTTTTAGTTGTTATCTATTTTTAGTTGTATTTAAATCATTACAATGTACAATAATTAATGCCTCAGGCAGTACTGAGGTGTAACAGTATTTGTTCTCTGTAGTTCCCTGGACAAACTGTTCTATTCATCACATTGTCTGACATTACCACTGCTACTGAATCCTTCACTAACTAGCCTATTTCCCTACTAAAGTTTCCTGTCAACGTTATCATCAACATTGATAAGCGAATACTTTTTTTTAAAGCACTTTGTGAGGCCCCCCACTCCTGAAACCCAGCAAAAAAAAGTTTTGGATTTATTATTATTCATTTTTACAAGTGTTCGGCATGAAAAAAAATATATTTTACAAAGAAAATGTGGGGGAAAAATGTTTATTTATTTTGTATTGTATGTGCACTGTAGGAATCGGTTGATAGTAAATATGAAACATTTAACATTACAGTAAAGGCGTACAGTAGGTAAAAAACATAGTTAGTGTGTCCTGATGTCCACTTCAGTGGATATTTTTAACAAGCTCTTATTTAGCTCTTATTTAATGTGAATAAATTATTACACTGCTCTGAAAACTCACCAAAGTATTCTTGAAATATTTACTTACTAGAAGCAAATCGAATATCAAACTCACAAAAATAATAATTAAACAATTGCACACACTTACCCTTCTTCTACTATAAAATGTGCTAAATGTGTTTGGCAGCCATTTTGAAAAACCAGGAAAAGAGAGTGATACAGGTCACACCCCCAGACATACGATATCATTGAAAAGCCCAGCATGTCCTCTCAAATGGACAACAGGACTTAACACAGTGGCATATATGGCAACAAAGATATGGACCAAAAACCAATGTACATTAGAGTGGACAAAAATGAATTGCTGGGTCTCAGGAGGACATGAAGCCTGCTTCATGCATGAAATAACTGGCTGTTGTCCTTCTGACCCTCTAACTTTTGATAAACACTGATACACACAATAACTCCCGTCCTGTACTATCGCTACTGTATCTGAGATGCCGATACACTCTCATTACCCCGTCCCATTTCCTGTGTAATTTACAACGTCTCTTTTCCCCTGTCATTATGAACATGCAGCTAGCTGCTCCACAGACGCCATCTATGACCCCGCTGTAATGAAAATATAATGATCCACATCTAACGCCTCGTATTTCAACACGTTGTCACCGGACGCCTACTACCCTTAATGGGTTTAAATGGAGGAGATTGACAGAGCAAGACACCTATTTCATGGGCTAACATCTGCAACCCAAAAATCAGCGATGGATTTATTTGATGGCTGGTTAGAGGGAGTATGACAATGTTGGGAAAATAAATGGCATGCAGGGAGATGGGTCTCTTTTATCATGGCTACGTATCATATGTAAACACGGGAACCGTAGAGAAGCTAATGACATGTCACACCTGACTCAGGGGACTCTTATATGTTGAGTCAGGGTGTGAATGTTCTATGTTGTATTTTCTATGTTTGTGATCTAGGTTGTAGTTCTATGTTTGGCCGGGTGTGTTTCCCAATCAGAGGCAGCTGTCGCTCGTTGTCTCTGATTGGGGAGCATACTTAGGCAGCCTATTGTCATTCATGGATTGTAGGATCTTCTTCCGTGTTTAGGCTAGTTTTGTGTTCAGCCTTTGGACTTCACGTTTGGTTTGGTTTGTTGTTTTGTTGTGTGTTTATTCGTTGTAAATAAACATGTACGCATTTCACGCTGCGCCTTGGTCTGACCCGTCCTTAAACGAACGTGACAGAAGATCCCACCAAACACGGACCAAGCAGCGTGCCCAGGAGCAGACAGCCTGGACATGGGAGGAGATCCTGGACGGAAAGGGATCCTGGACATGGGAGGAGATTCAGGCTGGGATGGATCGTCGTCCTTGGGAGGAGACAGTGGAGGCCCGGTATAGAGAGGAGCAATGGCAACGCAGAAGGCACCCGTCGAGGAGGAAGCCCGAGAAGAAGCCCCAATACATTTTTGGGGGGGGGCACACGGGGTGGTTTGCGGAGTTTTAGAGCAGAGCCAACTCCCCGTACTCACGCGAGGAAGCGTGTGACTGGGCAGGCTCCATGTTATGCGGAGCTACGTACTGTGTCGCCAGTGCGCCGGCACAGTCCTGTACGTCCTGTGCTAGCACCATGCACGTGCCGTGCGAAGATGGGCATCCAGCCAGGACGGGGTGTGCCGGCTCAATGCTCCTGATCTCCAGTACGCCTCCTCGGTCCCGCATATCCTGCGCCGGTTCTACGTACTGTATCGCCAGTGCGCGTTCACAGCCCAGTGCGTCCTGTGCTAATGCCTCACACATACTGTGCGTAAGTAGGCATCCAGCCAGGACGGGTTGTGCCAGCTCTCCGCTCCAGACCTCCAGTCCGCCTCCACAGTCCGGCCCGGCCCGTTCCTGCTCCCCGCACCAAGCCAGTGGTGCGTGTTCCCAGTCCGGCCCGGCCCGTTCCTGCTCCTCGCACCAAGCCAGTGGTGCGTGTTCCCAGTCCGGCCCGGCCTGTTCCTGCTCCCCGCACCAAGCCAGTGGTGCGTTTTGCCAGCCCGGTACAGCCCGTTCCTGCTCTCCGCACCAAACCAGTGGTGCGTGTCGTCAGCACGGTACGGCCCGTTCCTGCTCCTCGCACCAAGCCAGTGGTGCGTGTCCCAGTCCGGCCCGGCCTGTTCCTGCTCCTCGCACCAAGCCAGTGGTGCGTGTCGCCAGTCCGGCCCGGCCCGTTCCTGCTCCTCGCTCCAAGCCAGTGGTGTGTGTTCACAGTCCGGCCCGGCCCGTTCCTGCTCCTCGCACCAAGCCAGTGGTGCGTGTTCCTAGTCCGGTCCGGCCCGTGCCTTCTCCTCGCACCAGACCAGGGGTGCGTGTGTCCAGTCCGGCCCGTGCCCGTTCCACAGGTGCCTGGTCCGGCACCGGTCAGCTGCTCCACTCCAGAGCCAGAGCAGTCCGCTCCACCGGTGCCTGATCCAGCTCCGGTCAGCTGCTCCACTCCGGAGCCAGAGCAGTCTGCTCCGCCGGGGTCCAGTCCAGCTCCGGTCAGAGGCTCCACTCCGGAGCCAGAGCAGTCCGCTCCACCGGTGTCCAGTCCAGCTCCGGTCAGCGGCTCCACTCCGGAGCCAGAGTAGTCCGCTCCACCGAGGTCCAGTGCAGCTCCAGTCAGCGGCTCCACTCCGGAGCCTGAGCAGTCCGCTCCACCGGTGCCCGGTCCAGCTCAGACGTCAGCCCCTCTCCAGGTTCGGGGTCTCCCACTCCAGGTTCGGGGTCTCCCAGACAGGGCTTGGAGTATCGTGGGAGGAAGGAGAGGGGAAGCAGCGCGCCGAGGTCCAGACCAGACCAGGGGCGCAACAGGGAGGCGGAGAGTATGTGGTCGTCGCGCCCGGAGCCGGATACGCCTCCGAGGCGGAATGCCCACCCGGCCCCTACCCTGTTGTGTAAAAGTTGTGCGGTCGGAGTCCGCACCTTTGTGGGGGGGTACTGTCACGCCCTGACTCAGGGGACTCTTATATGTTGAGTCAGGGTGTGAATGTTCTATGTTGTATTTTCTATGTTTATGATCTAGGTTGTAGTTCTATGTTTGGCCGGGTGTGTTTCCCAATCAGAGGCAGCTGTCGCTCGTTGTCTCTGATTGGGGAGCATACTTAGGCAGCCTATTGGCATTCATGGGTTGTGGGATCTTGTTCTGTGTAAAGGCTAGTTTTGTGTTCAGCCTTTGGACTTCACGTTTCGTTTGGTTTGTTGTTTTGTCCTGTGTTTATTCGTTGTAAATAAACATGTACGCATTTCACGCTGCGCCTTGGTCTGACCCGTCCTTAAATGAACGTGACATGACAGCAACTGGTGATGATTCATATAAAAGCTACCAAAGAGAACGTATGTAAACCTGATTTCACAAAACTGTGGTGTGGGAACCCAACAACCTGTCAACAGTATTACATTTACATTTTAGTCATTTAGCAGACGCTCTTATCCAGAGCGACTTACAGTTAGTGAATACATAATAAAAAAAAATTTAAAAAAAATACTGGCCCCCCGTGGGAAACGAACCCACAACCCTGGCATTGCAAAGCCATGCTCTATCAACTGAGCTACATCCCTGCCGGCCATTCCCTCCCCTACCCTGGGCCAATTGTGCGCCGCCCATGAGTCACCCGGTCGCGGCCGGCTGCGACAGAGCCTGGATTCAAACCAGGATCTCTAGTGGCACAGTTAGCACTGCGATGCAGTGCCTTAGACCACTGCGCCACTCAGGAGTATTACATAAAAATGTATCAGAAAATACCCTTTGAAGGACATTTTGAAGGGCATATGAATTAAATGCATTGTCAAGTTAAATGGCCTGGAGAAAAGATGGACAACTAGATCAATATTTACAATGTACATGGACTTTCTAAAGCTATACAGCAAATAAAATCCCTGGTGGAACATTGATGACAGAGAATAAATGTTTGTGTAGTACACCTGGCTTATCTGTGTCCATCAACTACAAAATCAGGATTCAGATCCCTGTATTTGATTTTCAACTGTGTGTAATTATTGTAATGATCTTGGCAGACAAATCCTAATTGCACCAAATGTTTTTGATCAGCAGGAAGTGAGTCAAGACATCTGCGATCCATGATCAACACACTCCATTAGGCTAGAGAGTGAAATGTTCTGCCGCAGTAAAAAGTAGCAGCACTGTGCAGCACTGCTGAGATGAATACTGTCACGCTGCTGAGAAACCAGCCTTATTAACTACCGCTAATGAATGCAGTATATAATCGCAGCATTGTGTGTGTTGTGTATGTGTGTGTGTGTGTGTGTGTGTGCTTGCTTGCTTGCAAAAGAGAGAGTGAATGTGTGTGTACGCATACGTGTGTGTTACCTAGCTTGCAACAGAGAAAGGCCATGACTTCCTGTACGCATGTGTGTGTGTGTGTGTGTTTACCAACACACTATCACAGATTAATTATTTGAAATTTGTGAAAGGCACAGGAAAAAGTTTGCGTTATACGCCCACCCATCCTCCCCGACCAACCTCCTTCCTGTCGTTTCTATCTTCAGTAACCTGCTGTCTTTATCTGTGATTGAAATGCACTCCATACAAAATTGTGTACCGACACAAATTTCCAATAAGCAATACGTGTCTATTTCACAATAATCTGTGATACTGGGTTGGTGTTTACATGTGCACACGGGTGTGTGTCTGTGTGCATGCATGGACGATATAGACAGGGAGCGATTATGGTTAAATAACTCCATCCATTTGGCATGTAAATGACATCACATGCCTTAATGACACTAACCACGTTTCCACCCACAGTTTTCATGCGAGTAAAGTCATACTGTGTTTTAAAAAATCACAACAGCTGTGATGGAAACAGGAAGTTTCAGTACACTTTTATAAATGCCTACAGATAATTTCTTCATTCCACATGGTGGGATCTTTTTGTGTCGGTAAAATGTATTATGTGAGAAATGGCGGTGGAAACGTCTTTAGACGCAAATACTGATATAATAACCATCATAACGAAGCAAACTTGGAGTCAGGCTATGATATGGAGTGTGGTACTACCACCACAACTTGGGAAACCATGCAGTTTATTAGGCTACAGATGAAATAAGTTATGATGAACTTCACAGGGTGGTGAAAGTGCACGCTATGAGCTTGATGCCCCTTTCCAATAAATATTGAGGGTCTTATTCTGGTGACATGATGATCGATGCTTCACTACAGTTTGACAAATATAAAATATTCGTATCCATAATAATCTCATCATGTAGACTAGCCAACCCGCACAGCCTACCCGCACCGTATCTGAGAGCTGTTGGCTAGAGCGCATGTGCCAAGACCAGAGAAGGCACATTTGCTATTTAAAGTAACCGTTTTTGGGACAAAACATGCAAAACTATTGGTAGAGTTGAAAATGTGATGGAAATACATTGAACTTTAGATTTTTATTCTGTACATGAAAACTTAAGCGAACATTTTTATTGTGTGTGCACTACATCATCACGCACTGATTTTCCTCCCCAAACAAGTCAGCTTGGTGGAAACACACCACTGGAGGGAAAATGCGCATATTGTCTTTAAGTGGTTTTTTGGATATTCGCATGAAAATCTGTTACCAATTGGATGGAAACCTAGCTACTGAGAGTAGATCTAAGAGACCCCAGCAAAAATTGGCTTTACATTTATCTGACTTTCATTTATCTGCATGTCCAGCCCTTATATTTAGCCTCACAATGAAGTGTTTTACCATTTTCTTTTCAGGACAACCAGGACTACAAGTAGAATACAAAACAATTTGACATAAACGGTTGCATTCATGAGTGTTAAAAAGCCCATTTCAATGTGACAGAGGAGGGCTCTAACGTGGTTGGCTTTAAGTGTTTGGCAGCGCTGACATGTATAGAGAAACCCAGGGTAAGGTAAACATTACATTTACATTTTAGTCATTTAGCAGACGCTCTTATCCAGAGCGACTTACAGTTAGTGAATACATAAAAAAAAAAAAAAAAAATCTATTTTTTTTTTATCTATTTTTTTTTCATACTGGCCCCCCGTGGGAATCGAACCCACAACCCTGACGTTGCAAACGCCATGCTCTATCAACTGAGCTACATCCCTGCCGGCCATTCCCTCCCCTACCCTGGACGACGCTGGGCCAATTGTGCGCCGCCCATGAGTCTCCCGGTCGCGGCCGGCTGCGACAGAGCCTGGATTAGAACCAGGATCTCTAGTGGCACAGCTAGCACTGCGATGCAGTGCCTTAGACCACTGCGCCACTCAGGAGACAGACTCCACTCTGACAGCGTCCCTCTGCAGCTCTGCAGCACTCCCAATGCTCCTGAGGTATCTCAACTTATAACCTATTTAGCCAGTCAGAACTCATTATGGGGCAAACACAGGAAAAGGACTTGTCACCTGACAGCTGTCCAGTTATTTTATCCATGTACAGCAGAGGTAGGGGGTGGGCCACTCTGGTCCTGGAGGTGCTGGGCAGGGTTGCATAAAACATCTTAAGTGTCCCTTACCTGAGGGAATTGTTTAAGGAAGTTGCACAGAGCCCTTCAAACGTTTTCTTAGGTAAGGGCATCATTTAAGGGTTTTACGGTAGTTTGAAGGCATGTAAGGCAGAAAGAGTCTCTGGATACCATGGAGACAGCCTGATTCATTGACTGAATAACCTCATCCCCAGGCTCAACTGCTACCACATATAGATCCTGGAAACACTGTGCAACAAAGTGGGACTTGAAAGGGGCATGGGTTAAAATCAAGGCGGGAGAGAGAGAGAACCTGCTAAAGCTATATTAAAGGTGAAAAATGCTGAAATCGACAATTAAAATAAATATTCTATCACAGCAACCATATTATTTTTGGGAAGCCCACAATTGATTCTGAGTTTGGGCATATAAAGTTTATATGTGAAAACTACTTTTAAGATACATACTTACCGATTTCCCAAACTCACTTCCTTGTTTATCCCTAGGTAGAAAATATACAGGTTAGGACAAGAGGATTCTAATATCCCATAAGTCTTGGCATAAATGCAGAATTTTAACAATGGGACTAGCAATGCAAGCGAAAATGACGGGAAGTGAATGTTACAGTACAGAAAGTACAGAAAGTCAGCAAAGACATAGCATAACTGTTTTACTATCATTCTATTCATTTAAACATTTCTCAAATTATCTACAGCCACTTAATTACTTGATTTCCCGACCGCTGGTCACGTTTTCAATGCTAATCCTGTAATCAGCAACGGTGCTGGTCCAATTAATTAGTTTATTTTCAAACGCTGCCACATGGAATTATTATGTTGTCCTAACCTGTATATTTTTTGACCTAGGTTTAGCCTAAATCACTTGCAATGCTCGCGGTTTGAAATCCACAATGTAGAGGGAGGTTCTAAGGGTTATGCTAGATGGTGATGGACTGAGAGATCAGCCAATGAAAATCCAGCAGGAGTTTTTCCCGCTCCTTCCATAGGCTCCATTCAAGTCCCTTTCTGAGGCGCTGTGAAACCAGATGGTTCGAAAGAGAAAGAGACGGCTGGTGGATGAGATTACTGACTGAATGTCTTGTAAAAGAGATCGCATTTATTTTGGGAGATCGCAAAATACAACTTTTACATTCAAGACAGGATAAACAAATTGTTTCAAATGATAATAAAACACATTTATTTATTTTAGTTACTTTTTCCTAAACTTCTATTACTTTCTAGCACATTAAGCTAGCTTACACAGAGTAGCTAGCTAGCTAGCCAGCTAGCTTTGAAGCCATGGATTGTGTACCTTCCATTGTTTAGCTAAGTAGCTAGCTAGCTAACTGGTTTGCCACCAGGGCAGAGGAAAGCAACATTCACCTCCACAAATGCTGTTTGCATTGATATCCATTGATATCCATTGCCTACTGAATGAAGCAGTTAAGGGACCTTATGGGCACCTTGAACTTTTTCACTTAATTTAAGGGGAATATTTGCCTTAAAATGTTTTGTGCAACTGACTTAAAGTTAATGAAACTTTAAGGGAAAGATAAGGATGGCAATTAAGGGAAAAGATAAGGGGGGAAATTAACTTAAGATGTTTTATGCAACCGGGCCTTGGAGTGCATGTCTGCAGGCTTTTGTTCCAGCACAGCATAAACACACCTGATTCTACTATATGTAGTAGAACTGCAGCAGGAGACTATTCCCCCTATACATGCAGGGGCCAAAATTAATTGAAATGCATTAAAGACACACTTGGTATTCACTGTCATATTGCATTTTAGAATGCGGCGCTCAGAATGTGACATTTATTGCCATGAATGCTCGGCAGACGAACGCACTGGCATTGAACAGATTTATGCTGCCAATGCCGGCGGTATCCATCACAGGGGGAAAACGGCGGCGTCAAAATGCCATTCACTTTCAAATGACTTTCCTTTTCCCAAAAGCCAGGAGGAGAGTGAGTGGGAAATGTTCCTGAAAAGTGCCACTTTTGTAATTACATCACATCAACGACATGTCTTTCTTCTCCCATAGTAGCCCCGCTATTGTAATGGCCCTGCCTTGATGCCTGGATGACTGACACATCATTTATGAAGGTCTGAGAAAAGAAATCCTCATTAAGTTTAAATTGAATTATCCTCAAAGCTTTAACAAGGCGTTTGACATTTACTGTACGATGCCAATAGACGGTTTCACCCTTTGTGGATTCCTGGGAAACTGACAGTCACACAACAAGACCCTGGGTAATGTATATGTGTGCTGCTGTGCACATTGATACCACGTCAATAGACAGACCATTTTCCATTTGTTTTATATGCATGAGTGAAAGATGATACCATGGCTGTCTTCATGGGTTGAGGGAACCTGAGACACACACTCATGCACGCATGCACACACGCATGCAAACACACGCGCACACACACACATTAATTTACCCTTTGTCTTGGATCAGGTCTCAAGGGACTTAAGAACCTTTAGGATCTCTCGACAGTAGCCAGAAGCAGTAGCTAACTCCCCATTTCCTATCTTATTTTCTGTCCTCCATCTACTGCTTCTGCTAGCCCTTCTCCCTGCATGCTTCCTCCACCCCTCCTCCCCAGCTAGTCACCACCACTGGCTGTGTGAGCAGGCCCACTAATACGGGAATGAACACGGGTGATCTCGGCAGTCCGGCATGGCTTTGATATTTCCGTCATTAAAGACTCAAGCTGAGTCGTAGCATGTAGCAAAGTCCCCCTATGGGGACAGCTATAGCTGCCGGTTGTGATGGCGGCTGTTTAAAGGCCTTCATTACCCCCACCAGGAGGCTCCACACTGGGGACACTGCAGGGAGGAGATTGGCATGACTCTACCCACCACTGGTTAGCACACCATGGGGACGCATGCAGAACTCACAGGCTGCCTGGTGCCTGGTGTCAGCTACAGGGCACTGCAATGGGAACCCAAGGATGGTGGATAATTGGCTTGTGTAGGGAATAAGGAACGGGGAGTGAGACATTCTATGTGTTGTGGCTGAGTATAGTTGGCACTGGGCTACGGTTAGAATGTCCTATTATACAGAACAGCAGCGGAAGGGAATAGGAAAGAAAGACATGAAAGGCTTTGAGATATATACCCACAGATATATGCTTTCACCTTGCCACAACACTGCCCCGGTGCCGCTAACTGTGTCTCAGACAGTGCTTTCTTCCCGGGCCCCGTTAAGCAGGCCAAGGCGAGCTTTATCGTTATCTGGGAGTAGCGTAATTAAGACGTTAGCATCTCCTGCACAGCTCAGCGCATTACTGGGGAGAAAAAAGGCAGACGGAGAGGAGTCTGATGGTTTATCTCAGGGGCTAATAAAAAAACGGACTGATTTTTGACTATGTTTTTTTTTTCTCAGCCCCACGGCTTATGTTTTTCCCCCTGACTTTTGAAGCACAACGCAGCATAAAACTCTCCCTTGGTAACCTGGAGGGGAAGGAGAGTAAGAAAATAAAGAAATAGTGCCCTAAAGTGTGAGGTAACCAAACTCGGCAGCACATCAAAAGGTTTCAACATGTTTTTTTGAGGTGTTGGGTGCCTGTTAACATAGAATGAGGCATCTTACTGGTGTTTTTGTTGCTGTTGTTGTTTTTGTCTGAGACTTTAAGGGTATGAGCTCACGCTATCGAGCGATGGGAGAGAAACAATGGGATGTTAGCATTAGCATAACAAAAGTAGCATGGTGCTAATAGCAGGGGACTAAGAAACACAGGGCCAAAAGACAAAATGCCCAGCAAAGCACTAGTATAAAGTTAAAGAAGTCCATCAAACAGATAATGTTTGGAAGAGGAAAAAGAAGACCATGCTGCTATTTCCCAGAAATGAACCCCCACACATTCACTCACATTTCAAAGGGTTCAGATCTTCCTTCCTCCATAATTTCTCCTCCAACTAATAATAAGGGCTGTTAAATTGGCTTACATCGGGCGGATCTCTAAACCCCTGGTTGGCGTAAGCTTAGAGCCACAGAACTTTACTGCAGGGAGCAAACTCTTCCTCATAAATTGATTAAAATGTTAGGGGATAGAGGCAGAGCCATGAAGATGGTTGCATATAGACCGGGGTGAAACATAGGACACTGCTATTCTCTTTCTTACTTTGTACTGTAGATTTACACTGTCACTTTGTTCTGAGAAAGGGCTCTGCTGGTGCCCTTTCTTGTGACCTAATTCACGTCCACAGATCACCATCCTCAGAAGTGAACGGAAGTCACGCTGGGTAAGAGCATCCACTCGATGACTCAAATGTATTGTAATAAGACAAATCTAAGACCGAACATATGTGATTGGCTGAATGAAGCTAAAAGGAAGCTAAAGTGGAGAGTATTTATGCTGAGTCACTCTGGCAGGAAGACAACCTCACCTTGCTATTCCAAATGAGACTTCCTCCTTATTGCGGTCCGGGGAGCTGTTCACGTTTTTTTGTTAATTACCTGGGTTTGTCTTGCAGATTATTGCTCAGCAACAAAGAACTGCATCTTCGGGCCGAGCGCTTGGGGGCCATCTTCCCCCGGCACTTAAAAAATTCAAGACACATGCTCACAATATATATTTTATACTCCTGGACTGGGATTTATAATGCATTATGTTGTGTGTGGAGTAAAGAGAATCAAAGGGCTCTTATATTGTGTACTATAAAGCCAACGTGTGTAATGTGTTTTAGAGGGACCCATGCATGTTTATGAGGTAGAGAGAGGATAGACAAAAGCCAAAGACAGAGATGAATAGGTATAATCTACTACTGGGGCTATAATTTACATATCCATGATTACACTTGGTGTCCTCCACCAACGGCTCCTGAGTTTCCATTATCGCCAGGCGTTCTGTGGATTCATAACGGATGCTGAATAAAGTGGAGCCATTCAGTCAGTGTGTGTGTGCTTGTGTGTGTGCGTGTGTGTGTGTGCGTGCGTGGGTGCATGTGAACGCATGAGAGATTCAGTGTGTGTACTGTATGTGTGTGCATGTGTGCGTGCATGGTGTGCCTGCGTGTGTACGTGCGTGCATTGAATTAGCATAACATCAACTTCAAGCTTACGTTCATGAGTCAAGCTAATTAGTGGTACTCAGCATCAGAAATGTACAGTTCAGGTATAACAGTCCCCCGTACATCAAATCAACCATGTCTATGGCTCCCGCTGGAGCATCCTAATGCCAGAATCATGCAGTCTCCAGAGGAATACGCATTAACAATACAACCCCCCTTTATCCACAGCAGAAGTCAATTATAGGATGGTGATATGATGTGAAGAGAGAGAACAGTTGTAGGGACCTATTCATTGGATAAAGTCTGGTTGGACCAAGTTTGTGAAGGCATCGTTTGAGACGGCCATAAACGTAAGCAGTCCTCCTCCTTACTGCTTCCAAGTGATTACTCCAGCTTAAAGAGAAGAACGGGATCTTAAGCACTTATACATTCGTAACATATTGTACGAATGAACTTGCAAATTGGGAACATATCATACATTTTTTTGTATTTTTTTTTGCAGGATGTAACATATCATACTAAATGGATGACGTTGTCCACATTTGTGCATCATTTTCAGGGACCAGTTTTGGCTCGTGAGTGCTACTTTCAGAACTACTGGCAAAAAAGTATACAAAAGCTTTGGAATGCATCTTTAACCCTCATTCTACCATCTAGGGTCAGTTTGACCCCAGAGGCATATTTTTCATCACAGCCCAAAGGTGGTTTATTCAATTCTTCAAATTTTTACTTTGTCAAAGAACTTGTTCTTAAAAACTAAATATTTTTTTAGTGTTTCTGTCTCAATATGCAGTAGACTTTTCAAAAACACCTAATTTCGCCTATAGTAATTTGATAGATAGGATCTTGATTTGAATCTAGGTTTCTCTGGAGACTTAATAACAAGTTATCCATAACACCAAAGGGTGTAGGGGAACCTGTATCAGTGATTTTGAGGAATATAGCTCCCCATGTACTCGCCTAAGATTGTACTTTTTTATACCACATATTGTATGACTGTGTACAAAACCAAAATTACCTTATTTCTGTGCGAATAAAAGTCTGCCAATGGTATAAAAAGTCAGCCAACGGTATACAGTGGGGAAAAAAGTATTTAGTCAGCCACCAATTGTGCAAGTTCTCCCACTTAAAAAGATGAGAGAGGCCTGTAATTTTCATCATAGGTACACGTCAACTATGCCAGAAAATCACATTGTAGGATTTTTAATGAATTTATTTGCAAATTATGGTGGAAAATAAGTATTTGGTCAATAACAAAAGTTTCTCAATACTTTGTTATATACCCTTTGTTGGCAATGACACAGGTCAAACGTTTTCTGTAAGTCTTCACAAGGTTTTCACACACTGTTGCTGGTATTTTGGCCCATTCCTCCATGCAGATCTCCTCTAGAGCAGTGATGTTTTAGGGCTGTCGCTAGGCAACACAGACTTTCAACTCCCTCCAAAGATTTTCTATGGGGTTGAGATCTGGAGACTGGCTAGGCCACTCCAGGACCTTGAAATGCTTCTTACGAAGCCACTCCTTCGTTGCCCGGGCGGTGTGTTTGGGATCATTGTCATGCTGAAAGACCCAGCCACGTTTCATCTTCAATGCCCTTGCTGATGGAAGGAGGTTTTCACTCAAAATCTCACGATACATGGCCCCATTCATTCTTTCCTTTACACGGATCAGTCGTCCTGGTCCCTTTGCAGAAAAACAGCCCCAAAGCATGATGTTTCCACCCCCATGCTTCACAGTAGGTATGGTGTTCTTTGGATGCAACTCAGCATTCTTTGTCCTCCAAACACGACGAGTTGAGTTTTTACCAAAAAGTTATATTTTGGTTTCATCTGACCATATGACATTCTCCCAATCCTCTTCTGGATCATCCAAATGCACTCTAGCAAACTTCAGACGGGCCTGGACATGTACTGGCTTAAGCAGGGGGACACGTCTGGCACTGCAGGATTTGAGTCCCTGGCGGCGTAGTGTGTTACTGATGGTAGGCTTTGTTACTTTGGTCCCAGCTGTCTGCAGGTCATTCACGTGTGGTTCTGGGATTTTTGCTCACCATTCCTGTGATCATTTTGACCCCACGGGGTGAGATCTTGCGTGGAGCCCCAGATCGAGGGAGATTATCAGTGGTCTTGTATGTCTTCCATTTCCTAATAATTGCTCCACAGTTGATTTCTTCAAACCAAGCTGCTTACCTATTGCAGATTCAGACTTCCCAGCCTGGTGCAGGTCTTCAATTTTTTTTTCTGGTGTCCTTTGACAGCTCTTTGGTCTTGGCCATAGTGGAGTTTGGAGTGTGACTGTTTGAGGTTGTGGACAGGTGTCTTTTATACTGATAACAAGTTCAAACAGGTGTCATTAATACAGGTAACGAGTGGAGGACAGAGGAGCCTCTTAAAGAAGAAGTTACAGGTCTGTGAGAGCCAGAAATCTTGCATGTTTGTAGGTGACCAAATACTTATTTCCACCATAATTTGCAAATACATTCATTAAAAATCCTACAATGTGATTTTCAGGATTTTTTTTCCTCAATTTGTCTGTCATAGTTGACGTGTACCTATGATGAAAATTACAGGCCTCTCTCATCTTTTTAAGTGGGAGAACTTGCACAATTGGTGGCTGACTAAATACTTTTTTCCCCCACTGTAAATACTTGATAGAACTGCAATACAGAACTCAGATACACTGAATCTACACAGAGAGCTGTATTGGTGTGCATTCTCCAAAAAGTTATTATTCTAGGTCAAATCTAAAAACGTATTTGAATCCTGGTTTTTCTGGAGATATAATATGAATTTATACATATCCTCAGAGGGTTGAGGGGGACCTGTATCAGTGATTCTGGTGAGATCACCTGCAGAAATGTAGCACCTTATGTAATCCCTTATGGTTATAACTGATTTTAACTAGGTATGACCGTGTACAAAATCAAAATGACCTTACATATATGCTTAGTTGTAGTGAAAACGGCTCAGTGGTATGAATACTTGGTAGAACTGTAATACAGAAACATCTACATGTACCCATAGTGCTGTATTGGTATGTATTCTTTGAAAAATAGTTATTCTAAGGGAAATTATATTTACAGTGCATTCGGAAAGTATTCAGACCCCTTGACTTTTTCCACATTTTGTTACATTACAGCCTTATTCGAAAATGGATTCAATTGTTTTTTGCCCCTCATCAATCTACACACAATACCCCATAATGACAAAGTAAAAACATGATTTTAGAAATGTTTGCAAATGTATAAAAATTAAAAACTGAAATATCTCATTTACATAAGTATTCAGACCCTTTACTCAGTACTTTGTTGAAGCACCTTTGGCAGTGATTACAGCCTCAAGTCTTCTTGGGTATGACGCTACAAGCTTGGCACACCTGTATTTGGGGAGTTTCTCCCATTCTTTTCTGCAGATCCTCTCAAGCTCTGTCAGGTTGGATGGGGAGCGTTGCTGTACAGCTATTTTCAGGTCTCTCCAGAGATGTTCGATCGGGTTCAAGTCCGGGCTCTGGCTGGGCCACTCAAGGACATTCAGAGACTTGTCCCGAAACCACTCTTGCGTTGTCTTGGCTGTGTGCTTAGGGTCATTTTCCTGTTGGAAGGTGAACCTTCGCCCCCAGTCTGAGGTCCTTAGCACTCTGGGGCAGGTTTTCATCAAGGATCTCTCTGTACTTTGCGCCGTTCATCTTTCCCTCAATCCTGACTAGTCTCCCAGTCCCTGCTGCTGAAAAACATCCCCACAACATGATGCTGCCACCACCATGCTTCACCGTATGGATGGTGCCAGGTTTCCTCCAGATGTGACACTTGGCATTCAGGCCAAAGAGTTCAACCTTGGTTTCATCAGACCAGAGAATCTTGTTTCTCATGGTCTGTCCTTTAGGTGCCTTTTGGCAAACTCCAAGCGGGCTGTCATTTGCCTTTTACTGAGGAGTGGCTTCCGTCTGGCCACTATACCATAATGGCCTGATTGGTGGAGGGCTGCAGAGATGGTTGTCCTTCTGGAAGGTTCTCCTATCTCCACATAGGAACTCTGGAGCTCTGTCAGAGAGACCATTGGGTTCTTGTTCACCTCCCTGACCAAGGCCCTTCTCCCCCGACTGCTCAATTTGGCCGGGCGGGCAGCTCTAGGAAGAGTCTTGGTGGTTCCAAACTTCTAACATTTAAGATTGATGGAGGTCACTGTGTTCTTGGGGACCTTCAATGCTGCAGAATTTTTTTGGTACCCTTCCCCAGATCTGTGCTTCGACACAATCCTGTCTCGGAGCTCTACGAACAATTCCTTCGACCACATGGCCTGTTTTTTGCTCTAACATTCACTGTCAACTGTGGGACCTTATATAGACAGGTGTGTGCCTTTTCAGATCATGTCCAATCAATTGAATTTACCACAGGTGGACTCCAATCAAGTTGTAGAAACATTTCAAGGATGATTAATGGAAACAGGATGCACCTGAGCTCAATTTCGAGTCTCATGGCAAAGGGTCTGAATACTTATGTAAATAAGGTATTTCAGTTCTTTATTTTTAATTCATTTGCAAACATTTCTAAAAACCTGTTTTCGCTTTGTCATTATGGGGTATTGTGTGTAGATTGCTGAGGATTTTTATTTCTTTAATCCATTTTAGAATAAGGCTGTAACATAATGTGGAAAAAGTCAAGGGGTCTGAATACTTTCCGACGGCACTGTTCATTCAAATATCCTGGGTTTGCCTATTATATTATAATGTATGCGGTCTAAGGGAATATACAGTGCCTTCAGAAAGTATTCACTGTCGCAGATTATTAAATAACTCTATGATGTGTGTGACGATGATGGGTGTCAGATAGTGATAAATAGAAATAGATTAATTAATTTAAATGTACCACTAAATGTAGACCAATAAGTGTTCTTCAACCTATTTAATACCACAGTTTGAATAATTGTACTTCTATCTTCTTCGTTTGCTTTTGTTTAGTTTGTTGTTTGTTTTGGCTTGGTTTCTTGTGTTATTATTATTTATATTTATCACTTGCTGTTATGATTTGTCTACTATTTCCCCATCCATAGGGAAGAGATGGATGGGAGGGAGGGTACATGGGAAACTGGGTGAGGGGTGGGTGGGGTTAAAAGTGGGTGGGCAAGAAAATATAAATTCCTGTAGGATGAATTACTGTTCAATTGTATATTATATCATTGTGCAGGAATAATTGTGAAAAATATTATTCCAAAAAAGAAAAATAATAGATATATATATTTTTTTCAGATAACATTATTTACATGTCTTATGATGTTTTGATAATTAAGTTGATATTTTGCATGATCATTGCTTTTTCCAATTATTTCTTCTTGGAGTCAAAATGACCCCAGTTGGTAATCCATGTATGTAAACTATATTGGTAGTATGAGGGTTAACACACGCTATAGACTTTCCTTTCTTCTTTTTTTACGATTGCAGCTGCCATGTTTTGGAAAACACTTTGCAAAAAATATATGAGGCCAATATTGACTGAGACAGCAGAACACACTCTTAAAGAGATTCAGTTACTCTTTCCTCTGACCCATTTCATATGCAACCAACAAGGTTGTGGCTCCATCTGAGGACCAGCCTGCGTCTATACAGACCTATAAAATCAGCTTGGGATCCAAAATGGAGTCATAAAACCAGTACCAAGCATGGCCTCCACGGAGGGAAGAGTATATTTCACTCAGCTTCGCTTTATTGCCAAGTTGTTACTTTCCGCTCAATAACTCTTTCTGGCAGCCCTGGCCGATTTTGAAAAGGTACTTTTTACAGGGTTTTGTTCAAATCATTTGAAGTATTTCTTAATAGTTTTACTGTGCATACTCTATCCCCACAGTTTTGTGGCCTAACAATAACATTCATAGACCAAACCTTGTTCATTTGCTTACAATAAAGACAAATCGAATGATACAGTGAGAGACAAAAGTATTTGATCCCCTACTGATTTTGTACGTTTGCCCACTGACAAAGAAATGATCTGTCTATAATTTTAATGGTAGGTTTATTTGAACAGTGAGAGACAGAATAACAACAAAAAATCAAGAAAAACGCATGTCAAAAATGTTATAAATTGATTTGCATTTTAATGAGGGAAATAAGTATTTGAACCCTCTGCAAAACATGACTTAGTACTTGGTGGCAAAACCCTTGTTGGCAATCACAGAGGTCAGACGTTTCTTGTAGTTGGCCACCATGTTTGCACACATCTCAGGAGGGATTTTGTCCCACTCCTCTTTGCAGATCTTCTCCAAGTCATTAAGGTTTCGAGGCTGATGTTTGGCAACTCGAACCTTCAGCTCCCTCCCCAGATTTTCTATGTGATTAAGGTCTGGAGACTGGCTAGGCCACTCCAGGACCTTAATGTGCTTCTTCTTGAGCCACTCCTTTGTTGCCTTGGCCGTGTGTTTTGGGTCATTGTCATGCTGGAATACCCATCCACGACCCATTTTCAATGCCCTGGCTGAGGGAAGGAGGTTCTCACTCAAGATTTGACGGTACATGGCCCCGTCCATCGTCCCTTTGATGCAGTGAAGTTGTCCTGTCCCCTTAGCAGAAAAACACCCCCAAAGCATAATGTTTCCACCTCCATGCTTGACGGTGGGGATGGTGTTCTTGGGGTCATAGGCAGTATTCCTCCTCCTCCAAACACGGTGAGTTGAGTTGATGCCAAAGAGCTCCATTTTGGTCTCATCTGACCACAACACTGACTATGGTCCCAGCTGCCTTGAGATCATTGACAAGATCCTCCCGTGTAGTTCTGGGCTGATTCCTCACCATTCTCATGATCATTGCAACTCCACGAGGTGAGATCTTGCATGGAGCCCCAGGCCGAGGGAGATTGACAGTTATTTTGTGTTTCTTCCATTTGCGAATAATTGCACCAACTGTTGTCACCTTCTCACCATGCTGCTTGGCGACGGTCTTGTAGCCCATTCCAGCCTTGTGTAGGTCTACAATCTTGTCCCTGACATCCTTGGAGAGCTCTTTGGTCTTGGCCATGGTGGAGAGTTTGGAATCTGATTGATTGATTGCTTCTGTGGACAGGTGTCTTTTATACAGGTAACAAGTTGAGATTAGGAGCACTCCCTTTAAGAGTGTGCTCCTAATCTCATCTCGTTACCTGTATAAAAGACACCTGGGAGCCAGAAATCTTTCTGATTGTGTCACGCCCTGGCTCCGGGGACTCTTAAATGTTGAGCCAGTGTGTGGATTTTTCTATGTTTAGTTTTCTATGTTTTTTGTTCTAGATCGTTTAGATCTATGTTGGCCAGGGTGATTCCCAATCAGAGGCAGCTGTAGCTCATTGTCTCTGATTGGGGACCATACTTAGGCAGCCTGTTGGCACCAGTTAGTTTGTGGGATCTTGATCCGCAAAGGTTTGGTGTGTGTAACCTCAGGACTTCACGTATCGTTGGTTTGTTGTTTTGGTTTTGTTCGTGTGTTAAGTACTAATTAAAGATGTAGGCTTATCACGCTGCGCCTTGGTTCCACGAGTCATCAGTCAACGTTCATGACAGAAGATCCCACCCAAAGAGGACCAAGCAGCGTGTCCAGGAACAGAGAGCCTGGACTTGGGAAGAGATCCTGGACGGGAAGGGATCCTGGACTTGGGAAGAGATTCAGGCCGGAATGGATCGCCGTCCTTGGGAGGAGACTGTGGAGGCGCGCTACAGAGAGGAGCAGCGGCAACGCAGAGGGTACCGGCCGAGGAGGAAGCACGAGAGACAGCCCCAAGATTTTTTTTTTGGGGGGGCTAAAAGGGTGGTTGGCGGAGCCTAGAGTTAGAGCAGAGCCAACTCCCCATACTCAGGCTAGGAAGCGTGAGACTGGGCAGGCTCCGTGTTATGCGGAGCCACGTACTGTGCTGCGAGTGTTCCGGCACAGTCCTGTACGTCCGGTGCTAGCACCACGCACGTGTCGTGCTAAGGTGGGCATGCAGCCAGGACGGGGTGTGCCGGCTCAATGCTCGTGGCCTCCAGTACGCCTCCTCGGTCCCGTATATCCTGCGCCAGTGCCACGTGCTGTAGCGCCAGTACGAGTGCACAGCCCTGTACGTCCTGTGCTGATGCCTCACACATATTGTGTGGAAATAGGCATTCAGCCAGAACGGGTTGTGTCAGCTCTCCGCTCCAGACCTCCAGTCCTTCTCCACAGTCTGGCCCGGCCCGTTCCGGCTCCCCGCACCAAGCCAGTGGTGCGTGTTCCCAGTCCAGCCAGGCCTGTTCCTTCTCCCCGCACCAAGCCAGTGGTGCGTGTTCCCAGTCCAGCCCGGCCTGTTCCTGCTCCCCGCACCAAGCCAGTGGTGCGTGTTCCCAGTCCAGCCCGGCCTGTTCCTGTCCCTCGCACCAAGTCAGTGGTGCACGTCGCCAGCCCGGTCCGGCCTGTTCCTGTCCCTCGCACCAAGCCAGTGGTGCGCGTCGCCAGCCCGGTCTGGCCTGTTCCTGCTCCCCGCACCAAGCCAGTGGTGCGCGTCGCCAGCCCGGTCCGGCCTGTTCCTGCTCCCCGCACCAAGCCTGTGGTGCGCGTCGTCAGCCCGGTCCGGCCCGTTCCTGCTCCCCGCACCAAGCCAGTGGTGCGCGTCGCCAGCCCGGTCCGGCCTGTTCCTGTCCCTCGCACCAAGCCAGTGGTGCGCGTCGCCAGCCCGGTCCAGCCTGTTCCTGCTCCCCGCACCAAGCCAGTGGTGCGCGTCGCCAGCCCGGTCCGGCCTGTTCCTGCTCCCCGCACCAAGCCAGTGGTGCGCGTCGCCAGCCCGGTCCGGCCTGTTCCTGCTCCCCGCACCAAGCCTGTGGTGGCCCGTTCCTGCTCCCCGCACCAAGCCAGTGGTGCGCGTCGTCAGCCCGGTCCGGCCCGTCCCTGTTCCACCGGTGCCTGGTCCGGCACCGGTCAGCTGCTCCACTCCAGAGTCAGAGCAATCCGCTCCACCGGGGTCCGGTCCAACTCCAGTCAGCGGATCCACTCCGGTGCCAGAGCAATCCGCTCCACCGGTGTCCAGTCCAGCTCCGGCCAGCGGCTCCAGTCCGGAGCCGGTAAGGTTTGGTCCACCGTCGTCGGGTCCAGCTCCAGTCAGCGGGACCAGACCAGGGGCGCAACGGGGAGGTGGAGAAAAGGTGGTGGTCACGCCCGGAGCCGGATCCGCCTCCGAGGCGGAATGCCCACCCGGCCCCTACCCTCTTGTGTTTGTGTGGCGTGGTCGCAGTCCGCGCCTTTGGGGGGGGGGGTACTGTCACGCCCTGGTTCTGGGGACTCTTAAATGTTGAGCCAGGGTGTGGATTTTTCTATGTTTAGTTTTCTATGTTTTTTGTTCTAGATCGTTTAGATCTATGTTGGCCAGGGTGGTTCCCAATCAGAGGCAGCTGTAGCTCGTTGTCTCTGATTGGGGACCATACTTAGGCAGCCTGTTGGCACCAGTTAGTTTGTGGGATCTTGATCCGTAAAGGTTTGGTGTGTGTAACCTCAGGACTTCACGTATCGTTGGTTTGTTGTTTTGGTTTTGTTCGTGTGTTAAGTACTAATTAAAGAAGTACGCTTATCACGCTGCGCCTTGGTTCCACGAGTCATCAGTCAACGTTCGTGACAGATTGAGAGGGGGTCAAATACTTATTTCCCTCATTTAAATACAAATCAATTTATAACATTTTTGACATGCGTTTTTCTGGATTCTTTGTTGTTATTCTGTCTCTCACTGTTCAAATAAACCTACCATTAAAATTATAGACTGATAATTTCTTTGTCAGTGGGCAAACGTACAAAATCAGCAGGGGATCAAATACTTTTTTCCCTCACTGTACATGTGTATCCGTTTACGGTCTCCTGCTGGTTGGATACGGATAAGTGAACACCTTTAGATGAACATACACCTGCTATGGTTGAATAGGAGCAATAGGCGTTAGAACATTCGGGAAGGGTAATAGGGGGGTCTAATGTATGTGGATGGTGGTGGGTGCTGAAGATTCATGGTGGGCCATGTGGAACAAGGCTTTGTACACCGGGAAAAATAAATCACACCACACCCCTGGTCCGGCTAGCTACTCTCCACCCCCTCCCCATCGCTGTACCCTTATCATGATTAACAACCTTTTCCCCCCTGAATTTATTGAAATATGGAATTAAACCTCCATGGTGTCTGTGTGTTTGCTGCTGGTGGATGAAATGATTGGGCCAGTATGTTACCAATCACACAAAGGAATAAAGGTCATTATCAATCATTTCAATGACTTCTTCCATTCTCCACTGTTAGAGAACTGCCCTCATTTAGAAATAGGAGTCCTCAATTCCCTTCACCTTCGTTAATAGCAAACATGTCTGGGCTGTTTGATTAGTCTGAACGGTAATTGAACAAGGGGGAAGGGAAGAAATCACTGGAGAGTTTGGAAAAGCAGGAGGGAAGGAGGAGGCGTTGTGGCCTGTCAACCTTGAAGCGCGATGCCAAGTCAGTGACACCAGAGGGAAAACAGCTGCTGCAGGTGAAGGGGGGATGGAGGGAAGGATGGAGGGAGGAAGCGGCAGTCCACCTCAACAACAACAACAGAACATTATCCGTAGCCCTGGTGACACCGCATGCAAATAGGAATGGACGCCCGACAACTTTAGCATGAAGGAAGAAAAACAAAACAGAGGGAGTTTTCTTTTCCTGGCACTTTGAGGATCAAGGTTAAAAAGCAGCACATGGTGCCATATGTTACCACCGTCTACAGAGTCAAAGGAGGCTGAGATTCTGAGACGGGAAGGAGTGAGTCACTTATCAAATAGTGAGAATATGACTGTTTCTTCAGGCAGTCCTACTGTAGGGTAGTTTGCCAAACAGGCAGCTTCCACATTATAATATGAAGGGAGGCCTCTCAGTTAACAATGTTGGGTGGAGAAAACATCAGGCAACATCAATTTGAAAGGCAGATGAGGTTATTCTCTGTTATGACAAAGGGAGAAGATAACAGCCTTGAAAACAAAACAAGACTTTAATCAGGATAAATAAAGCGGGCAGATCAATGCATCTCCAAAGAGTTATGGGAGAAGTGTAGAACATGTAGTGTTGACGCCTTCCTTTACTTAGAAACACATTACTAGGTCATCTGTCGGTCACATACGACAGGTAACCATCACTCAGGGGGCAACGTCTGGATATGTGACATGTACAATGACTATCAACAATTAAATATGGCACATCATGTCAGACACGATCTGCACTTCTGTCCATCAACTCCCTATGGGCGTCATAAGACTGCACTGTAGGCATCATGGACGCATTGTGTTGCAAAGCACTGTTTGAAAAACAAGTGTTTATTTAACAGTGACTCTTGAACAGAAGTAGAAAGCTGGAGAAGGGAAGGAAAATTGTGGTGATGTTAGATCAAGTTCATATTGTTATGAATGTAAATGTTTTCAAGTGGTTTTCTCACACAGAGATACATTGAATTAGAGCTCTATTTAACCCTCCCGTTGTCCTAGGGTCAAAATGACCCACCACTGTGTTGAACCAACTTTATTAAATTTTTATATTTTTGGGATCATTGACTTTAAAGTATCACTGCCTCCTTCTCACAAATGATCCAAAAAATATAAAAATTAAATAAAGTTGGTTCAACACAGTGGCGGGTCATTTTGACCCTAGGACAACGGGAGGGTTAATTCTGTGTTAACTTGAAAATGTTTAGAACATTCTAGGAAGGGAAATGTTCACATTTCTTAGAACACACATTGCTTGGTCTCTCTCCTTCCTGACCTCTCTCTTTCTCCCCACTCTCTTATCCTCCTCCATCTCAAGTAAACATCTACTGCTATCTACAAATCAGAGTAATTTACTCAGCAGCACAGACATTGGAGAATTCCATGGAAATGTAAATATAGAAACATACATGCATATGCCAATTAGTTGACTTCAGTCAATAATTCATACAGTTCAGCATTTTACACATTCTACTTTTATGCACATTTTTATGTTGTTGTCAGGGTAACATGTCTTACATTTTTAGAGAGGTAAATAATGTTAAATCAATCTGTTGTTTACTTCCAATTTACAATGTTTAAAAAAAGATGTTCTCAATTTTCAATGTTTAGATTTTTCTTATTTTTGATGAGTTCCTCTGTGTATGATTACTTAATATGTATGATTACTTAATATGTGCAAATACTTGTAATTATTTACAGGACAATTGTTCAGAGGATGGGAATGGAAGGAAAGCTCACAGGTGGGCAGGAATTTTAAGAAGAAGTACAAGGTAATAAACATTGGATGGGTCATGGAAATCTTAGTGTAATTGTAATGTCATTGTTGTTTTATGATCTCCTAAACTCATTACTCTTGTTCTCCAACATTGTTGGTTCAATTAATAAAATACTGAACCCAACTAAGATTCCTACAGTAAGATACAAAGTTAAATTTAAAATGTTCTGCATGCCAACTTGAAAAATCCTCAAACAATATCATATCATACCCGAACAGAGACAGACCAGGGAGAGGCCACTGCTGAGAGCTGGAGATGGTTCAAACTAATGCATGAGGCAATTGGGGCAATGGCCTCTATTTCAGCACCTGTCTTGATTGCCTCAGCAGCAACAAAGGTACAGCAGCCCCCCTCTGCCCCCCTGAAATAAAACTTGTTTTAGACCTTTCAGAATGATGCCCCATGATAATGCAAAAACTACAGCTTTATGCAAACAAGTAACTTTAAAGCAGCGGTTTCCATGTATTATCTGCAGAGGGCCAGTGTGGGTACAAGCATTCCTTCCAACCAGTAAGTCACATCTCTGACTCAACAACTTAGTCTTGACTGGAGACTTTGACAAGGTGAATCAGGTCTGTGACAGACTGGTTGGAATGAAAGCTTGGAACCACACTGACCCTTTGTGGATAAGACTGGATACCACTACTTTAAATGTAAACAATGGTTAGAAAGAACACATTACAAAGTGAATGAGACCAAGGGGGTGATTTAGACAGCTTGATTGTAGTTATGGTCTGCCAGAAGGGGAGGAACTTGGACAGGTGTTGAAATGCGTGCTGCCAAGTTGTTTCTTTAGGCATCCCAGCTTGCTTAATTTGGGCCCTGCCTTGGTGCTGGTCCAGTGTCCACAATGTCTCTCTGCATCTCTGGGTCTGGTTCCTTAAGGTCCCCAACCCCCATGCAGATGTTGTGCAAAACTGCACAAGCACAGATGACCTTCGGCACAAAAGTGTGTTGAACTTCCAAGGCCTTGAAGAAGATGCTCCTCCAATGCGTCTTCAACATCCCAAAAGTCCTCTCGATGATGCAACGAGCCTTTGAATCCTGCTTGTTGTAGCGTTTCTGGAACGCACTTTGCACGGGCTTCCGGAATGGGGTCATTATAGATGGGCTGTTGCAGGGATAGCCTCCATCGCCTAAGATGAAGTATCCTGCAGGTGGGTACCTTTTCTCACCATTAACAGGGCTGTTCTTAAGTACACGTGTATCCTGAACCAATCCAGAATAGCCCAAGAAAATGTCAATGAAACTCCCCTTGCTGTCACAGATAGCTTGAAGTTGAATGGAGGAAAACAGCTTCCTGTTGACATAATCCTGTGTATCTTGGCCTGTGGGTGCCTTAATGCGCACATGAGATGCATCAATTTCTCCCACACACTTGATGAATGCCTGGCTCCGTGGTAGCCTAGCAAAGCCCTGGCCAACAGCATCTAACTCCTCTCGTTTGGGCAACGAAATGCACCGATGACAGATGTCATGTAACTTCTCTGTGACCTTGTGCACTGCACTGAGAAAAGAGGTCTTCAGCACAACGAAGGCACGGGAGACAACGCTGTATGAGAGCCCGTGTGCCAACCAAAATCAAATCAAATCAAATGTTATTGGTCACATACACATATTTAGCAGATGTTATTGCGGGTGTAGCGAAATGCTTGTGTTCCTAGCTTCAACAGTGCAGTAATATTTAACAATATACACAAATCTAAAAGTAAAAGAATGGAATTAAGATATATAGAAATATTAGGACAAGCAATATCGGAGTCAGGAGTATAAATATACATACACTGAACAAAAAGATAAACGCAACATGTAAAATGAGCTGAAATAAATTATCCCTGAAAATGTCCCTGTTAATGAGTGTTTCTCCTTTGACAAGATACTTTCTTTTTTATTAATTTTTTGTCATTTAGCAGACGCTCTTATCCAGAGCGACTTACAGTTAGTGAGTGTGTAATTTTTTTTATACTGGCCCCCCGTGGGAATCCAACCCACAACCCTGGCGTTGCAAACACCATGCTCTACCAACTGAGCTACATCCCTGCCGGCCATTCCCTCCCCTACCCTGGATGACACTGGGCCAATTGTGCGCCGCCCCATGGGTCTCCCGGTCGCGGCCAGCTACGACAGAGCCTGGATTCGAACCAGATCACTGTGCCACTCGGGACAGGTGTGGCATATCAAGAAGCTGATTAACGAGCATGATCATTACACAGGTGAACCTAGTGCTGGGGACAATAAAAGGTTGCTCTAATATGAGCAGTTTGGTCACACATCACAATGCCACAGATGTCTCAAGTTTTGAGGGAGCGTGCAATTGGCATGCTGACTGCAGAAATGTCCACCAAAGCTGTTGCCAGGGAATTTAATGTTCATGTCTCTACCATAAGCCGCCTCAAACGTCGTTTTAGAGAATTTCGCAGTACGTCCAACTGGCCTCACAACCGCAGATCACGTGTAACCACAAAAGCCCAGGACCTCCACATCTGGCTTCTTCAAATCAAATCAAATTACATTTTATTGGCCACACGCGCCGAATACAACAGGTGCAGACATTACAGTGAAATGCTTACTTACAGCCCTTAACCAACAGTGCATTTATTTTTAATAAAACAGTAAAATAAAACAACAACAAAAAAGTGTTGAGAAAAAAGAGCAGAAGTAAAATAAAATAACAGTAGGGAGGCTATATATACACTGGGGTACCGGTGCAGAGTCAATGTGCGGGGGCACTGGCTAGTTGAGGTAGTTGAAGTAATATGTACATGTGGGTAGAGTTAAAGTGACTATGCATAAATAATTAACAGAGTAGCAGCAGCGTAAAAAGATGTGGTGGGGGGTGGGGGTGGGGGGGCAGTGCAAATAGTCTGGGTAGCCATGATTAGCTGTTCAGGAGTCTTATGGCTTGGGGGTAGAAGCTGTTGAGAAGTCTTTTGGACCTAGACTTGGCACTCCGGTACCGCTTGCCGTGCGGTAGCAGAGAGAACAGTCTATGACTAGGGTGGATGAAGGCTTTGACAATTTTGAGGGCCTTCCTCTGACACCGCCTGGTATAGAGGTCCTGGATGGCAGAAAGCTTGCCCCAGTGATGTACTGGGCCGTACGCACTACCCTCTGTAGTACCTTGCGGTCGGAGGCCAAGCAGTTGCATACCAGGCGGTGATGCAACCAGTCAGGATGCTCTCGATGGTGCAGCTGTAGAATTTTTTGAGGATCTGAGGACCCATGCCAAATCTTTTCAGTCTCCTGAGGGGAAATAGGCTTTGTCGTGCCCTCTTCACGACTGTCTTGGTGTGTTTGGACAATGATAGTTTGTTGGTGATGTGGACACCAAGGAACTTGAAGTTCTCAACCTGTTCCACTACAGCCCCGTCGATGAGAATGGGGGCGTGCTCAGTCCTCTTTTTTTTCCTGTAGTCCACAATCATCTCCTTTGTCTTGGTCACATTGAAGGAGAGGTTGTTATCCTGGCACCACACGGCCAGGTCTCTGACCTCCTCCCTATAGGCTGTCTCATCGTTGTCGTGATCAGGCCTACCACTGTTGTGTCATCTGCAAACTTAATGATGGTGTTGGAGTCGTGCCTGGCCATGCAGTCATGGGTGAACAGGGAGTACAGGAGGGGACTGAGCATGCACCCCTGAGGGGCCCCCATTTTGAGGATCAGTGTGGCAGATGTGTTGTTACCTACCCTTACCACCTGGGGGCGGCCTGTCAGGAAGTCCAGGATCCAGTTGCAGAGAGAGGTGTTTAGTCCCAGGATCCTTAGCTTAGTGATGAGCTTTGAGGGCACTATGGTGTTGAATGCTGAGCTGTAGTCAATGAATAGCATTCTCACATAGGTGTTCCTCTTGTCCAGGTGGGAAAGGGCAGTGTGGAGTGCAATAGAGATTGCATCATCTGTGGATCTGTTGGGGCGGTATGCAAATTGGAGTGGGTCTAGTGTTTCTGGGATAATGGTGTTGATGTGAGCCATGACCAGCCTTTCAAAGCACTTCATGGCTACAGACGTGAGTGCTACGGGTCGGTAGTCATTTAGGCAGGTTATCTTAGCGTCCTTGGGCACGGGGACTATGGTGGTCTGGTTGAAACATGTTGGTATTACAGACTCAGTCAGGGACATGTTGAAAATGTCAGTGAAGAAACTTGCCAGTTGGTCAGCACATGCTCAGAGTACACGTCCTGGTAATCCGTCTGGCCCTGCGGCCTTGTGAAAGTTGACCTGCTTAAAAGTCTTACTCACATCGGCAACGGAGAGCGTGATCACATAGTCATCCGGAACAGCTGGTGCTCTCATGCATGCTTCAGTGTTGCTTGCCTCGAAGCGAGCATAGAAGTGGTTTAGCTCGTCTGGAAGTCTTGTGTCACTGGGCAGCTCGCGGCTGTGCTTCCCTTTGTAGTCTGTAATAGTTTTCAAGCCCTGCCACATCCGACGAGCGTCAGAGCCGGTGTCTGTGTCTGAGACCAGCCACCCGCATAGCTGATGAACCTGTGGGTTTGCACAATCAAAGAATGTCTGCACAAACTGTCAGAAACCGTCTAAGGGAAGCTCATCTGTGTGCTCGTCATCCTCACCAGCATCTTGACCTGACTGCAGTTCGGCGTCTTGACCTGACTGCAGTTCAGTGGTCAAATGCTCACCTTCGATGGCCACTGGCACGCTGGAGAAGTGTGCTCTTCACAGATGAATCCCGGTTTCAACTGTACCAGGCAGATGGCAGACAGAGTGTATGGTGTCGTGTGGGCGAGTGGTTTGCTGATAACGATGTGAACAGAGTGCCCCATGGTGGCGGTGGGGTTATGGTTTGGGCAGGCATAAGCTACGGACAACAATTACAATAGCATTTTATAGATGGCAATTTGAATGCACAGAGATACCGTGACGAGATCCTGAGGCCCATTGTCGTGCCATGCCATTCATCTGCCGTCATAACCTCATGTTTCAGCATGATAATGCACAGCCCCATGTCGCAACGATCTGTACACAATTCCTGGAAGCTGAAAATGTCTCAGTTCTTCCATGGCCTGCATACTCACCAGACATGTCACTCATTGATTATGTTTGGGACGCTCTGAATCAACAAAGTGTTCCAGTTCCCGCCAATATCCAGCAACTTCGCACAGCCATTGAAGAGGAGTGGGACAACGTTCCACAGGCCACAATCAACAGCCTGATCAACCCTATGCGAAGGAGATGTGTTGTGCTGAATGAGGCAAATGGTGGTCACACCAGATACTGACTGGTTTTCTGATCCACACAGCTATCTTTTTTTTTAGTTATCTGTGACCAACAGATACTTATCTGTATTCCCAGTCATGTGAAATTCATAGATTAGGGCCTTATTAATTTATATCAATTGACTGATTTCCTTATATGAACTGTAACTTTGGAATTGAAAAAATCTTTGGAATTGTTGCATGTTGTGTTTCTATTTTTGTTTTTCCCCATTTTGTTACGTTACAGCCTTATTCTAAAATTGATTTTAAAACTTTTTGTCCTCATTAATCTACACACAATACCCCATATTGACAAAGCCAAAACAGGTTTTTATAAATTTTTGCAAATGTCTTAAAAATAAACAACAGAAATACCTTCTTTACATAAGTATTCAGACCTGTGAGACTAGAAATTGAGCTCAGGTGCATCCTGTTTCCATTGATCACCCTTGAGATGTTTCTACAACTTCATTGGAGTCCACCTGTGGTAAATTCAATTGATTGGATATGATTTGGAAAGGCACACATCTGTCTATATAAGGTCCCACAGTTGACAGTGCATGTCAGAGCAAAAACCAAGCCATGAGGTCGAAGGAATTGTCCGTAGCGCTCAGAGACAAATTAGTTTTGAGGCACAGATCTGGGGAAGGGTACCAAAAAATGTCTTCAGCATTGAAGGTCCCTAAGAACACAGTGGCCTCCATCATTCTAAAATGGAAGAAGTTTGGAACCACCAAACTCTTCCTAGAGCTGCCTGCCCGGCCAAACTGATCAATCGGGGGAAAAGGGCATTGGTCAGGGAAGTGACCAAGAACTCGATGGTCACTCTGACAGAGCTCCAGAATTCCTCTGTGGAGATGAGAGAACCTTTCAGAAGGACAAAGATCTCTGCACCACTCCACCAATCAGGCCTTTATGGTAGAGCGGCCAGACGGAAGCCACCCCTCAGTAAAAGGCACATAACAGCCCACTTGGTGTTTGCCAAAAGGCGCCTAAAGGACTCTCAGACCATGAGAAACAAGATTATCTGGTCTGATGAAACCAAGATTGAACTCTTTGGCCTGTATGCCAAGCGTCACGTCTGGAGGAAACCTGGCAACATCTCTACGGTGAAGCATGGTGGTGGCAGCATCATGCTTTGGGGATGTTTTTCAGCGGCAGGGACTGGGAGACTAGTCGGGATCGAGGGAAAGATGACCGGAGCAAAGTACAGAGAGATCCTTGATGAAAACATGCTCCAGAGTGCTCAGGACCTCAGACTGGGGGCGAAGGTTCAACTTCCAACAGGACAACGACCCACAATGCCAATACAAAGCAGGAGTGTCTTCGGGACAAGTTTCTAAATGTCCTTGTGTGGCCTAGCCAGAGCCCGGACTTGAACCCGATAGAACATCTCTGGAGAGACCTGAAAATAGCTGTGCAGCGACGCTCCCCATCAAAGCTGACAGAGCTTGATAGGATCTGCAGAGAAGAATGGGAGAAACTCCCCAGAAACAGGTGTGCCAAGCTTGTAGCGTCATACCCAAGAAGACTCGAGGCTGTAATCGCTGCCAAAGGTGCTTCAACAAAGTACTGAGTAAAGGGTCTGAATACTTATGTAAATATGATATTTCCTTTTCTTATTTTTAAAACATTTGCAAAACTTTCTAAAAACCTGTTTTTACTTTGTCACTATGGGGTATTGTGTGTAGATTGTTGAGGGATTAAAAAACGATTTAATCTATTTTCGAATAAGGCTGTAACCTAACAAAATTTGGAAAAAGTCAAGGGGTCTGAATACATTCCGAATGCACTGTATAGACCATAATAAGGACCTCACGGTGACCACCCTAGCCGTGGTGTTTGTGGACATCAAGGTGCCTCATAACCATGTTCATGGCTTCTATGGACAAACGAAAATCCCGCTTCATGTCTTCCTGCACGTCACGGTAGATCTACAGAAGTGACACTGTGGTGTTCATTCTGGCGTAGTGCACCAAAGGGAGTCTATGTAGAAAGAAAGAAAATAAAGGAATTATAATGTTCAATTGTTAATATTTTAAAATAGAAAAACAAGTGGCTCATACTCATGGTGCTTTCAAGACAACTGGGAACTCTGAAAAAACTAGGTCAAATCAGGTGCACAACTTTGATTTTAGAAGTTGGGGCGACATTATTATTTTTATATTTTGTCAGATAAACACTCCAAACAGCCTACCCGACCACTCGGAGGCTTGGTCCTAAAGCACACCGTTGCCTCGTTTTGTATCACATTCCAATGATAAAACTGGGGGGGGACAAAAATGCAATTTCAGCAAAGTTGAGTCAGTGATCTTCAGGTCGGTAAGGCCTGAGTTCCCAACTTCGAATTCCGAGTTGGATGACCGTTCAAAGCGATTTTTCCCAGAGTTCAAAGTTGTCTTGAACGCACTGATGTCGGAAGTCTGAGATTTTCGAGTTGCCAATTGTTTTGAACACGGCATCAGACAACAGGAGTTAGTGCCAACATATGAGTATCCACTGTAAACAAATGTGAAGCACATAACTCTTCATATGAACAAATAGTTTTTAAAGCAAATTTGACTTTGATATACATTTCTAAGCCATCTACTTTTGTAGAGCGTAAACAGTGCAGTTAGCATAGAGGGTGTTAGCATTAATAATATTAGCTAGCTCATACAACTTTTCCTGACTGCACACTTATAAATCATAATTTTCGATTTACCTGATACGGTTGGATAGCTAGCATTCGATGTCTGCGGATGCATTGTCTTCTGGCCAAGATACGAAATGCAATCATAATTGACTGTAGCGCATATAAGGCACACACAGTGGTTCCATGATGACTGACAACACGACTGTTGGACGAGTGATGAACTTCCAGGCAAGGGCAGTCTATTTAAAGTTAATTCCTCCTTCCCCCCTCGCCCTGCAAGTGTCAACTCATCATACGTCATGATACGTCATCAGAAGTGTCCACTTAATTTGAGGGGAGAGGGTGTGCATTTTTTGTGTTTGGACTCCAGCCTATTTCAGTGGAGTTTGCTCTCTCCCCCTCTCTCTCCCTCTCCCTGTAGTGCTGTACTGAAACAGCTGCAAAAACCGGGTAACGTGATTCGTGACGTTGCTTGATGCAGGCCTCTCTCTGCTCCATTGCCAGTGAATTCATGATTCTGAAATTTGCGAAGTGTGGACAAATTCGTTGTTTTATTGAAAGCGTCCTCGTGGGAGAGACCCTGTTATGTAGAAAAGGCACCAAATGTCACTGTTTTATGATAAAAGATACGGAGAGATGCAGAAGATGGTTAGTAGCAATCTGAAATAGTGAATACGATGTAAATACTCCTGCAGCCAACCTAGCATCACTGGATGTGTGTTGTAAGCACTTCAACGACGATGCATATAAACGAGATATGCAATCTGAAATTATGGGGAAAGAAAACAGAAGGATACAAAAAGATACAGCTGTTGCTTCTGTTTTTCCATGGACTGGATCTGGCGTGGTGCCAAAATACATAGATGCATTTGAGAAGAGAAAGCGACAAAGCAAGCGTACGGAGGTATGTAGCCTCATACTTGAAGTTCTAAGTGTTCTTTTGTGTTATTACCATTACACCATATCATGTAGACATAGAGGCCTAGGTGCTCTACAGGTTAGCATATGTGCCCATATTTGCATTCAGAAAGTATTCAGACCCCTTGACTTTTTCCACATTTTGTTAAGTTACAGCTTTTTCTAAAACGGATTAAATTGTTTTTCTCTCCTCATCAATCTACACACAATACCCCATAATGACAAAGCTAAAACTGGTTTTTAGAAAGTTTTGCAAATGTATTAAAAATAAAAACTGAAATATCACAGACCCTTTAAGCAGTACTTTGTTGAAGCACCTTTGGCAGCGATTACAGCCTCGAGTCTCCTTGGGTATGGCGCTACAAGCTTGGCACACCTTTATTTGGGGCGTTTCTCCCATTCCTCTCTGCAGATCCTCTCAAGCTCTGTCAGGTTGAATGGGGAGCGTCGCTATACACAGCTATTTTCAGGTCTCTCCAGAGATGTTAGATCAGGTTCAAGTCCGGACTCTGGCTAGGCCACTCAAGGACAGGCTTGGCAAACTCCAAGCGGGCTGTCATGTGCCTTTTACAGACGAGTCTGGCCACGCTACCGTAAAGACCAGATTAATGGAGTGCTGCAGAGATGGTTGTCCTTCTGGAAGATTCTCTCATCTCCACAGAGGAACTCTGGAGCTCTGTCAGAGTGACCATCGGGTTCTTGGTCACCTCCCTGACCAAGGCCCTTCTCCCCCGACTGCTCGATTTGGCCAGGCGGCCAGCTCTAGGAAGAGTCTTGGTGGTTCCAAACTTCTTCCATTTAAGAATGATGGAGGCCACTGTGTTCTTGGGGACCTTCAATGCTGCAGACATTTTTTGGTAACCTTCCCCAGATCTGTGCCTCGACACAATCCTGTCTCAGAGCTCTACGGACAATTCCTTCAACCTCATGGGTTGGTTTTTGCTCTGACATGCACTGTCAACTGTGGAACCTTATATAGACAGGTGTGTGTCTTTCCAAATCATGACAAATCAATTGAATTGACCACAGGTGGACTCCAATCTAGTTGTAGAAACATCTCAAGGATGAGAAATGGAAACAGGATGCACCTGAGTTCAATTTCGAGTCTCATAGCAAAAGGTCTGAATAGTTATGTAAATAAGGTATTTCAGTCTTTTATTTTAAATACATTTGCACAACATTTATTCTGGGGTATTGTGTGTAGATTGATGAGGAGAAAAAAAACATTTAAAATCAGTTTTAGAACAAGGCTGTAACGTATCAAAATGTGGAAAAAGTTAAGGGGTCTGAATACTTTCTGAATGCACTGTATTTATGACAGGGGAAGTTGAGAGACAATAGACGTGTCACTTTACATTGCAGAATAGAATATTCCAAAACATTGTGATAAATAAACATAGGATATATAGAGTTTTGGGCTAGTGTGAAAACATTAACCCAATAACGGTCCCGTTCATAGAAGTTTATGATAAGCTATCATTCAATAAATTAAAGTTTAGTTACTTACTCGTTAGATAACTGTTAATTTGGCCCAGCAGGAACAGGGGTGAGTCTCCAATTAGTTTTTTTAAAACATAATTTATTTTCCGGGACACCAGATCTTATGTGGGTGGCAATATCCCTGTGGTCGCAAAAAAGCAAACTGCTCCTCATCATCATTACGTTCCTCCATTTCTGTAAGAATTGTAGTCACGTATTCAAAATATATGCAGCCCAAACATTCCTCATTCGCGGCATTGGAGCGCAACTGCCACAACTGCACCACCAGTCTGTGTTGATCCTGGGGATGGTTTGGGGCTGTGGTCCAGTTACTGCTACGGCTTCGGTGGCTAGAGCAGCAGCGGCCATCTGAAGTTCAATTTGCCTCAATTCTTCGTTTGAATACTTAGCCTCAAATAAATAAGGTTCGACGACACCATAGGGGCCCTTCCAGTAGTTTTCTTCATTACTCACGAGTTTTCGTCATCAGACATATTTGTAGGTTGTTGTTGTTACATTAATGTGTAAAGTGGTCTTCACTTCTCCGCCGAATAAAACGTGCATCTGTGAATAAGTGCATAACTTGCAGTCCCTACTTAGCAGGGATTCCCCCGAGAGCACACATGCACAGTTGTTACCCATCTCTGCTGCTGTGGCAGATGGCTACATAAAATAATGATATAAAATAATCGCTAATGTTTTACGTGGAAAAGTACACATTTCCTGGCCCACAACGGATACTACTTTTGACAAAAATAGCTATTTCGTCCATACATTTTCAATAAAACAACGAATTTGTCCTCACTGAATTCACTGGCTAGGGAGCAGAGCGAGGCCGGCATCCAGCAACGTCACAAGTCATGTGACCCATTTTTGCAGCTGTTTCAGTACATCACTACAGGGAGAGAGAGGGGGAGAGGGCAAACTCCACTGAACTATACGGAACAAAAATATAAAAGCAACATTCAACAATTTCACAGGGTTGACTCTCTCACCCTACCTCCTCTTTATCCCCCCTCATTCTCTTCTCTCTCCCTTCCCCTTCTTTCACCCCCTCCACCCTCTCTCACCATCTCCGTCTCTCTCTCCCCCTCCCTCAGTCTCCCCACTCTCTCTCTCCCTCCTCCATTCTCTCTCCCTCCTTCTTTCCCTCCCTCCACCTCCTATCATCTCTCTCTTCCTCCTCTCTCTCCCCCTCCCTCCTTCACCCTTCCCTCTCTCTTTCCCCTCTCTCCCCCTCCCTCACTCTGATTTCACATGGTCAGATGTAGGCTTGCGTTCACCGGGATCATTCTTTGAACGGTCCCATGTCACTCAAAAGCACATTAACTCTAGATCAGGCATCAAGTGATGCCTACCTTTCTGCCATGTAGTGGGGGGAGAGGCAAATTAATTAATTGTTCATTGGATTAGGATTATGTCTAGGGTTGAGGCCCTAACCCTAACCCTAGCTTCATGTCCACTCCCAGCTCAACCCTAACCGTAACCCTAACCCAAACTCTAGCTTCATGTCCACATCTCAGAGAGAGAGAGAGAGAGATAGAGAGAGGGTCGAAACAGCAGGACCGGGACAAGGTAGCATGACCGTTGAACAGGTCAGGGTTCCATAACCGCAGGCAGAACAGCAGAAACTGGATCAGCAGCACGACCATGTGGACTGAGGATGGTGACAACCAGGAGTCGTCAGGCCAGGTAGTCCTGACGCATGGTCCTAGGGCTCAGGTCCTCCGGGAGGGGAGAGAGAGATAGGACAATTAGAGGGAGCATATCTAAGATCAAACAGGAACCAGATAAGACAGAAGAATTACACAAGATATGACGTCTGACCCTATCCCCCGGCACATAGACTATTGCAGCGTAGACTCTGGAGACTGAGAGGGGGGGGGGGACACACACTGTGGCCCCTTCCAAAGTTACCCCCGGACAAGGCCAACCAGGCAGGATAACCCCACCCACTTGGCCAAAGCACAGCCCCCGCATCACCATAGGGAAATCAACAGACCACTAACTTACTACCCTGAGACAAGGCCGAGTATAGCCCACGAAGATCTCCCCCACCGCATGAGCCTGAGGACAGGAAGGATGGGAGAGCGCGAGCAAACCAGTGACTCAGCCCCCATAATAGGGTCAGAGGCAGAGAATCCCTGTGGAGAGAGGGGAGCCAGCTAGGTAGAGATAGCAAGACTGGTTCGTCACTCCAGTGCCTTGCCGTTCACCTTCGCACCCCTGGGCCAGACTAAACTCAATCATAGCGCCTACTGAAGAGATGAGTCTTCAGTAAAGACTTAAAGGTTGAGACCGAGTCTGCATCCCTCACATGGATTGGCAGACCATTCCATAAAAATGTAGCTCTATAGGAGAAAACCCTGCCTCCAGCTGTTTGCTTAGAAATTCTGGAACAATGAGGCATGCGTCTTTTGACCATAGCATACGTGTAGGTATGTACGGCAGGACCAAATCGGAGAGATAGGTGGGGGCAAGTCAATGTAATGCTTTGTAGGTTAGCAGTGAAACCTTGAATCAGCCCTAGCCTTAACAGGAAGCCAGTGTAGAGAGGCACTGGAGTAACCAATATTTTAGCAGCCGTATTTAGCACTAGCTGAAGTTTGTTTAGTGGCTTGTCCGGGTAGCCGGAGATGAGAGCATTGCAGTAGTTTAATATTGTGGCAAAAGCATGGATTAGCATTTCTGCATCAGTTTTGGACAAAACGTTTCAGATTTTTTGCAATGTTACGAAGATGGAATAAGGCTGCTCTTGAACTTTTTTTTATATGATCATCAAAAGAGCGATCAGGGTCCAGAGTAACGTCGAGGTCCTTCACAGTTTTGAGACGACTGTACAACCATCGAGATTCATTTTCAGATCAGACAGCAGATCTCTTTGTTTCTTGGGACCTAGAACTAGCATCTCTGTTTTGTCCGAGTTTAAAAGTAAAATATTTTCCACCTTCCACTTCCTTATGTCTGAAACACAGGCTTCAAGGGTAGGCAATTTTGGGGCTTCACCATGTTTCATCGAAATGTACAGCTGTGTGTTATCTGCATAGCAGTGAAAGTTGACATTGTGTTTCCGAATGACATCACCAAGAGGTAACATATATAGTGAAAACAATAGTGGTCCTAGAATGTAACCTTTAGGAACACCGAAACTTACCATTGATTTGTCAGAGGACAAACCATCCACAGAGACGAACTGATATCTTTCTGACAGATAAGATCTAAACCAGGCAAGAACTTGTCTGCGTAAACAAATTACGGTTTCCAATCTCTCCAAAAGAATGTGGTGATCAATGGTGTCGAAAGCGGCACTAATGTCTAGGAGCACGAGAACAGACACAGAGCCTTGGTCTGACGCTATTAAAAGGTAATTTACCACCTTCATGAGTGCGATCTCAGTTTCGTATAATTATTTGTCTTCAGGAAGGTAGTGAATTGCTAAACAACAGCTTTTTCTAAAATTTTTAGAGGAATGGGAGACTCGATATACTGTATAGGCCGATAGTTTAAAAAATATATCTTGGTCAAGGTTTGGCTTTTTCAGGAGAGGCTTTATCATTGCTATTTTTAGCGAGTTTGTTACACATCCGGAGGATAGGGAGACGTTTATTATGTTCAACATAGGAGGGCCAAGCACAGGACGTAGCACATTGAGTAGTTTAGTTGGAATAGGGTCCAGTAGACAGCTGGAAGGTTTAGAGGCCATGAATGTAATTTCCTATTGACTGTAATTTATTGACATAAGATTCAATTGGTTGATGCTTATCTTTTCCCATTGACTACTATGTATTGACATAAGCATCAACCCTGTGGCACTCATCTTTTCACAATGACTGCAATGCATTGACATAAACTTAAACCCTGTGACACTCATCTTTTCCATTTGAACACAGTGTATTGACATAAATATTAACCCTGTGACATTCATATTTTCCCATTGACTGCAATGTATTGAGAAAAACATAAACCCTGTCACACTCATTTTCCCCATTGACTGCAATGTATTGAGAAAAACATAAAACCTGTGACACTCATCTTACCCATTGACTGCAATGTATTGAGAAAAATGTCAGCTACTATGAGATTTTACATTTAAAGCTAAATTGCAAAGGCTTTTGCTTAGCAGGTAAAGATGTTCTTCTGCTGTACAAGACACCAGGTTCAAACCCCGTCAGTTACATTAGTCTAAAATCAATGTACAGAGAGCGTGACATGGCTAGGATGTATCACTGCATGGTGGTGTTGTGTTGCTTCCCTGGTTCATGCCTCCAGGAAGCAATTCGCATGCACTTTGAAAATAAATATGAAAAGAGAAAATGCTAAATTGGGCAGGATTGCATTTACCATTTTCTGGTAACCATTTGTGACTTGCTCTATCAAACACATTTTGAGTTGTATACAGTGCTGGAAAGAGGAGAATATTGGCTTTCTAATGAGACCAACATGATCTCTCTACTCCAGATATCAAATGAGTTACGTGCCATTACATGCCGTGTCACCAAACCATGTTTTTGAGAAAAACGCAGTCAAAGGTTGCAGTTACTTTTAAGACATTTATTCAAATGTGACTTGCTCTATCATAATCAGTCACATTGACCGCAAAACACATTCAGTTACTTTTAAGACATTTATTCAAATAATGAAAAACAACTATTACTTAATACAAAACCTGAAATTTACATTTTTAGTCATTTAGCAGATGCTCTTATCCAGAGCGACTTACAGTTAGTGAGTGCATACATTTTCATAATGGCCCCCCATGGGAAACAAACCCACAACCCTGGCGTTGCAAGCACCATGCTCTACCAACTGAGCTACAGGGGACTACAATGAGTGCCTGTGTTCTTTTTCTTTCTCTCACTGCAGAGGTTAATGGAATCAGCGATCTTGCCAATGAGCACTAGATGTTTTTCATCTGAAAAATAACACAAATAACAAAATACAGTGCCTTGCAAAGGTATTCATCCCCCTTGGCGTTTTTCCTATTTTGTTGCATTACAACCTGTAATTGAAATTGATTTTTATTTGGATTTCATGTAATGGACATACACAAAATAGTCAAAAATGGTGAAGTGAAATAAAAAAAAATACTTGTTTCAAAAAATTCAAAGAAATAAATAACGAAAAAGTGGTGCGTGCATATGTATTCACCCCCTTTGTTATGAAGCCCCTAAATAAGATCTGGTGCAACCACTTACCTTCAGAAGTCACATAATTAGTTAAAGAAAGTCCACCTGTGTGCATTATAAGTGTCACAAAGTTGTGGAGAAGTACAGGTCAGGGTTGGGTTATAAAAAAATATCAGAAACTTTTAACATCCCACGGAGCACCATTAAATCCATTATTAAAAAATTGAAAGAATATGGCACCACAACAAACCTGCCAAGATAGGGCCACCCACCAAAACTCATGGACCAGGCAAGAAGGGCATTAAATAGAGAGGCAACAAAGAGACCAAAGATAACCCTGAAGGAGCTGCAAAGCTCCACAGCGGAGATTAGAGTATCTGTCCATAGGACCACTTTAAGCCTTACACTCCACAGAGTTTGGCTTTACGGAAGAATGGGCAGAAAAAAGCCATTGCTTAAAGAAAAAAATATGTAAACCCAACACCTCTCATCACCCCAAGAACACCATCCCCACAGTGAAGCATGGTGGTGGCAGCATCATGCTGTGGGAATATTTTTCATCGGCAAGGACTGGGAATAGTTATGCACGTTCAGTTTTTTTTGTCTTATTTCTTGTTTGTTTCCCAATATAAAATATTTTGCATCTTCAAAGTGGTAGGCATGTTGTGTAAATGAAATGATACAACCCCCCCCCCCCAAAATCAATTTTAATTCCAGGTTGTAAGGCAACAAAATAGGAAAAATGCCAAGGGGGGTGAATACTTTTGCAAGCCACTGTATAACATTCAGTATTTAACATTCAGTCATCATCTTTATGTCAGTGTAGCTGTAGGTGGGTGTGGTGGTGGAATCAGGCGCAGGACGCACAAAGTAAGTCCAACAGACTTTAGTAGTTTAGCAACAAAACACAGCACGAAAACAAATGCCCTGAGGCGAGAAACTCCGCACGCAGGCGAAATAAAGCGGGCGCACAAAACACGTGCGACAAAATACTCCAAACACAGAATGGAGAGCAGCTCAACCGAGCAGACTGCAAAATACATAAGCTATACGCAAGACAGTGAAAACAATCACACACAACACTAGACAAACACAACGAGAACTTATAGGACACTAATTACACTAAACGATAACAGGTGTCACAACAAACAGACAAAAGCAAACGAACATAAAAACATGCAACGGTGGCAGCTAGTATTCCGGAGACGACGAACGCCGAAGCCTGCCCGAGCAAGGGAGAGAGGCAGCCTCGGCCGAAACCGTGACAGTACCCCCCCCTTGACGCGCGGCTCCAGACGTGCGCCGACTCCGGCCTCGGGGCGACCAGGAGGACGCGGAGCAGGGTGCGTCGGGTGCCCACGATGGAATTCCGTCAGGAGAGACGGGTCCAAAATGTCTCTCCTCGGCACCCAGCACCGTTCCTCCGGACCGTACCCCTCCCACTCCACTAGATATTGGAGACCCCCCATCCGACGTCTCGAATCCAAGATGGACCGCACGGAGTACGCCGGTGCCCCCTCGATGTCCAATGGGGGCGGAGGAGTCTCCCTGATCTCACTTTCTTGGAGTGGGCCAGCTACCACCGGCCTGAGAAGAGACACATGGAACGAGGGGTTAATACTTTTATATTCAACAGGTAGTTGTAATTTGTAACACACCTCGTTCAACCTTCTCAGGACTTTAAATGGCCCTACAAACCGCCGACCCAGTTTCCGACAGTGGTAAGGGTAGGTAACAACACATCTGCCACACTGATCCTCAACACGGGGGCCCCTCAGGGGTGCGTGCTCAGTCCCCTCCTGTACTCTCTGTTCACCCATGACTGCATGGCCAGGCACGACTCCAACACCATCATTAAGTTTGCCGACGACACAACAGTGGTAGGCCTGATCACCGACAACGATGAGACAGCCTATAGGGAGGAGGTCAGAGATCTGGCCGTGTGGTGCCAGGACAACAACCTCTCCCTCAACGTGACCAAGACAAAGGAGATGATTGTGGACTACAGGAAAAAAAAGAGGACTGAGCACGCCCCCATTCTCATCGACGGGGCTGTAGTGGAACAGGTTGAGAGCTTCAAGTTCCTTGGTGTCCACATCACCAACGAACTATCATGGTCCAAACACACCAAGACAGTCGTGAAGAGGGCACGACAAAGCCTATTCCCCCTCAGGAGACTAAAAAGATTTGGCATGGGTCCTCAGATCCTCAAAAAATTCTACAGCTGCACCATCGAGAGCATCCTGACTGGTTGCATCACCGCCTGGTATGGCAACTGCTTGGCCTCTGACCGCAAGGCACTACAGAGGGTAGTGCGTACGGCCCAGTACATCACTGGGGCAAAGCTCCCTGCCATCCAGGACCTCTATACCAGGCGGTGTCAGAGGAAGGCCCTCAAAATTGTCAAAGACTCCAGCCACCCTAGTCATAGACTGTTCTCTCTGCTACCGCACGGCAAGCGGTACCGGAGTGCCAAGTCTAGGTCCAAAAGACTTCTCAACAGCTTCTACCCCCAAGCCATAAGACTCCTGAACAGCTAATCATGGCTACCCGGACTATTTGCACTGCCCCCCCCACCCCATCCTTTTTACGCTGCTGCTACTCTGTTAAGTATTTATGCATAGTCACTTTAACTCTACCCACATGTACATATTACCTCAACTACCTCAACTAGCCGGTGCCCCCCGCACATTGACTATGCAACGGTACCCCCCTGTATATATAGCCTCCCTACTGTCACTTTATTTTACTGTATATATAGCCTCCCTACTGTCACTTTATTTTACTTCTGCTCTTTTTTTCTCAACACTTTTTTGTTGTTGTTTTATTCTTACTTTTTTTGTTTAAAATAAATGCACTGTTGGTTAAGGGCTGTAAGTAAGCATTTCACTGTAATGTCTGCACCTGTTGTATTCGGCGCATGTGACCAATAAAATTTGATTTGATTTGATTTGATTTGAAACCGCCGACCCAGTTTCCGACAGGGCAGGCGGAGGGGCAGGTTTCTGGTAGAGAGCCAGACTCGATCACCAGGTGCGTACACCGGTCCCTCACTGCGGTGGAGATCGGCGCTCGCTTTATGACGACGGAGGGCCCGCTGCAGGTGGACGTGTGCAGCGTTCCATGTCTCCTCCGAGCGCCGCGCCCACTCATCCACCGCAGGAGCCTCGATCTGGCTCTGCTGCCAAGGTGCCAGAACCGGCTGGTAACCTAACACACATTGGAAAGGGGTTAGGTTAGTGGAGGAATGGCGTAGGGAATTTTGGGCCATCTCGGCCCAGGGAATGTACCTTGCCCACTCCTCCGGCCGATCCTGGCAGTATGTTCTAAGAAACCTACCCACATCCTGGTTCACGCGTTCCACCTGCCCATTACTCTCCGGGTGGTAACCCGAGGTGAGGCTCACCGAGACCCCCAACCGCTCCATAAAAGCTCTCCAGACTCTGGAGGTAAATTGGGGACCTCGATCAGACACAATATCCTCGGGTACCCGTAGTGCCGGAACACATGGGTGAATAGTGCTTCGGCGGTTTGCAGGGCAGTAGGAAGGCCCGGCATAGGGAGCAAACGACAGGCCTTAGAAAACCGGTCCACAACGACCAGTATAGTGGTATTCCCCTGTGAAGGAGGAAGGTCAGTGAGGAAATACACCGAGAGGTGAGACCATGGTCGTTGTGGAACGGGCAGGGGTAGTAACTTACCCCTAGGCAGATGTCTAGGCGCCTTACACTGGGCGCACACCGAGCAGGAGGAAACATAAACCCTCACATCCCTCGCCAACGTGGGCCACCAGTACTTGGCACTAAGACAGTGCACTGTCCGGCCGATACCAGGGTGTCCAGAGGAGGGTGACGTGTGAGCCCAATAGATCAATCGATCCCGAACCTCGAGCGGAACGTACTTCCGACCCTCCGGGCATTGCGGTGGACTAGGGTCGGTGCGTAACGCCCGCTCGAGTTCAGCATCGACCTCCCACACTACCGGTGCCACTAGACACGACTCCGGCAGTATGGGAGTGGGCTCCACGGACCTCTCCTCCGTGTCACACCGCCGAGACAGTGCGTCTGCCTTACCGTTCTGTGACCCAGGGATGTACGTGATCTTAAATGTGAACCGGGTCAAAACATATTCCACCTCGCCTGGCGAGGGTTCAGCCTCCTCGCTGCCCGGATGTACTCCAGGTTACGGTGGTCCGTCAAAATGAGGAAAGGGTGTTGAGCCCCCTCAAGCCAGTGCCTCCACACCTTTAGGGCCTGTACTACGGCTAACAGCTCCCTGTCCCCCACGTCATAGTTTCGCTCCGCCGGACTGAGCTTCTTGGAATAGAAGGCACAGGGGCGGAGTTTAGGTGGTGCGCCGGACCGTTGCGACAGCACGGCACCTATACCGGCCTCTGACGCGTCCACCTCTACCTGAAATGGCAAAGAGGGATCCGGATGCGCCAGCACCGGAGCCGAGGTAAACAGGTCCTTCAGCCTCCCAAACGCCCTGTCCGCCTCGGCTGACCACTGCAGACGCACCGGACCCCCTTCAAAAGAGACGTTATGGGAGCTGCCACCTGTCCAAAACCCCCGGATAAACCTCCGGTAATAATTCGCAAACCCCAAAAACTGCTGCACCTCCTTCACAGTGGTTGGCGTTTGCCAATTACGCACGGCTGACACCCGGTCTACCTCCATCTTCACCCCTGACGCAGACAACTGATAACCCAAAAAGGAGACCGACTCCTGGAAGAACAGACACTTCTCTGCCTTGACATACAGGTCGTGCTCCAACAGCCTCCGCAACACTCGGCGCACCAGGGCCACATGCTCGACTTCGGGTAGGCGAGTACACGAGAATGTCATCGATGTACACGACCACCCCCTGCCCCTGCATGTCCCTGAAGATCTCATCCACGAATGATTGGAAAACTGAAGGAGCGTTCATCAACCCGTATGGCATGACAAGATACTCGTAATGGCCCGAGGTGGTACTAAAGGCTGTCTTCCATTCATCGCCCTCCCTAATGCGCACCAAGTTGTACGCGCTCCTGAGATCTAATTTAGTGAAGAAACGCGCCCCGTGCAATGACTCCGTCATGGTCGCAATCAGCGGGAGTGGATAACTGTACTTCACCGTGATCTGATTGAGACCACGGTAATCAATGCACGGGCGTAATCCTCCATCCTTTTTCTTCACAAAAAAGAAACTCGAGGACGCAGGGGAAGTGGAGGCCCGTATGTATCCTTGTCTCAGAGATTCGTCTATGTATGTCTCCATAGCTCTCTTCTCCTCCTGAGACAGAGGATACACATGGCTCTGTGGGAGCGCAGCTCCTGCCTGGAGGTCTATCGCACAATCTCCCTGCCTATGGGGAGGCAACTGCGTCGCCCTCGACTTACTGAACACAATAGCCAAATCCCCATACTCAGGGGGAACGTGCAATGCGGGCACCTGGTTTGGACTCTCCACCGAGGTAGCCCCTACGGAAACGCCTAAACATCGACCCACACACTGGGCAGACCACTCCATCAGAGCCCTCTCCTGCCACGAAATAGATGGGTTATGGGTACTCAACCAGGGCATGCCCAGCACCACCGGATACGCAGGCGAGTCATTCAGAAATAGCTGGATCATCTCCTGATGACCCCCCTGCGCACACATCCTAAGTGGCGCAGTGACCTCCCTGATCAAGCCCGCACCCAACGGACGGCTATCTAGGGCATGAACGGGGAAGGGGACGTCAACAGGAAGAAGGGGAATCCCTAAGGCTAAACAAAACTTCTTATCAACAAAATTCCCAGCTGCGCCTGAATCTACCAGCGCCTTATGCTGGGAATGAGGTGCTACCTGTGGAAAACGCACAGGTATACAGAAATGTGCAACAGAGAGCTCTGGGTGAGTGGGGCGCCTACTCACCTGGAAGGACTCCCCAGTGCGGGACCTGTCGTCCTCTCCCCTAGGAGGCCATCCCCAGCACCTAGCCGCGGTGTGTCCTCCCCGACCACAGTTGGTGCAGGAGATGGACCCCCTCGTAAGCCGACCCCTCCTCTCTCTAGCGCCAGCGCCCCCGAGCTCCATGGCGCACGGCTCGGAGGTGCTGGAGGGTGAAATGGACGGACCCCCCTCCGGACGTCCGCGGGTAGCTAGCAGGTTATCCAGCCTGATGGACATGTCGACCAACTGGTCGAACGAGAGGCTGGTGTCCCTACAGGCCAGCTCCCTATGGACATCCTCGCGTAGACTACATCGGTAGTGATCGATGAGAGCCCGCTCATTCCACCCTGCGTCCGCCGCTAGAGTACGGAATTCCAAGGCGAACTCCTGGGCACTCCTCTTCCCCTGCCGGAGGCAGACCAGACGCTCCCCCGCCGCTTTCCCCTCCGGGGGATGGTCAAACACCGCCCTGAAGCGGCGGGAGAACTCGTCGTAGGTGATGGTGTTCGCGTCGATTCTCCTCCACTCTGCGTTGGCCCATTCCAACGCCTTCCCGGAAAGGCAGGAGATCAGGGCGGACACGCTCTCGTGTCCCGAGGGTGCCGGGTGCACGGTGGCCAGGTAAAGCTCCACCTGGAGAAGGAATCCCTGACACCCGGCCGCGGTCCCATCGTAGGCCCTCGGAAGCGAGAGTCGAACTCCTCTGGGTTCCGGAGCGGGAATGGGCTGACTTGCCGATGGTGCTGGCAGGGAGGATGGCGGTGGAGAAGTCCCTCGGGTCTCCCAGCCTCGGATGGTGGTGATCACCTCCTGCAGTGCGGACCCCATCCGCAGGATCTGGTCATTCTGTTCGCGGACCCTGTCCTCCAACGTCGCCTGTGCTGCTGCGGCTCCTGCTGATTCCATCGAGTATGGTGTGTGATTCTGTCAGTGTAGCTGTAGGTGGGTGTGGTGGTGGAATCAGGTGCAGGACGCACAAAGTAAGTCCAACAGACTTTAGTAGTTTAGCAACAAAACACAGCACGAAAACAAATGCCCTGAGGCGAGAAACTCCGCACGCAGGCGAAATAAAGCGGGCACACAAAACACGTGCGACAAAATACTCCAAACACAGAATGGAGAGCAGCTCAACCGAGCAGACTGCAAAATACATAAGCTATACGCAAGACAGTGAAAACAATCACACACAACACTAGACAAACACAACGAGAACTTATAGGACACTAATTACACTAAACGATAACAGGTGTCACAACAAACAGACAAAAGCAAACGAACATAGAAAAATGCAACGGTGGCAGCTAGTATTCCGGAGACGACGAACGCCGAAGCCTGCCCGAGCAAGGGAGAGAGGCAGCCTCGGCCGAAACCGTGACACTTTATCAATTCTAGCCAGCACATTTTCAAGTAATATCAACACACTTTCTATAACACACACAAAGTACACATGATCTGCACTAATTGAAATGCATGCATGAACACACACACACACAAACAGTACACATACACACACAAACAGTACACACACACACACACACACACACAAACAGTACACACACAGACACACACACAGTACACACACAGACACACACACACACACTCACACACACAAACACACACACACACAGTTTTACTAGTATTGTAAATGGGTCATGTTTGATATAAAGGTATGTGATAACTTTATTGATGGCCATTTCATGCATTTATGTAACCTGTCTTTAGGTCAAATAGGACAAATATACAGCGAGGTCACCCGTGATACAAGTCAGTATTCGACGCCCATCCATGTCTGAGGACGTTGAGAGATGACATGGAAACCGTCCACTAGGGGCAACAGTGAGCGCTGTGACCTTCAAGTAGAGTTGAGTTTTGCTACAGTGTTGTGGATGGGGATGGTGGATTGGCATAAGCATCTGCCTCTGACTCCCAGAGTTGCAAGTTTGAATCCAGCAATAGAAAACCTTAACCCTAACCTTAAAAATTCGGAGTCAATTCCTGAAATTAACCTTAAAGACTTTTAAATGTTTGCAGCAACTTCGAAATTTGATGTTTGAGAAACATGGATGAACGTCTAATTCTGACATGAGACTGCGAGCTAGTTGCAAATATAAGCACCCACCACACACACACATTTTTCTACTTGTCTATTATTTCAAAAAAAATTCTCTCTGCATTGTTGGGAAGGACCGGTAAGTAAGCATTTCACTGTTAGTCTTTACACCTGTTGTTTACAAAACATGTGACAAATAACATTTGATTTGACACACAGGTCCTGTAAATTACTGCAAATGTTTTATGGGCTACACATTCCCCACTTCTTTCTCTCTCTCTCATGTGCGTGCGCACACACACACACACACACACAATGGTCCCATAAGTTACTAGCTACATAGCTAGTTAAGTTGCATGGGCTACACATTCCCCACTTCTCTTTATCTCCCTCTTTCCCATGCCATGTCTTTCCCAGGCTTCAATACACTAGCTAGCTAGCTGGTCAGTCTACTTGTGCCTCATCACACACACACAAACACAGACACTGACAGATAGACAGACATAGAAACGCGCACACATTACACACTCACAGCCAACTAAACTTGACTAATAGTTGAATGACAAGCACTTACCATTGGTGAGTTAATTCATCTGGTCACGTCTCTTGACCATCTCCTCAGGGGTAAAAAGCAAATAGCAGGGCTTGCCTTCGTTGGACATGCAAGTGCACCTGAACTCGTGAGCCTTTTCAATTTCTTGCCCAGCATCACTGACATATTCCCCCATCGACCGACTGAAGCACCTTAACTGACAGATCCACCATTAATGGTGGTCTTCCTTGGTTGCCTCCTCAAGGGGCTCGACTTCGGTGAGCTCGTCAGTGTCTGTACTGTCTGTTTAGTCTGATGGAAATGCTCACCAGCTCAGGTGTCAAATAATTTTCACATTCCTATTTAGCATTTAAGCATTGCATTTTCGAACTGGCACTGGAGAAGATGGCTGCCGTTTTACAGCCCTCTAACCAATTGTACTATTAGGTGTGTTTTTTTGCGTTATTTGTAATTTATTCAGTACATAATGTGGTCCTCTGTAGCTCAGCTGGTAGAGCACGGCGCTTGTAACGCCAAGGTAGTGGGTTCGATCCCCGGGACCACCCATACACAAAAATGTATGCACGCATGACTGTAAGTCGCTTTGGATAAAAGCGTCTGCTAAATGGCATATTATTATTATTATTATTATAATGTTTCTGCCATTGTCTCTTATGACCAAAAAGAGCTTCTGGATATCAGGACAGCGATTACTCACCTCGTATTGGACAAAGATTTTTTCTTCAGCGAGTCGGACGCGAAGGATATTCTACAGACACCCGACAAGGCCCAAATCCCCGTCATTCGCAAAAGAAAGAGACAGAGATATCATGGATGTAGGTCGGGGTGCCTTGTAAGGATCCGACGGCGAGCGAGTATACTGCCTCTTCCATCAATCCTATTAGCCAATGTTCACTGATTTGGAAATAAATTGGACGACCTAAGATCAAGGATATCCTACCAAAGGGACATAAAAAAACTGTTTCACCGAGTCGTGGCTGAACGACGACATGGATAACATACAGCTGGTGGGATATACGCTACATCGGCAGAATTGAACAGCTGACTCCAGTAAGACAAGGGGTGGCGGTCTTTGTATATTTGTAAACAACAGCTGGTGCAAACAATCTAATACTAAGGAAGTCTTGAGGTTTTGCTCGCCTGAGGTAGAGTATCTCATGATAAGCTGTAGACCACACTATTTACCAAGAGAGTTTTCATCTATATTTTTCGTAGCTGTCTATTTACCACCACAAACCATTGCTGGCACTTAGATTGCACTCAATAAGCTGTATAAGGCCATAAGCAAACAGGAAACGCTCATCCAGAGGCAGCGCTCCTAGTGGCCGGGGACTTAACTCCGTTCTACCTCATTTCTACCAGCATGTTAAATGTGTAACCAGAGAAAAATAAACTCTAGACCACCTTTACTCCACACACAGAGACACGTACAAAGCTCTCCCTCGCCCTCCATTTGGCAAATCTGACCATGACTCTATCCTCCTGATTCCTGCTTATAAGCAAAAACTAAAGCAGGAAGCACCAGTGACTCGGTTAACAAGGAAGTGGTCAGATGACGCAAATGCTAAGCTACAGGACTGTTTTGCTAACACAGACTGGAATATGTTCCGGGATTCTTCCGATAGCGTTGAGGAGTCCACCACATCAGTCACTGGATTCATCAATAAGTGCATCGATGACGTCGTCGCCACAGTGACCGTACGTACATACCCCAACCAGAACCATGGATTACAGGCAACATCTGCACTGAGCTAAAGGGTAGAGCTGCCGCTTTCAAGGAGCGGGACTCTAACCCGGATGCTTATAAGAAATCCCGCTATGCCCTCCGACGAACCATCAAACAGGCAAAGTGTCAATAGAGAACGAAGATTGAATCGTACTACACCAGCTCCAACGCTCGTGGGATGTGGCAGGGCTTGAAAACTATTACAGACTACAAAGGGAAGCATAGCCGCGAGCTGCCCAGTGACACAAGCCTACCAGACGAGCTAAATCCCTTCTATGCTCGCTTCGAGGCAAGCAACACTGAAGCATGCATGAGAGCAACAGCTGTTCCGGATGACTATGTGATCACGCTCTCCGTAGCCGATGTGAGTAAGACTTTTAAGCAGGTCAACATTCACAAGGCCGCAGGGCCAGACGGATTACCAGGACGTGTACTCCGAGCATGCGCTGACCAACTGGCAAGTGTCTTCACTGACATTTTCAACATGTCCCTGACTGAATCTGTAATACCAACATGTTTCAAGCAGACCACCATAGTCCCTGTGCCCAAGAACACTAAGATAACCTGCCTAAATGACTACCGACCCGTAGGACTCACATCTGTAGCCATGAAGTGCTTTGAAAGGCTGGTCATAGCTCACATCTACACTATTATCCCTGAAACCCTGGACCCACTCCAATTTGCATACCGCCCCAACAGATCCACAGATGATGCAATCTCTATTGAACTCCACACTGCCCTTTCCCACCTGGACAAGAGGAACACCTATGTGAGAATGCTATTAATTGACTACAGCTCAGCGTTCAACACCATAGTGCCCTCAAAGCTCATCACTAAGCTAAGGACCCTGGGACTAAACACCTCTCTCTGCAACTGGATCCTGGACTTCCTGATGGGCCACCCCCAGGTGGTAAGGGTAGGTAACAACACATATGACACACTGATCTTCAACACGGGGGCCCCTCAGGGGTGCGTGCTCAGTGCCCTCCTGTACTTCCTGTTCACACATGACTGCATGGCCAGGCACAACTCCAACACCATCATTAAGTTTGCTGATGACACAACAGTGGTAGGCCTGATCACCGACAACGATGAGGCAGCCTATAGGGAGGAGGTCAGAGACCTGGCTGTGTGGTGACAGGATAACAACCTCTTCCTCAACATGATCAAGAAAAAGGAGATGATTGTGGACTACAGGAAAAAAAAGAGGACTGAGCACGCCCCCATTCTCATCGACGGGGCTGTAGTGGAACAGGCTGAGAGCTTCAAGTTCCTTTGTGTCCACATCACCAACAAACTGGCATGGTCCAAACACACCAAGACAGTCGTGAAGAGGGCAGGACAAAGCCTATTCCCACTCAGGAGACTGAAAAGATTTGGCATGGGTCCTCAGATCCTCAAACATTTCTACAGCTGCACCATCGAGAGCATCCTGACTGGTTGCATCACCGCCTAGTATGGCAACTGCTTGGCCTCCGACCGCAAGGCACTACAGAGGGTAGTGCGTACGGCCCAGTACATCACTGGGCCAAGCTTCCTGCCATCCAGGACCTCTATACCAGGCGGTGTCAGAGGAAGGCCCTAAAAATTGTCAAAGACTCCAGCCACCCTAGTCATAGACTGTTCTCTCTGCTACCGCATGGCAAGCGGTACCGTAGCGCCAAGTCTAGGTCCAAAAGGCTTCTTAACAGCTTCTACCCCCAAGCCATAAGCCTCCTGAACAGCTAATCATGGCTACCCGGACTATTTGCATTATTTTTTACTTAACACTTAAAAAAAAAAAAATTAAACTGCATTGTTTGTTAAGGGCTTGTAAGTAAGCATTTCATTGTAAGGTCTACACCTGTTGTATTCGGCGCATGTGGCAAATACAATTTGATTTGATTTGATAATCCAACAGTTATGTTTGACTTTATAATTTAGCATTTTGATAAAAAATGTCAGGGGGCTTAAAGGGATACTTCGGGATTTTGGTAATTATGCCCTTTATGGTGAGCCAGTGCTAATTAGCGTTAGCGCAATGACTGGAAGCAGATACCCATAGATTTCTGGTCATAGCAGATACCCATAGACTTCCAGTCATTGTGCTAACGCTAGTTAGCATTGGCTCGCGAAACTACCTCTAACTTCCTTCATACTGGACACAGAGACACAACAATGATATCCACAAGGTCATCTGACACTGGGGAAGTAGATATAGGGCAGCATTGCCAAAATCCTGAAGTATCCTTTTAAAGCTAGAATCCTTAATTTAAAAACTAACAAAGGGGGTACCCTGCCTCTGTTTCGGTGAAAAGCTGAGGGATGGGTCTGAAGAAATGTAACCACTCTTAGAATTACAGACAGAGCTATGGATGCAAGGACTGACCGTTCATGATATAAAAATTATAGCTTTAACCATATTTTGAGGCTATATAGTGTTTGTTTACGTTTACTTTGTTTACAAACATTGGAGTAAAACAAGCGTATATTTTGTGTTCTGATGGGGTACGAGAGTTGAACTAAGCTCATGAGGCATTTATAAGTTATATTTTTCAAGAATCAATGGTTATATACATTTTATAATACATTTAATACAAGTCCAAAAATGTATGTTGCAATTAAGGATTCTAGCTTTAAGAAACACCCTTGACAATCACCCTTGACGACTTCCATCTAGCCCTAACCACGGGGCGGGTTCTTCCCTCATGTGTAGCTCCAGCCTGCAGTAGGTTCATCCAGGGACAGGGGCCTGCGTTTGACCTCTCTCTTCAAACCCCATCCAAATGATTTAAGTGCAGCTGTAAGTCTTTGTGTGTCAGGACTTTGTGTGTCTGTCTGCCTGCCAGTAATCAAACACAGCCCGGCACAGAGCCGTGCTGCTAAGTGAAGTCAGTAAGAGGGGTTTGGAGCTGTCCTACCTGTCTAGTCTTTTGCCTGAGAGACACACCGGTGGAACACTTCAAAGAGATAGAGAGGAAACGATGGAGACAGGGAGAGAAAGAGAGAGAGGGAGAGAGAGAGTTTGACTTATCCCAGCACTGAATCTGTTCGTGTCTATCTGTTACTGTCGGCTCCAATCCGGACAGATGAAGAGAGAGCCGAGCTCTCTTCTATGCAACCATACTGAGACAGACAGAAACAAAAGGAGAGGAGAAAGAGAGGGGAGAGGTTTATGCCTGGATGTACAGGTTTGTTTATCTTACTGTCATGTTCGCTTACAGACGGGACGGACCAAGGCGCAGCGTGATATACGTACACGTTTATTTAAATGAATAAACAACCGACAAAACAACAAACCAAAGTCCAAGGTAAGTCTAGTATGACATACTAGACTGGGCAAGCTCCGCATAACACGGAGCTTGCCCAGTCATACGCCTTCTCGCGTGAGTACGGGGAGTTGGCTCTGCTCTAACACTAGGCTCCGCCAACCACCCTTTTAGCCCCCCATTTTTTTCTTGGGGCTGTGTCTCTGGCTTCTTCCTCGACCGGCTTCCTCTGTGTTGCTGTTGCTCCTCTCCTGCCTGGGCATCTACCTTCTCCCATGGTCCTTTCCCCGCGAATATCTCCTCCCATGACCACAAATTGGCCACCTGTGACATGGCCATCCGCTCTGCCTGGACACGCTGCTTGGTCCTCGTTTGGTGGGATCTTCTGTCACGTTCGCTTACAGACGGGACGGACCAAGGCGCAGCGTGATATACGTACATGTTTATTTAAATGAATAAACAACCGACAAAACAACAAACCAAACGAAACGTGAAGTCCAAGGTACAACAAAAAACATACCTCATATGGAACAAGATCCCACCACCCACTAGTGCCAATAGGCTGCCTAAGTATGGTCCCCAATCAGAGACAACGAGCGACAGCTGCCTCTGATTGGGAACCACACCGGCCAACATAGATCTAGACATACTAGCCTTATAACATAGACCTACACCACATAGAAAATACACACCCTGACTCAACAAATAAGAGTCCCCAGAGTCAGGGCGTGACACTTACCTTTATTTAGCCAAGTCAACAACCCTCTTTCAAAAAGTACAGTCCAAAACAGTTCAACACCACCTTTGGAGAGGTAGTGCAACATTTCAAGAGCTCTAACCTCACTGACTTTACACAGATCCATACTTGTTATTTATCAACATCGCTGCTGCAGCTACTGTCCATGTTTCTCTAGTATTATGATCAAGCCACTTCTCTCGAAACCATAGTGGTATAGTACGGAGCAAGCTAGATCTACTCAGGCTTTTATAAAGCTAGCCAGCTTCAAGTCAGGCTTTATCCGTACTACGACGGTGGATATTGTTTGTCCGCCTGCTGCTAACTCTAGCAGGCTTGTAACTACGCGTGCATTTCGTACATGGCTAGTTGAACGCCAAACTCTTCATTGAAACAACGCTGAAACATCAATCCATGAGTTAGTGCCACATTTTCATTTGTGCCGAAATCAAAATGAAAGAAAAGTTATCTTGCAAATTCAGCAGGCTATGGTGTGAAATAGGCTTTTAGAAGTGCAGTCTTTATTTGATTACTTATCGTTAATGCTGTCTTTGCTGTGCTTTGGTGTGCTTATCAATGCACAAGCACCTTTTCCCCACTCCTATCGCTCCTTCTTCTATTTGTGGAACAGCTTGTTGCATTGTGGCCATAGACATATAATCCATAGAAGGGTCTAACCCTGACAATTTGACTGTTAAACCAAAGATATGTATAACTAACCCAAGATAGTTCATCTGTATTGTTTCAATGGGAGCAAATGAAGCATAGTGGTCAGAACAAGCAAGGAGGTGGGCAGAGCCAAGCACGAGCTAGCGAGATCCTATTGACGTGTTCTAGCATGTATTTGCATATTTTCATTAGGGAATGCCTTCTCTGTGAAGTGCGTGTGTGCAATAACTACATTCGCCCTTGCACACCTTGTAAACAACAAAAAAACATGAAACTTTGGCAAAGTGTCACGTTAACCAAATTTAGCGTACTCTGTTCGTAACATATTATAGTTTTGGGAATAGAAAACTGTATTGAGAGCAGGCTTTTCTTCAATAAAAAAAACAGCAGAATGTCGGCCCAGTTCCATCTTGCTCCATAATCTCTAGGGTTTGATATTTTCCAGCGAATCAACCAAAATTGCAAGAAATTTCCGGCCTTCCCAGTATTCCCATTCAAACCGGAAGTGCTATTTAAAACCATATAATACCAGCTGAAAAAAACTAACATGAAAATAACATGATTATACCACTCTAAATGGAGAACTATACACATAATTAATATGTTTTTTGTTGTATTTGTTGCAATTTAATCAACTTAAAGTTCTCTCAAAGTCACCACACTATTTGTTGATGTAGCCTAGTTTTAACAGGGCTATGAAGCACTGGCAAAATATTATGACGTTATTACAGTCTAGTGAAAAATACATTCGTTTTAGCCTACCTTTGAGTGAAAGATGCAGGTTGGTCATTTTCTCTCCCCTTGCACCTGGCTATAAGGAAATTTGGGAAGATTGGGGCTGTTTTTACTTTGCTTATTGTGGTGATTTGGTCAGAGGGAACATACCTGAATCTTCGATAATTAAACAGATAAGATGTAGCCATTGATCAATTTCCCGTGAATCTAAACCCGCCATGAATCATGTGCAATTCTAAGGTAGGCTATATTTTACATAAAAGCTAATATTTACTTAATGTATTCATTATCATTTGTTATCATTTGTTAGCAATAAAGTAAATAATAGTCTCTCAAGGTTTTGTTTTTAAATGTTTATTTAGTCACCGCATAAAATAAATGAAACGTGAGCCTTCTGGCTACACAAACGTGGACTCAGTCAAGTCAAGACCCAGCCATCATTATTTTCCATTATTACTTTTATTAGACAGAAAAACAAACACTTAATAAACTTGCTTGTTCAATTCGAGTTCATTAAAATACACCAGGTTCTCATATAATTTTTTTACATTAAAAGCAGACTTGGTCAGAAACTTGTATACTTGTAGGTTACTGTAATTGTAGCTGTCTGATTCTCAAGACCCAGCCAAACAAATGTAGAATAACATTCTACACACAGTGGACTCTCAAAAAGCACAGTGCATCAATGCTTCCCGGACTCTCAGCCTCCATGGAGGTGGCCTGGATCGTGGTGAGCACCTCAAACAGGTGCTGCAGGTATTTTGACCTGCTGTTTGTTGCTTCAAACAGGCAGAATTCCTTAGACGGGATTTTCAGCTGGTCGGTTTTGCATTTGGCCTTGTTGGCATTAATTTTTGTAAAGCTTTCCCACATGGACAACATTTTTTAATTTACAAAAGCAGGTAGGCCTACTGGTATAGCTCAAAAGTTGGAGCCAATTATGTTACCATATTAACTGCATTTCAAGGTTGTGTGTACAGTTTCAGTATAAACAATCCATGCACTTTGAATTTATGGAAAATTTGTGTAAATAAATATGGTTGGCTACAATGCAGCACACACACACACACACACACACACACACACACACACCCTGAGCGTTGATTATTGATCATGCATATAGATAGCAGAGCAGAGAAGGCCATATGAAGATAGATTTAGACATTGCATATAATTTAACAGTTCCATTTCATGTCACTCTGTTCACATAAATAATTAATTATACTTTACCGGCATAGCCGCGGGAATTAGTTTGGGGATGAGGGTGCAAAATCCTTTTGCCCTTGCTGGTGCTGCAGACAGCTATATCGGTCTGCTACTACAGAACTATTTTTTTTTAACACCATCCAGTTTTGATTTCTATTTGCCAAATATGTTTAACTGTGCTGTGAGGTTTACATAAGTTCTGAACCTTTCTATTCTCATAGTTTCTACAGACTGTAAATTAAAGATAAAATGTTTTGCTAAAAGTATTATTATGTTATTGATCGATTGACTATGACTTTCAAATCACCCTGCAGTGCTATTTGCAGAGTTAGCTCCAGGGAAATGTTGCGATTCTTCAACAATTCCTACATATGGACAGTACCAAAACAAATGATCTAATGATTCTGTCTATCGCAGCAAAATCAAAAGAGCTGGGATAGTTGGATCCCCCAAATATATAACATTCAATTGGTTGCAAGAATTTTGAATAATAATTTTACAGTTTTTTTCAATTGTTTACACGCGATTTTGAAAACAGAGTTATTTTTGTCAAAATATAATCACAATTATCCAAACACCACAATCAATTAGCAAAATTCCTAGATTGTTTGCAAAATGACACACTTCAGTCAAAACATACACACTTCAGTCAAAACATATACACATATTTGTGAAAATGCTATTTGCTTTCATTTAACCAACACAGTCATCAATGATCATACACTATTGCAGCCAGTTTCACACTGCTGTGATAAATAAAAAACACATTTGTAAAAATAAAAAAAATAAAAAGATTTTTGGCCAGACATTCTTACTGTATGTGAGAGATAATTTAGGTGACAAAAAATAGTGAGAAACTCACAACATTATTCATGATTTGTTTTGAGATATAAGGAGAATGTAGACAAATACTGTAGGCCTACTATAACCTTACCAAGCACTGCACAACACTTGATGCTGCAGACTGAATATTTCAAGTATTTATTTCAATACTTACAGTATTTCTTACCATAATCAGTTACAGTAATCAACCAACAATGATATCAATTACTGTAAACAAATAAAATCCGTAGACAAATAAAAATTACTGCATGAATTACAGTACATACACTTTGACTCTGAAGAAAATTAAAGTAAAAGTAAACAGAAATGAAAGAAAACTACTGTAAAAGCAACAAGAATACTGTAACTATCCGTCTCTCCGTCTGGCTGGATCAGGCCATAACATTTCATCCACATCACAGGCTATGTCTTCATTGGCAAGGCACCGTTGGATGAATCGCCTTGTGTGACGAATCCACCCCTGCACTGAAGCTGCTTCAATAAGATCACATGCCTGTTCCATGGCCTGAATGAGGAGCAAACGGTCATAAGGCCGCAGGTCATATACCTTCCACCGCCACGCTGAAAAACATTCTTCTATAGGATTCAGGAAGGGGGAGTATGGGGGAAGGTATAAAACTTCAAAATCAGGGTGATCATGGAACCAGTTCTGGACTAGAGCAGCCCGATGAAATGAGACATTGTCCCAAACGACAATGTACCGCATCTGGTCCACTTGGTGTAATGCTGTGACAATCTCATGCAATCGGTCAAGAAATGCAAGTATCAGATTTGCATTATAGGGTCCCAGATTTGCATGGTGGTGGAGGACCCCATTTTGTGTGATAGCAGCGCAAAGGGTGATGTTACCCCCTCGCTGCCCTGGCACATTGGTGATTGCCCTGTGCCCAATTACATTTCTCCCTCTTCTTCTTGTTTTTGCAAGGTTAATCCAGCCTCATCCACATATATAAATTCATGTTGAATATCAGCAGCATCCATTTGCAAGACTCTCTGAAACACATTAAAGAAAATAGGATGCTATTCAATATCTATAGCACAGTATTTTTTTTGTGACAGAACATTATGAGCAGTGCATGATACCACACCATAGTCAGATGAACAATGCATACCTCCACATACTCATTGCGCAGATGTTTCACTCTCTCTGAATTTCTGTCAAATGGTACCCGATACAGTTGCTTCATGTATATTTGATTTTTCTTTAGGATTCGACCTAATGTTGACAGAGAGACTCGTTGGATGTTATTGAAAATATTGTCATCATTGATGATATTGGCTTGGATTTCTCGTAGCCTGATACAATTATTGGCCAAAACCATGTTCACAATGGCGGCCTCTTGTGCACGACTAAACATAGGGCCCCTTCCACCTTGGTGTCCTCGACCCTCAATCCTATGTAAAAACAAAATAAGATAAAAATAAATAAATATATATATATATATATATATATATATATATATATATATATATATATATATATATATATATATATATATATATATATATATATATATTGCAGCCTACTGTCAAATGTCACAGTAAACAATATTGATTATACATGCTTCAGTTTCAATGTATACTGTGTGGTTAGCTTACCTGTTTTCTCGATGAAATGTCCGAATTACTGACGCAACAGTATTTCTGCTGAGATTTGGTTGAACTCTTTGTCCAGCTTCCATCAGTGTCAGTCCATGGTTGATAACATGGTCAATAAGTGTTGCACGGATTTCTCGAGTCAAATTTGGTCCTCGTCTTCTTTGTTCAGGTTCTATCAACTCTTCAAGTCCTTCTCTACCTCTTCCTCTACCTAGGTGTCTTCCTCTACCTCCTTCTCTTCCTCTACCTTCTTCTCCTCTACCTATGCCTCTTCCTCTACCTCCTTCTCCTCTTCCTCTACCGCCTTCATCTCCTCTTTGAGCTCCCCCTCTCATTCTCACTCTTCTTCTTCTTCTAACTCCTTCCATTTTTGTTGAAGACAGGTGAACTCACCTGCTGCCTTTTATAGCACACCTGAGTGCTGCGTTTTCAAATTAGCACATGTGTGCTTCCACACCTGGTAGATGTGTTTATCCAATTCGTTCATTAGTGTGGTAATTGGCAATCCGGTGCTTTGTAATTACAAGGAAGTAACCTCACGATCCTTATCTGTGTCTAAGGTGTGAAAATGTGTGTAGAGTTTTACAAATCACTGTGTGTAATGTTTTGCAAAAAGGGTGAGGCGGACATTGTGTGTAATGTTGTGCAAATCTGTGGAGGTGTTTTGCTCATTGGAGTACAATTTTGCTAATTGTGTGGAAATTTTAATTTTAGTGTGTAAACAATCGTAAAAAACTGTAATTGAAAAAGTTTTGAATCCGGCGTCGTTTTGTGTATCAGTTAATAAACCATGTGCCATGGAATCCGTACATTGAAAATCTCTTCCCAACTACAGTGGGGAGAACAAGTATTTGATACACTGCCGATTTTGCAGGATTTCCTACTTACAAAGCATGTAGAGGTCTGTAATTTTTATCATAGGTACACTTCAACTGTGAGAGACGGAATCTAAAACAAAAATCCAGAAAATCACATTGTATGATTTTTAAGTAATTAATTTGCATTTTATTGCATGACATAAGTATTTGATACATCAGAAAAGCAGAACTTAATATTTGGTACAGAAACCTTTGTTTGCAATTACAGAGATCATATGTTTCCTGTAGGTCTTGACCAGGTTTGCACACACTTCAGCAAGGATTTTGGCCCACTCCTCCATACAGACCTTCTCCAGATCCTTCAGGTTTCGGGGCTGTCGCTGGGCAATAAGGACTTTCAGCTCCCTCCAAAGATTTTCTATTGGGTTCAGGTCTGGAGACTGGCTAGGCCACTCCAGGACCTTGAGATGCTTCTTCACGGAGCCACTCCTTAGTTGCCCTGGCTGTGTGTTTCGGGTCGTTGTCATGCCGGAAGACCCAGCCACGACCCATATTCAATGCTCTTACTGAGGGAAGGAGGTTGTTGGCCAAGATCTCGCGATACATGGCCCCATCCATCCTCCCCTCAATACGGTGCAGTCGTCCTGTCCCCTTTGCAGATAAGCATCCCCAAAGAATGATGTTTCCACCTCCATGCTTCACGGTTGGGATGGTGTTCTTGGGGTTGTACTCATCCTTCTTCTTCCTCCAAACACAACGAGTGGAGTTTAGACCAAAAAGCTTTATTTTTGTCTCATTAGACCACATGACCTTCTCCCATTCCTCCTCTGGATCATCCAGATGGTCATTGGCAAACTTCAGACGGGCCTGGACATGCGCTGGCTTGAGCAGGGGGACCTTGCGTGCGCTGCAGGATTTTAATCCATGACGGCATAGTGTGTTACTAATGGTTTTCTTTGAGACTGTGGTCCCAGCTCTCTTCAGGTCATTGACCAGGTATTGCCGTGTAGTTCTGGGCTAATCCCTCACCTTCCTCCGGATCATTGATGCCCCACGAGGTGAGATCTTGCATGGAGCCCCAGACCGAGGGTGATTGACCGTCATCTTGAACTGCTTCCATTTTCTAATAATTGCGCCAACAGTTGTTGCCTTCTCACCAAGCTGCTTGCCTATTGTCCTGTAGCCCATCCCAGCCTTGTGCAGGTCTACAATTCTATCCCTGATGTCCTTACACAGCTCTCTGGTCTTGGCCATTGTGGAGAGGTTGGAGTCTGTTTGATTGAGTGTGTGGACAGGTGTCTTTTATACAGGTAACAAGTTCAAACAGGTGCAGTTAATACAGGTAATGAGTGGAGAACAGGAGGGCTTCTTAAAGAAAAACTAACAGGTCTGTGAGAGCCGGAATTCTTACTGGTTGGTAGGTGATCAAATACTTATGTCATGCAATAAAATGCAAATGAATTACTTAAAAATCATACAATGTGATGTCCTGGATTTTTGTTTTAGATTCCATCTCTCACAGTTGAATTGTACCTATGATAAAAATTACAGACCTCTACATGCTTTGTAAGTAGGAAAACCTGCAAAATCGGCAGTGTATCAAATACTTGTTCTCCCCACTGTATATGGCATAGCTGTAAATTTTTTGGTCTTTAAATGAAACTGGTATACCTTTTGAATCACAATTTTCTTTAACCAATTTTGGTCTTTAATGCAGGGCCAACAGACAAGTTCTTTACTTTTCCCCCCTTCTACTTGGCTCTTCCGTTTTTGCGATAATGGTGCAATTAGATGGTTGTAATTTTGGGTAGAGCATACATTTCCATATATTGTTGTTAGCTGCATGTGTGACATAACTCCACCAGTCCTATGTATAATATAATGTACAAATATTATACATTTTTTTATTGTTATTCCCAAAAACAATTTTTATATTTGAGTTTAACCATAATATTTGTTGTATTATTTGTTCTGTCTTTTCCAAAGGATTAAACTGAAATTGCAACCAACTTTCTATGGATTGTTTTAAAAATAGCGATATTTTGGAGATTATTTCATTTTCAAATAACTGAAAGTGAGAGGTTGTAATCTGAATAAAGGGAAAAAGGCTATTCTTGAACATGGGGTGAGACATTTTTACTAATCTGCTAGAGAACCAGTTGGGATTTAAGTATAACTTTTGTATGACTGAAGCCTTTAGGGAGAGGTCCAATGCTTTAATATTTCATCCTTTCTGCCCTCTGAATTCATATTCATTATATAAATAAGGCCGAAAGAGGAGGAAGGGAAGCACTACTAAGGTACACAATAGTAAATGTTGGCAGCCGAAACGCGTCTAAAAAATCTTGTTTCTATTGAACATGCCATAAAGGCATTTTAATTATATGAAGAGTGCCTTGGTCCTCCTTTCTTTTTGATTATATAAATAAGGCCGTTTAATTTTGTCTTCCAAAATGGAATATTTTTTGCTCATATAATTTAAAAAACAGGTTGCTAGGTGTACGCAACGCCATAAGCAAATAGGTAAACTTGGATATGACTAAAGAGTTAATCAGGGTGATTTTTCCACAAATAGACAGGTATTTTCCTTTCAATGGTAGCAAGATCTTATCTATTTTTGCTAACATTCTATTAAAATTGATTGTAGTGAGATCATTTCTTTTTTTCGGGATATGAATACCGAGTATGTATACATCACCGTCTGACCATTTTATTGGTAAACTACACGGTAATGTAAAAGTTGTATTTTGTTGTGATCCAATACATAATATAGTACACTTAGCATAATTTGGTTGTAATCCAGAGAGGTTAAAAAAAGTATCTAGACCCTCTATGACCCTCTATTTAAAATAAAACATGAATCATCAGCTTACTATGACGTCTTTGTTTTAAGCCCTGGATTTCTAGCCCCTTGATATTATTGTTGGGTCTGATTTTAATTACTAACATTTCGTAGTCCCCTGTAGTTCAGTTGGTAGAGCATGGCGCTTGCAACACAAGTGTTGTGGGTTCGTTTCCCATGGGGGGCCAGTATGAAATATTTATGCACTAACTGTAAGTCTCTCTGGATTAGAGCGTCTGCTAAATGGCTCAAATGTAAAAATGTCGATGGCCATAATAAATAGATATGCTGATAGTGGACAACCTTGTTTTACTCCTCATGACAGTTTAATACTTTCTGAGAAGTAGCAATTATTTACTATTTTACACTTAGGGTTACTATACATAACCTTAACCCATTGTATAAGAAATTCTCCAAAATTGAAATATTCCAGACATTTATATATAAATTCCAGTCATTCTTTATCAGCTATTAATAACAGGCCTGGTTTCCCAGATTTGTCATATATTATCTACAATGTATATATGCCGTTCAGCGCTGGAGTTTTCCCGGACTTAAAGGCTTTCATTGCATCAAGAAGTTCATCCTCTGTAATTTGGCCTTCACATTAGTCTTTCTGTACAGCTGTTAATTTTAAATTATTAATAGAAAAAAAATCCATACCATTCACTTCAGTTGGAGGATACTGAAACTAAAATGTATGCTTAAAGTACTTTGCTTCCTCTTTCAAAATATAGTTTGGTGAATCATGGGTGACTCCGTCATTTGCAACAAGTTTCAGTAAATTATTTTCGGTAGCATTTCTATGTTGATGATGAAAAAATTTTGGGGTGCATTTTCCCCCATATTCTATCCAGTTTGCTTAATTTTCTATTATATTTTACACTTGATCTTTCTTGAATAGGTTCCTTCATTTATTTTTGTTTTTCCTCTAACTTATACTGTGTCTCTATGGTACAGTTTTTATTGATATCAATCTGTACTGTTAGTCCTTCTACTTATTTTGTTAATATGAACTCTTTTGACCTAAATTGCTTTTGTTTTAAAGATGAGTATTGAATTGCATGGCCACTAAAGGCACATTTAAAAGTGTCCCATACAATAAGGGGATCTGCTGTACCTATTTTATTTAGGGAAAAGTCAGTTATAAACTCTTCTGTCCTAGTTAAAAACAAGGTATCATCCAATATGCTTTGATAAAATTTCCAACATCCTCGCCCATGGGAGAAGTATATTTCGCCCCCCTCCCCGTTCTTTTCCACACAACCTCATCTAAAATTGTTGAATGAGCTTCCTGTAAACAATATATATTATATTCCTTCTCTTTTAGCCAGGTAAATACTGATAGTCTTTTCTTATTATCTGCTAAGCCATTACAATTATAACTGGCTATACTTATTTCACCATTTACCATAATGAGATTCAAGTTTCAATTCTATTTATCATAATATATGTTAAAAAGTACCATAATGATTCAGTGTCCATATAGCTGTACCATGATATTTGAATTGCTATTAAGTAAACCTCCAATTGTTCTCCACTATTCCACCCGCTAAATCCTCCCTTCATCCCAAATTTGTTTGTCGTCCAATTGACTGGCAAACCAACCCTGTCCCCCTGGATCCTAGGTCCTTTGAGAGATTGGGACACATCCTTTAAAAAGAGCACACAGAGCCACCCACAGAACAGAAGCTGATCAACCGCCAAAAGCATTTCCAACGCCCTCACCTCGATTGTATTGTATACAGTTATTTTAAATATACTGTAAATACTGTATATATATTTAAAAATCTTGCATATCGTTAATTTATTTCCACAATTAGCAAATAATATGCGTAATAATGTAGGCAGTTCATGTGTAGGATTGTTATCTATAACCAGGATTGCCATTACATAAATTACATTTTTGGCAAGCAACTATTATTTTGGCAAACAATTATTTCGATTCATCCTATATTGTCCCTAACTTCATTACCCCATAGCAACAGATGTGGATGTGGGATACACACAAACACACACACACACACACACACACACACACACACACACACACACACACACACACACACACACACACACTCATACACACTCCCAAACCTTCCCCCACAAACAACCACAAGCTCAGATGTTCAACAGTTGTTCCATCCCTGAGCCCAACTCAAGAAAATACTTGATGTGCGAATGCATTCCATTTTTTTCTTCTGATTCATAAAATATTGAATCAGTCGTCTTCCTCAAATGAAGGGGATAATGACACAATCTTTGCGAGAGAGGGTAGGCCTATCTGATTGCATTGGTCCTCAGCTCGTGGCTCAGACACTTCATTCAGGATTAATGGAGCTGGCCCTGAGTTAGCCTTCCACAGAGCATTTCTGAGGGATTCGTTGCCATAGAAATGTACCTGGCTAAAAGGTGAGCCACTTTCATGGTACTGGTTACTCCTCAAACCTGATTCATAGTATAGGGCTCAGGAGTGTTTTGCTGTTGCATTCTGTATCTTAGCAATCAGAGGGCATATATTTTTCCTGATGTGGTGGGTGGATAGGTCGTGTTCGTTGGGCATCTCGTATCAACAATGCTCCCTTTCTCTCCTCTCTCCTGCTCGGGGACTAAAGGTTGTTTTTCTGAGTGGTTTTAAAAGAGGGAGTTCCTTTCTCTCCCATTCCTGAAGAAGGTCACCTGCACGCCACTATATATCACAAGGCTTTCTGAAGCCCTACACTAATCTCCAGCGACCAAAAATGTGAACAAGTACTAGATGTTGCATTATTTTTGAAAATAGCTTTTCTGTATTTTTTGGGTTCTTTCCGCGTTTATTTTATGTACACTGAATTGTCACAAGAGAAGGGGTCAGGGCCATAGTAATGCTACAGCTCTACTGTGAATGTACAATTGAGAACAGTCTTATACTCTATAGAACAACGTATAATTGAATGTTTTTAGACTTACTATATTGCTATGAATGTGATTTTATATCGATTTAATGTTGTTTTTGTGATTGTTATAGTCGTTTTCTTTTCATTTCTGCACTGACAAATCCATTATAACAACACCATTACTAACAAAAAGTGATAACACGTTCTTTAATTTATTTTTTATTTTTTATATTGAACACATGGAATTGCCACCTGTTAGTCTACCTACCCCCTTTTCAAGTTCAAATTCATCTCAAACTCAATAGTGCCTTTTCATATTTCCAAGTATTTAGAATCTCTTAAAATCTCTCCCAATCTCTCTTCTTCATTAATGGTGTAGTCTAGTGGTAAGTGGAAATATTGACCATCATCATTGACTATCATCCTTATTTTAATGACTGGATGACTGGATGACTCAGTAGTCCTTCAATTTTCTAGTGCATATTTTGCTAAAGGCAAAGGGGCTGGGACACAGCTCTTTCTCAGTGTCCCAATCCTTAGAACTATTAGAAATACTAAGAAAATATGCTGTTGTGGCTGGTCAACTCAATGAAATTCACTAAAACTGCACTGTAGCACAGCCATTATTCTGCTCTTTCAGTGAGTAACATGGGATATTCAAAGAGTAGGGACAGGGCTTGAACATTATACGTTCAACACTAAGAAATTATCATCATAGTGATAGGAGTGCCTGGGCGATAGAGAGGGATGAGATGGAGGGATAAACAGGAGACATGAGATCAGACATTATATATCACTTATCATGAATCCATCCTGGCTTGCATCAGCCCAGATGTCCCTGTCTGGCACAACCACTGTTATGTCCCACAAGACATATGACTAACTGAACCAGTCAAGACATGGGCAAGAAAACACTCCTTAAATGTTCCCTTTAGGCCTTTTCACAAGATTGCAGTGAAAGAAGTAGAAAATAATCAACAGCTTGCAGTCTAAACATGTAAATTAGCAACGCTGACCTACCTTTTGCTGGGTTTGCCTTCAGTATCTACAAGCAGTCGCCTTAACAATATTGCATAACAATGTCTAATGCAGAACCTTGAATAACAATATTTAATGCAGAATGAACTGATCAAAAGTAGATATTTGAATCTAATATTTGTTTTATGTAATATATTCACATGTTTGGTGGTTCAGGCAGTGCAGCAGAACTTAATCACAAACAATTTGAACTACTTCATTTGAGATATCTCATCCTAGTAAATGTGAGCGCTAGCAACACTACAAAAAACACTGCTGTGAATTACTTTTCACCAGGCCCATCTGCATTATCCACAAAAACATCTCTGTTGCTGAGGACCTCATTAGCATATCTCTCCAATGGCCGCCACTTCCACCATTCATTAATAATACAACCATCCATCCTAGTGAGTGCATTAACATGTTCACAGCGAGCTCCCACCAACCCACCAACCCACACAGCCATAATAGATCTGTAATTACTCCATACTGTCCCTGGAAATCTCCTGCCTTGTCGCCATGACATTGATTACCAGGAAATCTAGACTACATTTATAGTCAATAGACGGAGAGCAGCCTGGTATGAGAGTAATGTATTCATCCACTGTACGGGGGAGTGTTCCAATATGTTCTCAACACATTGGCATCCAATACCAGGAAGTAATGTCTCCCAATGATTTGTGACTTCTTTAGCTCCATCTCCATGTAGAATCAGTAATGTGAAATCAAAGGCCAGCTCTGGAAGATTCCGTTAACAGAAACAACTACAGTACATCTCCTTCCACATGTGATAGGGTGGTGTTCTGTCGATTTGTCACTGCAGCAATATGAAGGCAAAGACAACAACAAGCACCATAACGACACCCAGTATACAGTATGTAGCAGAAATGTTTTAAACAATACAGTAAAAAAGAAATACAGTAGCAAACTGTAACCCACATGGCTTGTCAGACCCACCTCACTGTGCTGCAATCATAAATCCACTACTACAGCATCAACCCACGGCTCACAGATCCCAGATAGGCTACTACAGAGCAGATGTCCTTCAGAGAGAGCTGAAATTATGCCACACCCTATAATGTAAGGCTGCTATATGACCCTCCTTTAGCCCCCCCTTGCAGCCTCAGTCACACTGGCTGTCAGGGTGCAGGGAGCTCATTTAGCCTTACAATGAATGGCTGCCCAGAGTGCAGATGACCAATTAGTGTCCGTGGAGCCGTTTGAGAGATGGATGCCTCCTCAGTGAGCTGTTTAGTTCCCCTGCCTCTAGTCTACACACACACACACATGCGCGCACACACACATACAAACACACACTTTTGCAAATGCACAAATGCAAACACACACAAGCACACAAGCCCACACACACAAGCACATGCAAACACATTCACACTTACCTGTGGAGGACAGTCATTACTACAGCAAGCCCTGGAGTGACACTTTCTCTATCCTGGTGGGGATTACTAACCTACAGAAGAGTCAGTGGGAGGAGAGAAGGACAGATATAGAGATGGAGAGCCAGAGGAGAGGACATCAAGGAAACATAGTAGGTCTGTTGACCTGGAGCGATTAACAAGGATAAAGGGGGTGTTAAGGGTCTGAGGTAAGAGCGAGGGAGAGTGCTCTCCAGCGGCTAAGCCTGGCAGATGAAAAGTACAACCACAAACAACTCATCAACCCAATAAAGGAAGGGCAACAAAGCATGTATTAAGTATCAAGTGTCGCCCTTTCCCAACCAAAGCCATCGTTTTTGATAGGGCAATGGTTAGTGTGCTACTGCTTCGGGAGTATGAAGTGTTGTTGTTAACATGAGATTGAAACCTGGGTCAGCAGTTCAGGGGTGGTCTCTATCACAGAGGCAGGAAACCCCAGGGGACAGTTTTATCTCTTTGCCATGCAGTCTGCCTGTGAAATGCTTTGGCACCAGACAAGGAGCAGACAGACAGACAGCAGCCTGCTGGACAGCAGAATCCCCCATGGTCCCTTGCAGCTTATCACTCCTCTGGCTTCTGGCCCTCCCTACTCAATTTTAACAACAGCCACGTCTTCTTCTTCTCCTTTTTCCCTTTCCCTCTCCTTCCTCTAATCTTACACATCCATCTTATTGCTGCCAAAGAGCCGGTGGTCCAAGAGGAGAAGAAGGGCATCCTTCCCTACATTGCATCCCTCTTTTATCATCTCTATCAGGGATACATGGAGCTCTCTCTTTCTCTGTCCTGTCACCAGAGCCCTATAGAGGAAGCCTCTCCTCCCTCCCTCCTCCCCGCTCTTCCCCTCCTCCAAAGGCTCTCTCCTCTCAATAACATGATGCTGGAGGAGCCATCAGTCATTTTAATCTGGAGAGATAGGAGCTGGGGATCTATAAGAGGGAGATCGAATGATGCAGATTTCAGTGAGAAGGACTCGGGACCAAGATAAAATGACAACACAGGCTCTTTCCCATCAACCTTGGGCTCTGTAACCAAACTATAAAGTGTGAGGAACAAACATGTCGTATGGCGAGCAATAAGGCGTTCTGCCGCTGTAATCCGAACCAGGGATGTCTTTACGTTCCAGGAGGCATCAGAGGAGAGAAAATGGGACATTGGGGACAAGTTTTAGGAATGAGACATTTGGATTCGTTGGAAGTTCGATATTTAGGGGTCATGTGATACAGCCAGATATTATTTAATGCATTAAGCATTGTAATATCACAATGGAGTCTATCATGCATGATGATGTAATAGCCCAAGCCTATGTATCTTGTGAGAATTATTTTTTTTAATGTCCCTCTATTTCTCTGTCTCGCTTACTGTTACTGCAATCCAGGACCTCTATACCAGGCGGTGTCAGAGGAAGGCCCTCAAAATTGTCAAAGACTCCAGCCACCCTAGTCATAGACTGTTCTCTCTGCTACCGCACGGCAAGCGGTACCGGAGTGCCAAGTCTAGGTCCAAAAGACTTCTCAACAGCTTCTACCCCCAAGCCATAAGACTCCTGAACAGCTAATCATGGCTACCCGGACTATTTGCACTGCCCCCCCACCCCATCCTTTTTACGCTGCTGCTACTCTGTTAAGTATTTATGCATAGTCACTTTAACTCTACCCACATGTACATATTACCTCAACTACCTCAACTAGCCGGTGCCCCCGCACATTGACTATGCAACGGTACCCCCTGTATATATAGCCTCCCTACTGTCACTTTATTTTACTGTATATATAGCCTCCCTACTGTCACTTTATTTTACTTCTGCTCTTTTTTTCTCAACACTTTTTTGTTGTTGTTTTATTCTTACTTTTTTGTTTAAAATAAATGCACTGTTGGTTAAGGGCTGTAAGTAAGCATTTCACTGTAATGTCTGCACCTGTTGTATTCGGCGCATGTGACCAATAAAATTTGATTTGATTTGATTTGTTTGCAATAAGAAAAATGGAGCTGGTTCTTTCGCAGAGTGTAAAATACTGTGCAGAATGAACTACCAAAATAAATCAGCAATCTTCACTTTTACCTCCCCTTCCCTTGAGGGACTATGTAAACTGTGAAGAGGGTCACTCCAGTCCTGCTGGTATAGTGACCATAAGAAAACATAATGAAATTCCCACTGACCTCTAAGATGAATCCCTCAACACTCTTCTCATCTCCACTGAAGGACATACTGAAGTATACAGTTCTCACACGCAGCTTCCTATGAGGCACTGCCTCCTGTAAAGGATAGTACAGGTACCTGCTATCTTATTTGGTTGGTGTACCCCCCGTTGTCATGACAGCACTATGAATACTTAAACATTTGCATGTAGTTATATGTAAAGTAGCATTAAAAGTGTTTGAATTGTTCCAGTATTGTTAGTGTGAGTTTATTTTTCAACTTGAGAGTCGTAAAATGTGTTTGTATTGCAATGAACATAAGAGTTCATGGTTTCTACGAGACCCACACTCCTATCAAGTTTTAAGCATATCTAATTATCTAAATGAGCAGTAACAATATAACAACGACCTGTACCTATCATTAAATACAAAAAAACTTTTAGCACAGAAACATGATTAAAATCAACTGTTCCAATCATCTTGTGAAAAAAATCCAAGAATATTCAATTAGTCCAGTTGAATAACATTAGACTGCACCAGGGCTAGGCTGTGACTTCTCTGTCAGTATAAACAGTAAATTATTGCCCCTTGAGGGTTGATGACGCATGCAACGCCCCCTAAATGGGTTGATGGCCTTGACCACTCAAGAAATGATGCACAATTACAGTGTTTGATTGCCACATGACACAGTAAACAAGAAAAATATCTTATTAAAAGATAATATACTTGCAAAGTCATAAATTACATGCTTGTATAATCAACAGCTCAGAGCTCAATACACTCATTAATATTTTATACTGGCAGATATCTAGGTAATCTCTTTCCTTAAAACTTCTAGAATAAATTGATGCCATTTTGTCTTATGCTCTTCAATAGCCAATCCCATTTAGGATCTTCAAAAGCAAATACATTAGAGTAGAAGAGATAAAGCAGTCTCGAGATGAATCTTGCTGCCAACACACAACACAAAACATAATGTGTTCTTGAATTAGGGAATGGCTGAAAGAAAAACAGTTGAAGAATGCAGATTGTCTTTCAATGTGTTCATCCCTTCGTTCTCAGCTTGAACGGTTGTTCAGAGTAGATTTTAATTGTGCTGAATGGGCTAAATTGTCCCTTGTGTGTGTGTGAATACTGAGCAGCAGTGCACATACAGTAGTCAACTCTACAGTCTGCATCTCTTTAGAAATGGGAGGCTGATTTGTGATGCTGTGTGTCGGCAAATAGACAACACCATTAAAACTAATGGAGGTAATAGCTATTTGGTAAGGCTCTTTCTTCTATAGAATCGTTGGAACCAGTTCAACCAAACCTGCAGGGCCATTCCAGTAGATTAAAAACATTATTCTGGTGCACATTGCAAATGTAGGATTCAAACACTCGAAAAGACAATGTTTATAAAGTGAAACACAAAGAAACATAATGAGCTAGCTTGCTGCACAGGAAGAATGTTGTCTGGTTAATTATGATTGAACAGAGCCCTCAGTCATATATCGTTCAACAGTGAGGTTCCCATTCCTGTGATATCCAAATATGCTTTTGCTTGAATAACATGATGATGACTGTGCATCTAAATGCTGTGTGAATATCTGTGCTGTCAATAACAGGGAGAGCAGCCCGTATACTGCATGACTCAGCTCAAACAAATAATAATAATAAAATAACTTTGACAGATTTAAACGGATGGCTGACAATTTATACAGCTTTTAAATATGAAAAATCAATGTTATCCGTTAACGCGGTTTGATTTCGCCACGGTTACAGATGCACATATGAAAGGGGATACAAAAGCAATTTTTTGATTACATCTGAATTCTTGATATAGGGGAGAAAATGATGCCAAGGACTTATCGCTGTGAAACTTAGACTTTCAAAGCCGCAAAATAAAATGGAGACACACTGCTATCTAAGTTTGAACGCTGCATAGCAGTAACATTCTAATCTTACAGACATTGCAATCACAGCTCTCTCTTTTCATCAAGGTTTATTGCAGTTTCGGTAACCCTTCAAATTACAGCCCGTTAGTTTCAGGGTATTTACTCTGTAATTACGTAGTAACAAAAAGTAAACACCTGTCTCGATCAATAAGCGAAGACTTGAAATAGACAAGATGGCGGCGTACACACATAGCTGAATCTTACTTGTACTTACCTTTGGGACTAAAATGTGTTACCATATAATGACATTTTGTGACTTTGTATGTTCCTTGGTGATACATTGAAAGATTAGCATAACTAGGTATTTACATAGTAATAAACTGGGACTAATTTGTACTTACGTCTTTCTTCTGTGTAATTATCTATATAATAACATTTTGTTATTTGTATTTACTAATTAAGTATATAGTACTTGCTTGCTTCATTCCTAGTAGGTAAACGTAGGACAAAACTGTTCCTATGTATTTATTTTTTCTTACTGCGTATTTACTTTTTGTTACTACATAATTAAAGAGTAATTATCTATGTAATAAAATACAAATGTATTTGTATTTACTAATTTAGTATACAGTACTTACTTGCTTGGTTCCTAGTAAGTAAATGTAAGACGAAATTGTTCCTCTGTACTTACATTTACATTTACATCATTTAGCAGACGCTCTTATCCAGAGCGACTTACAAATTGGTGCATTCAATTTATGATAGCCAGTGGGACAACCACCTTTTTTTTATGGGGGGTGGGGGAAGAATAATTACTTTATACTATTCCAGGTATTCCTTAAAGAGGTAGGGTTTCAAGTGTCTCCGGAAGGTGGTCAGTGACTCCGCTGTCCTGGCATCGTAGGGGATCTTGTTCCACCATTGGGGTGCCAGAGCAGCGAATAGCTGGCAGGGAGCCCAGCCAACAGTGAGTTGAAGTAATCCAGACGGGAGATGACAAGTGCCTGGATTAGGACCTGTGCTGCTTTCTTTGTAAGGTAGGGTCGTACTCTACGAATGTTGTAGAGCATGAACCTGCAGGAACGGGTCACCGCTTTGATGTTAGCGGAGAACGACAGGGTGTTGTCCAGGGTCACGCCAAGGTTCTTTACACTCTGGGAGGAGGACATAATGGAGTTGTCAACAGTGTCTTACTGCGTTTTAACTTTTTGTTACTACGTAATTACAGAGTAAATACCCTGAAACTAATGGGCTGTAACACAGACATTTTAGGTCAAAGACAGCTAAGGTTGGTAGAAAATTCTCTGTGCTTCACCAAACAGTAACTATCCTGTAACTCCCAGTAATGGATACCAAAATTATTTGATTAAATCACCTACCATATACAGTTGAAGTCGGAAGTTTACATAATCTTAGGTTGGAGTCATTAAAACTTGTTTTTCAACCACTCCACACATTTCTTGTTAACAAACTATAGTTTTGGCAAGTCGGTTAGGACATCTACTTTGTGCATGACACAAGTAATTTTTCCAACAATTGTTTACAGACAGATTATTTAACTTATAATTCACTGTATCACAATTCCAGTGGGTCAGAAGTTTACATACACTAAATTGACTGTGCCTTTAAACAGATTGGAAAATTCCAGAAAATGATGTCATGGCTTTAGAAGCTTCTGATAGGCTAATTGACATAATTTGAGTCAATTGGAGGTGTACCTGTGGATGTATTTTGAGGCCTACCTTCAAACTCAGTGCCTCTTTGCTTGACATCATGGGAAAATCAAAAGATTTCAGCCAAGACCTCAGATATTTTTTTGTAGAAATTTGTAGACCTCCACAAGTCTGATTCATCTTTGGGAGCAATTTCCAAACGCCTGAAGGTACCAAGTTCATCTGTACAAACAATAGTACGCAAGTATAAACACCATGGGATCACGCAGCCGTCATACCGCTCAGGAAGGAGACGCGTTCTGTCTCCTAGAAATGAACGTACTTTGGTGCAAAAAGTGCAAATCAATCCCAGAACAACAGCAAAAGACCTTGTGAAGATGCTGGAGGAAACAGGTACAAAAGTATCTATACCCACAGTAAAATGAGTCCTATATCGACATAACCTGAAAGGCCGCCCAGCAAGGAAGAAGCCACTGCTTCAAAACCGCCATAAAAAAAGCCAGACTACGGTTTACAACTGCACATGGGGACAAAGATCGTACTTTTTGGAGAAATGTCCTCTGGTCTGATTAAATAAAAAATAGAACTGTTTGGCCATAATGACCATCGTTATGTTTGGAGGAAAAAGGGGGTCTTGCAAGCCGAAGAACACCATCCCAACCGTGAAGCACGGGGGTGGCAGTGTCAACACTGGTGCACTTCACAAAATAGATGGCATCATGAGGAAGGAAAATTATGTGGATATATTGAAGCAACATCTCAAGACATCAGTCAGGAAGTTAAAGCTTGGTCGCAAATGGGTCTTGCAAATGGACAGTGACCCCAGGCATACTTTCAAAGTTGTGTCAAAATGGCTTAAGGACAACAAAGTCAGGGTATTGGAAGGGCCATCACAAAGCCCTGACCTCAATCCTACAGAAAATGTGTGGGCAGAACTGAAAAAGTGTGTGCGAGCAAGGAGGCCTACAAACCTGACTCAGTTACACCAACTCTGTCAGGAGGAATGGGCCAAAATTCACCCAATTTATTGTGGGAAGCTTGTGGGAGGCTACCCAAAACGTTTGACCCAAGTTAAACAATTTAAAGGCAATGCTACCAAATACTAATTGAGTGTATGTAATCTTCTGACCTACTGGGAATGTGATGAAAGAAATAAAAGCTGAAATAAATAATTCTCTCTACTATTATTCTGACATTTCACATTCTTAAAATAAATTGGTGATCGTAACTGACCTAAGACAGGGAATTGTTACTAGGATTAAATGTCAGGAATTGTGAAAAACTGAGCTTAAATGTATTTGGCTAAGGTGTATGTAAACTTCCGACTTCAACTGTAACATTCTTGTTGAAACCCAGTTCTCTTTTTGAGTTAACATTAAATATTGTACACCACCCTGTATTTTAGATTGGCAAATAAATATTATTTGGATACATCGGAATGTCTAACATCTATTTGATGCTACAGAGCCCTGTACAGCTTATATACAGTGCCTTGCAAAAGTATTCATCCCCCTTTTTCCTATTTTGATGCATTACAACTTGTAATTTAAATTGATTTTTATTTGGATTTCATGGAATGGACATACACAAAATAATCCAAATTGGTGAAGTGAAATGAAAAAAATTACTTGTTTCAAAAAATACAAAAAAATAAATAACGGAAAAGTGGTGCTTGAATATGTATTCACCCCCTTTGCTATGAAGCCCGTAAATATGATCTGGTGCAACCAATTACCTTCAGAAGTCACATAATTAGTTAAATAAAGTCCACCTGTTTGCAATCTAAGTGTCACATGATCTGTCACATGATCTCAGTATATATACACCTGTTCTGAAAGGCCCCAGAGTCTGCAACACCACTAAGCAAGGGGCACCACCAAGCAAGCAGCACCATGAAGACCAAGGAGCTCTCCAAACAGGTCAGGGACAAAGTTGTGGAGAAGGACAGATCAGGCTTGGTTCAAAAAAAATATCCGAAACTTTGAACATCCCACGGAGGACCATTATATCCATTATTAAAAAATGGAAAGAATTTGGCACCACAACAAACCTGCCAAGAGAGGGCCGCCCACCAAAACTCACGGACCAGGCAAGGAGGGCATTAATCAGAGAGGCAACAAAGAGACCAAAGATAACCCTGAAAGAGCTGCAAAAATCCACAGTAGAGATTGGAGTATGTGTCTGTAACAGGTCAAAGAATTACAGATTTTTGCAACCGTTCATTTTCTATTTTTTATTTTATTTTGTGAGTTGATTTCACCAAAATATTGTATTGTTCAGCATTTCGTGTAGTCTACAGATATTGGGAGAGTTAGTTGTGTAAGTGCGCCCTCTAGAGTTGGTTATATGCGGAGGGATGTTGTGCTTTTCTCAGTCTGCATTGTATTCGGCTGGGAGAGGTACGTGTTCACTTCGGCGTGACATAAACTTGATATACCTGTTAAAACTAAAACGTTTCAGTGCACATAGTAACTTGTATGTATATTATATGATGAGTGTACGTACATTTAATCAAGCTGTGTCGTGAATATAGCCATTTTTGAGAGTTGAGAAATTGCTAACTTAGCTAACCTCGTGTTCTGTTTAGCTGTAAGTTAGCAATCATCATTCTATCCTCTTGTGACGAAGCTCACGTTGTTCTTTTTATGTTAGGCGGATTCTGGTCGAGGGTAGAGTGTTGAACATTTTCTCTCTTTGATGTTGAACAGGTATGTATTCCCTATATCAGGTTAAAAATGTGTTCATTTAAAATGTTTTCATGTATTGATTAGTGTTTAATGGCACTGAAAAGCTCAAATGTGAAGGATTACATGTTGCTTCGTGCATATTACTGTATGTATTACCCATTTGAAAGATGGTTTATGTCATGTTGCACAGTATTAATGTAAAGGCTAAAAGCTCAGAGTTTTTGGCAGAGATAACATGAATATGACACATACATAAGATATACACCAGATGCAATGTTTATTTTCCAATGATGTTGTATTTTATTCCTTGTATTTTTGAATGTGATTATACTGAGTCTGCATTGTATTCGGCTGGGAGAGGCGGATTCTGGTCGAGGGTAGAGTGTTGAACATTTTCTCTCTTTGATGTTGAACAGATTGAGAGAGTTGTACACAATAAGGTGCCTTCAAGTACGCCAGTGTGTTGTCTTCAGTGCACCGGAACACAACGCAGTAGTCGGCAACGAGCAGACCGCGCCGGCTACATTGGTGCCGTGACCCGGATTATCTTCGCTTCAGATCATCGCCAGGGTGATCGCGGTGGTTGCTGTGACGAGTAGGAACCTCTTCGAACGTTACAAGTATAAGGGCAAACATTAATGTGTAAATTGTAGCTCTTAATTGCTTACCTCAGCTACTTCTATCATTTAAAAAAAAAATTCATATTCACATGTTCTGGTGACTCACATATCATTACCATAGTCTATTACAACTTTCTATTTAAAAAAAAAAAAAAAAAAAATGGCTGATGGCAAGGATGCGCAGACACCATTTAGTGTTGGAGATGCTGCAGGGGTAAGCCTGGGGAGGGGCAGGTTTATGAGTATGGTGGAGAGCACGCCGGTTAGGGGTGCTGGTATACTAGGCAGACCTGTACTCTCGTCCACACGCTTACGCACTGATGAATATTCCCCTGCACCACACATGAGTAGCTTAAGAGATGCTCCAGACATTGCAAGCAGCGTTAGTTCAGTGGGCTGTCCTGCATTTTCATACACTCACACCCAAACAGATGAACATTCTCCACGTCAGCCAGTGTCTAGTTCACATGTGAGTTCTGCAGACCTAGGGAGTCTCATCACACAGTTAGCTCATGAAATAGGAGAGAACATTGCTAGCCAATTACAGAGATCTGTTGGTAGTGCAGATAACCAAACCACTCCTACGCCTAGCCTGAACTTAGGATATGGACAGTCTGATTTGAACATGACAGGAGTAAAGTTAGTCATGAAGACAGATGTCAAAGAGCCGCCGTACTTCAGGGGTGATGGAACAGACAAACACACAGTGCATGAGTGGGAAGAGATTATGAGCGTTTACCTGAATAAGAGGGGTGTACACCCGCAAGAGCACTCCCAGGAGATAATGTCAAGACTAATGGGAAAGGCTAGAGACATTGTTAAAGTTACCCTGCGCAGTATGCCATCGCTGCAGCCAGCTGAGAACTCCAAGCTCGTCTTTGATATTCTGAAACAACATTTCAGTGAGTTAACCTACTCCTCTATGCCTTTAGCAGATTTCTATAACACACTTCCTCTGGCTGGAGAAAGTCCCATGGACTATTGGATACGCTTGAACAAGGCTGTGGATGTCGCAGATGAGTGTCTGAGAAGGCAGGGGCGAAACATTGAGGACCCCTCTCACGAAGTCACAATGATGCTGGTGAAACACTGTCCCGACCCCGCTCTTACAAGTGTCCTAAAGTGCAAAACAGCTGAAAAGTGGACAGCAAATGAGATTCATGAACACCTCGTTGAACATCAGAGAGAGGCTAGAACAATGTGTCAAGCCAAATCTTATCGGCCAAAGAACATTGGTGCACATGCTCAGGCATTAACCACAGAGACAGTCGCTGCTGAAAACCCAACAGACCTTACTGGTTACCCAAAGGCAATGGGGCTTCCATCCTCTCCTCAGACAGAGAGCATCTGCATGCAGTCTCTCATTGGCTTGCTGGACCGTGTGCTAGAGCAGACGGCACACACAACAGCAGTCGTGCCACCAAGCAGGGGGCCAGCAGCCATTGTTCAGAGTAGATGTAAAGTCTGTCAGTCTGCCGAACATTCAACTACTGCACACTGTAGACAGGCGAACCTCTGTATGGGCTGTTACAAGCCCGGCCACTGGAAGAGAGAATGCCAACAGCGCCGGCCAAGAATTAACGCTCAGCCACAGTTAGCGCACACACCACCTAACTCTGAGCAAGTTGGAGCCAGTTTAAACTAGATAGCTCACATACGGAAAGGGGGATGTGTGAGCGTTGAAGATTCAACCCTTGAAAAAAGTGAAGAATTGAAGGAAATGTATGTCAATGTCTGTAAAGCAATGTCTGATAATTGCACGGTAATTGTTCAGAATATTCACAGAGTTGAGACGTTCAGTGAGTTATTTCACGCACCGGTGACAGTTAATGGCTGTGCTCAGTTGCAAGGGCTCCTCGATACAGGCTCAATGGCCTGCACGATAAGTGAAGAGGCAGAGCAGAGACTACTATCGGATAGCGTCTTGACCCCACATCAAGAACTCTCACAGCATATCATCCTTGTTGGCTGTGGAGGAGTACAAGTGCGCCCCAAGTGCATGTATGACATGGAACTAAGTCTGTATGGGGTAAAGTGCATGGTCCCAGTTCTGGTGATCACTGGTCAGAAAGACGACATAATAGTAGGCACCAACATGTTGAAACATGTACTGCATCAGCTGAAAAACGAGAACAGTTATTGGACACTTATCTCGAGCAACACAAAAGGGTCTCCAGATGGCGAACAGTTTCTAGAAATGATGACCAGTCTCACAAGATGGAGGGGGTGAAGATGTCCCAGGAAAAGTAGGGACAGTGAAGCTAACTCAGGCGGTGACTCTCCTTCCCAAACAAGAGTACCTGCTGTGGGGAAGACTGCCAAGTAATATACCCAAGTCACCTGGGAGTACAGTTATGGTGGAGCCTACAACCTCCAGGTGTGTGCCTCGGGGCATTATGGTGGGGAGAGTGGTAACACCGCTATGGGGAGATGGCTGGACTCCCATGAAAGTCACTAATATCTCAGACAAACCACTCACACTGAAAAGGAACAGCAAGCTTGCGGACGTCTCTACTTGTGTTGCAGCTGAAGATCTCACACTGTTCCAGGGTTCCTGTCAGAGTGATGCTGGCTCTGTTGGAGTGACTCATGTGAAACAGGACAACAACGGTGACCTGAAAGACAGACTGCAGAAGTCTGGTCTAGGAAATGTCGACATTGATCATTGTGAAGCGAGCCCCTCCACCAAGCTCCAACTTGTGACATTGCTGGAGAAATATCAGGATATATTTTCAAAGCATAATCTTGACTGTGGAGAAGCCAAGGGCTTTGCCCATAGGATCCGCCTCACTGACGACCGTCCCTTCCGTCTTCCATATCGCAGAGTGCCGCCAGCCCACTATCAAAAGCTGCGCCAAGTTCTCACCGAGATGGAGGAACAGGAAATCATACGGAAATCAATGAGTGAATATGCTTCTCCACTCGTGATGGTTTGGAAGAAAAATGGCGACCTCCGGATATGCACAGACTTTCGATGGCTGAATGCAAGAACTATCAAGGATGCTCATCCTTTGCCCCATCAATCGGACTGCTTGGCTGCCCTTGGCGGTAATGCTGTCTTCAGCACCATGGACCTCACGTCTGGATTTTATAACTTGCCCATGCATGAGGAGGACAAAAAGTATACCGCCTTCACAACACCATTAGGCCTGCACGAGTATAACAGAATGCCACAGGGGCTTTGCAACAGTCCAGCGTCCTTCATGAGGATGATGATGAGTATCTTTGGCGATCTTAACTTCAGCAGTCTCTTGTGCTACCTAGATGATCTCTTGATATTTGCCCCCAACGAACAGCAGGCCCTCAGCAGATTAGAGGTTGTTTTCCAGAGGCTACGGGAGCACAATCTAAAGTTGAGTCCAAAAAATGCCATCTGTTGCGGAGATCTGTGAAGTTTCTCGGACACATCGTTGACAGTGACGGTGTTGCTGTTGACCCAGAGAAGGTCGAGGTCATCACCAAAATGTCAAAGAGGGACTTGATGGAAGATGATGGCTGCACTCCTTCAGTTCGCAGAGTGAAGTCGTTCCTGGGGATGGTATTTTATTACCAACACTACATACCAAATTGCTCCTCCATCGCAAAACCCCTGTTTGCTCTCACAGCTGGCCAGAAACGGAGAGGAAAGGCCGGAAGTACAGTCAGAATGCGGGAGTCTACAGAAAGCTCAAACCTGCGGATTGGACCCTTGACTGCGATTCCGCTTTCGCGGCCTTAAGGAGAAGCTCCTGAATTGTGTGGTCCTTAGCCATCCAGACTTTTCTAAGCCCTTGGTTTTGTCCATTGATGCGTCTCTTGATGGCCTTGGGGCAGTTCTGTCCCAGATACCAGAAGGAGAAACGAAGGCACGCCCGATCGCCTTTGCCAGCAAGACCCTCACTGGCTCACAAAAGAGGTATCCTGCTCACCGACTGGAGTTCTTGGCGCTCAAATGGAGTGTTTGTGAAAAATTCAGCCACTGGTTGAAAGGCCACACTTTTACAGTGTGGACCCGACAATAATCCTTTGCCTATATAATGACCAAACCAAAACTTGACGCTTGCGAACAGAGGTGGGTGGCAAAGCTTTCCCCCCTACACCTTCAGTATCAAACACATTCCTGGGGTAAAGAACATTGTGGCAGATGCCCTGAGTAGAGATCCGTTTGCTAAATCAGTGAGCCAAAGGTTGATCAGTGAGCCCTATGGAAGTCTTTTGGCCGAGGCGGAGGGAACCAAAGAGGAGAAAGTCCAAGATCTCTTCCGGAGTAAGACCCAGTGTCTCCAGGCACTTGATGCAGGGTGCTGTGTAACTATGGACCCCACTCAAGACAGGCTGGCCGGCAGTCAAGAACCCTCTCATGTGAAATCTGCTTGTGAAGCTCATGTAGAGTGGGAAAGGGGAGCAGAGATAAGAGCAACACAGTTTCTCAATGTTCTTCCCCAGGCGGTGCCCTCAGAACAAGACACACTTCCAGCCCTCTCCATCGGCGAGCTGAGGCACAGCCAGGAAATAGATCCAGTTATCAGGGAAGTCCTGCCACTCATTCAGAGGGGTGAGCCACCACCTAGGCGAGGGAGGAGGAGGTTAGCTCTTACGACCCAGACACTGTGCAAGCAGTGGCATCATCTAAAAGTCCAGGACGGAGTCCTATATAGGGTGACCAAAGACCCATTAAGCAGAGAGAAGAGGTATCAGTTTGTGCTGCCTGCTAGCTTGAAGGCCAAAGCTCTCGCTGGTGTGCATGACTTCGCTGGGCATCAAGGGCAGGCTAGGACAGCACACCTCGCCCGACAGCGTTTCTTCTGGCCGCAAATGGGAAGAGACATCAAGGAATATGTGAAATGCTGCCAACGCTGTATCCTTGCAAAGACCCCTGAACCAGCTGCCCGAGCTCCCTTGGAGAGCATTCGCACTTCGGCACCCATGGAGCTGGTGTGCATTGATTTTTGGAGTGCTGAGGACTCTAAGCAAAGATCTGTCGATGTGTTAGTCATAACAGACCATTTGCAAAGCAAATAGCGAAGAAGTTATGGAATAACATATTCTGCATCTATGGTTTCCCAGAGCGAATACATTCTGATCAAGGGGCCAATTTTGAAAGCAAACTCATAGCTGAACTCCTCAGCCTCACAGGGATTAAGAAAACACACACAACAGCATACCATCCCATGGGAAATGGGCAAACCGAAAGGTTCAATAGGACACTTGGCAGTATGTTGCGTGCCCTACCCCTGACAGCCAAGCAACACTGGGCCCAACAGATACAGACTTTGACTTTTGCGTATAATGCCACCACTCATGAAACAACTGGATATCCTCCATTCTATTTGATGTATGGTCGAGTGCCCAGACTCCCAGTAGACATGGTCTTCAAACAAGTCTTGAGGGATCCAGTCGTGGTGAATTATAAGACCTATGCAGAGAAACTGATGGCGAACCTCCATGTGGCTGCCGACATAGCTCAGCAGCATGCGAGGAAAGGACAGCAACATCAAGCTGATGGCTACAACAAGAGAGTTCGTGGAACCCACTTGAACGTTGGCGACCGAGTTTTGTTAGCTAATAAAGCAGAGAGAGGGAAGAGGAAGTTAGCGGATAAGTGGGAAGCCACTATGTATACCATCATAGACCGGAACCCTCAGACTCACGTTTACAAAGTCAGAGACGAAAGTGGGAAAACAAAAGTTGTTCATCGGAATTTGATGTTGGACGTGAGCTTCTTGCCCATGCCAGAACTAAGCGATGAAGAGACGAATGGAGCTGCCTCGGATGTGGCCAGTGAGTTTCAGCCTCCTTCTGTTGATGCTTTGAGTGGCCTAGCAGTAGACGCTTCTGAGGACCGTACATGTTCGTGGTTAAACGCATCCTCTGACTCTGAGTCTATTGGAGAAGCTGATGAGTCTGAGATGGAGAATGAGATGCCCCACTCTCTGTCCAGGAAGTCTGTTCAACTGACACCCACGAGAGCCAGTCTAAAGAGGTCAGAGGCCAAGGGGAAAATGAATACTCACCTGTGAGAGACTTGTCGGATTCCAGTGACCCCCCTGATTTGCACATGACTGACACTGACTCTGTTGCCCCAATTGATGTTCCTGACTTAGATGAGACAGGGTCTTCGGACGTCAATTCACCTGTTACACTGATTGATAGTCAGATACCCTCCCAAGTACAAGGGTTTGAAAGTCAGGTTGTCAGAACACGTACTGGCAGGGTTGTTAAGGCAGTCGATCGCTTGATAGAGAACATGGTGCAAAAACCACTCACCAAGGGTTTTGTTACAGGAGTCAGAAGGTCACTGTCTTTCCGTTCTTTATTTTAGATACATTTTTGAGATTGAGATATTTTTCTTTATTACCAGTAGTATGACCTGGGTCATGAGATGTTCATAATGGAGGGAAAGTGTTCCAAGATTTCATATGATGTATAAGGCATCATATTCACTAGAAGGTGCAGTAGCCTGATCAACTGCTGTTTTCTTTTAACTTACTTTGTAAGTAGCTTTATACGCTGTATATGGGAAATGGAGTCCCAGGGCTATCTTGGACCAAGTGGACAAGAGTTTTATTCTATATGTTTTTGGTTATTTTCCACCCTCGAAGTGTGAAGGATTTTGGTGAAATTAAAGAGGGGTGAATGTAACAGGTCAAAGAATTACAGATTTTTGCAACCGTTCATTTTCTATTTTTTATTTTATTTTGTGAGTTGATTTCACCAAAATATTGTATTGTTCAGCATTTCGTGTAGTCTACAGATATTGGGAGAGTTAGTTGTGTAAGTGCGCCCTCTAGAGTTGGTTATATGCGGAGGGATGTTGTGCTTTTCTCAGTCTGCATTGTATTCGGCTGGGAGAGGTACGTGTTCACTTCGGCGTGACATAAACTTGATATACCTGTTAAAACTAAAACGTTTCAGTGCACATAGTAACTTGTATGTATATTATATGATGAGTGTACGTACATTTAATCAAGCTGTGTCGTGAATATAGCCATTTTTGAGAGTTGAGAAATTGCTAACTTAGCTAACCTCGTGTTCTGTTTAGCTGTAAGTTAGCAATCATCATTCTATCCTCTTGTGACGAAGCTCACGTTGTTCTTTTTATGTTAGGCGGATTCTGGTCGAGGGTAGAGTGTTGAACATTTTCTCTCTTTGATGTTGAACAGGTATGTATTCCCTATATCAGGTTAAAAATGTGTTCATTTAAAATGTTTTCATGTATTGATTAGTGTTTAATGGCACTGAAAAGCTCAAATGTGAAGGATTACATGTTGCTTCGTGCATATTACTGTATGTATTACCCATTTGAAAGATGGTTTATGTCATGTTGCACAGTATTAATGTAAAGGCTAAAAGCTCAGAGTTTTTGGCAGAGATAACATGAATATGACACATACATAAGATATACACCAGATGCAATGTTTATTTTCCAATGATGTTGTATTTTATTCCTTGTATTTTTGAATGTGATTATACTGAGTCTGCATTGTATTCGGCTGGGAGAGGCGGATTCTGGTCGAGGGTAGAGTGTTGAACATTTTCTCTCTTTGATGTTGAACAGATTGAGAGAGTTGTACACAATAAGGTGCCTTCAAGTACGCCAGTGTGTTGTCTTCAGTGCACCGGAACACAACGCAGTAGTCGGCAACGAGCAGACCGCGCCGGCTACATGTCCATAGGACCACTTTAAGCCGTACACTCCACAGAGCTGGGCTTCAAGGAAGAGTGGCCAGAAAAAAGCCATTGCAAAAAAGAAAAAAATAAGCAAACACGTTTGATGTTCGCCAAAAGGCATGTGGGAGACTCCCCAAACATATGGAAACATCTGGTCAGATGAGACTAAAATTGAGCTTTTTGGCCATCAAGGAAAACGCTATGTCTGGCACAAACCCAACACCTCTCATCATCCCGAGAACACCATGCCCACAGTGAAGCAGTTGGTGGCAGCATCATGCTGTGGGGATGTTTTTCATCGGCAGGGACTGGGAAACTGGTCAGAATTGAAGGAATTATGGATGGCGCTAAATACAGAGAAAGTCTTGAGGGAAACCTGTTTCAGTCTTCCAGAGATTTGAGACTGGGACGGAGGTTCACCTTCCAACAGGACAATGACCCTAAGCATACTGCTAAAGCAACACTTGAGTGGTTTAAGGGGAAACATTTAAATGTCTTGGAATGGCCTAGTCAAAGCCCAGACCTCAATCCATTTGAGAATCTGTGGTATGACTTAAAGATTGCTCTACACCAGCGGAACCCATCCAACTTGAAGGAGCTGGAGCAGTTTTGCCTTGAAGATTGGGCAAAAATCCCAGTGGCTAGATGTGCCAAGCTTATAGAGACATACCCCAAGAGAATTGCAGCTGTAATTGCTGCAAAAGGTAGCTCTACAAAGTATTGACTTTGGGGGGTGGAATAGTTATGCACGCTCAAGTTCAGTTTTTTTGTATTATTTCTTGTTTATTTCACACAAAAACATATTTTTGTGTGGTAGGCATGTTGTGTAAATAAAATTATACAGTAAAATAAAAGTAAAATAAAATAACAGTAGGGAGGCTATATATACAGGGGGGTACCGTTGCAGAGTCAATGTGCGGGGGCACCGGCTAGTTGAGGTAGTTGAGGTAATATGTACATGTGGGTAGAGTTAAAGTGACTATGCATAAATAATTAACAGAGTAGCAGCAGCGTAAAAAGGATGGGGTGGGGGGGCAGTGCAAATAGTGCGGGCAGCCATGATTAGCTGTTCAGGAGTCTTATGGCTTGGGGGTAGAAGCTGTTGAGAAGTCTTTTGGACCTAGACTTGGCACTCCGGTACCGCTTGCCGTGCGGTAGCAGAGAGAACAGTCTATGACTAGGGTGGCTGGAGTCTTTGACAATTTTGAGGGCCTTCCTCTGACACCGCCTGGTATAGAGGTCCTGGATGGCAGGAAGCTTGGCCCTAGTGGTGTACTGGGCCGTACGCACTACCCTCTGTAGTGCCTTGCGGTCGGAGGCCTAGCAGTTGCCATACCAGGCGGTGATGCAACCAGTCAGGATGCTCTCGATGGTGCAGCTGTAGAATTTTTTGAGGATCTGAGGACCCATGCCAAATCTTTTCGGTCTCCTGAGGGGGAGTAGGCTTTGTCGTGCCCTCTTCACGACTGTCTTGGTGTGTTTGGACCATGATAGTTCGTTGGTGATGTGGACACCAAGGAATTTGAAGCTCTCAACCTGTTCCACTACAGCCCCGTCGATGAGAATGGGGGCGTGCTCAGTCCTCTTTTTTTCCTGTAGTCCACAATCATCTCCTTTGTCTTGTTCAGGTTGAGGGAGAGGTTGTTGTCCTGGCACCACACGGCCAGGTCTCTGACCTCCTTCCTATAGGCTGTCTCATCGTTGTCGGTGATCAGGCCTACCACTGTTGTGTCGTCGGCAAACTTAATGATGGTGTTGGAGTCGTGCCTGGCCATGCAGTCATGGGTGAACAGAGAGTACAGGAGGGGACTGAGCACGCACCCCTGAGGGGCCCCCGTGTTGAGGATCAGTGTGGCAGATGTGTTGTTACCTACCCTTACCACCTGGGGGCGGCCCGTCAGGAAGTCCAGGATCCAGTTGCAGAGGGAGGTGTTTAGTCCCAGGATCCTTAGCTTAGTGATGAGCTTAGAGGGCACTATGGTGTTGAATGCTGAGCTGTAGTCAATGAATAGCATTCTCACGTAGGTGTTCCTCTTGTCCAGGTGGGAAAGGGCAGTGTGGAGTGCAATAGAGATTGCATCATCTGTGGATCTGTTGGGGCGGTATGCAAATTGGAGTGGGTCTAGGGTTTCTGGGATAATGCTTTTGATGGAGCCATGACCAGCCTTTCAAAGCACTTCATGGCTACAGACGTCAGTGCTACGGGTCGGTAGTCATTTAGGCAGGTTATCTTAGAGTCCTTGGGCACGGGGACTATGGTGGTCTGCTTGAAACATGTTGGTATTACAGACTCAGTCAGGGACATGTTGAAAATGTCAGTGAAGACACTTGCCAGTTGGTCAGCACATGCTCGGAGTACACGTCCTGGTAATCCGTCTGGCCCTGCGGTCTTGTGAATGTTGACCTGCTTAAAAGTCTTACTCACATCGGCTACGGAGAGCGTGATCACATAGTCATCCGGAACAGCTGGTGCTCTCATGCATGCTTCAGTGTTGCTTGCCTCGAAGCGAGCATAGAAGTGGTTTAACTCGTCTGGTAGGCTTGTGTCACTGGGCAGCTCGTGGCTGTGCTTCCCTTTGTAGTCTGTAATAGTTTTCAAGCCCTGCCACATCCGACGAGCGTCAGAGCCAGTGTAGTACGACTCAATCTTAGTCCTGTATTGACTCTTTGCCTGTTTGATGGTTCGTCGGAGGGCATAGCGGGATTTCTTATAAGCGTCCGGGTTAGAGTCCCGTTCCTTGAAAGCGGCAGCTCTACCCTTTAGCTCAGTGTGGATGTTTCCTGTAATCCATGGCTTCTGGTTGGGGTATGTATGTACTGTCACTGTGGGGACGACATCATCGATGCACTTATTGATGAAGCCAGTGACTGATGTGGTGTACTCCTCAATGCTGTCTGAAGAATCCCGGAACCTGTTCCAGTCTGTGCTAGCAAAACAGTCTTGTAGCTTAGCATCTGCGTCATCTGACCACTTTTTTATTAACCGAGTCACTGGTGCTTCCTGCTTTAGTTTTTGCTTATAAGCAGGAATCAGGAGGATAGAGTTATGGTCAGATTTGCCAAATGGAGGGCGAGGGAGAGCTTTGTATGCGTCTCTGTGTGTGGAGTAAAGGTGGTCTAGAGTTTTTTTCCTCTGGTTGCACATTTAACATGCTGGTAGAAATTAGGTAGAACGGATTTAAGTTTCCCTGCATTAAAGTCCCCGGCCACTAGGAGCGCTGCATCTGGATGAGCGTTTTCCTGTTGATTTATGGCCTTGTACAACTCATTCAGTGCAATCTTAATGCCAGCATTGGTTTATGGTGGTAAATAGACAGCTATGAAAAAATATAGATGAAAACTCTCTTGGTAAATAGTGTGGTCTACAGCTTATCATAAGATACTCTACCTCAGGCGAGCAAAACCTCGAGACTTCCTTAGTATTTGATTTTGTGCACCAGCTGTTGTTTACAAATATACACAGACCGCCACCCCTTGTCTTACCGGAGTCAGCCGTTCTATCCTGCCCGATGTAGCTTATAGCCCGCTAGCTGTATGTTATCCATGTCGTCGTTCAGCTACGACTCGGTGAAACATAAGATATTACAGTTTTTAATGTCCCGTTGGTAGGATAACCGTAATCTTAGGTCATCCAATTTATTTTCAAATGATTGAACGTTGGCTAATAGGATTGATGGAAGAGGCAGTTTACTCGCTCGCCGTCGGATCCTTACAAGGCACCCCGATCTACGTCCACGATATCTCCGTCTCTTCCTCACGCGAATGACGGGGATTTGGGCCTTGTCGGGTGTCTGTATGATATCCTTTGCGGCCGCCTCGTTGAAGAAAAAATCTTCGTCCAATACGAGGTGAGTAATCGCTGTCCTGATATCCAGAAGCTCTTTTTGGTTATAAGAGACGATGGCAGAAACATTATGTACAAAATAAATTACAAATAACGCGGAAAAACACACATAATAGTACAATTGGTTAGAGGGCTGTAAAACGGCAGCCATCTTCTCCGGCGCTGTTAAATAATAGATTTAATGGTGGCAGATCATGTGACACTTAGATTGCACACAGGTGGACTTTATTTAACTAATCATGTGACTTCTGAAGTTAATTGTTTGCACCAGATCTTATTTAGGGGCTTCATAGCAAAGGGGGTGAATACATATGCACGCACCACTTTTCCGTTATTTATTTTTTATACTTTTGAAACAAGTAATTTTTTTCATTTCACTTCACCAATTTGGACTATTTTGTGTATGTCCATTCCATGAAATCCAAATAAAAATCAATTTAAATTACAGGTTTTAATGCAACAAAATAGAAAAACGCCAAGGGGGATGAATAATTTTGCAAGGCATTGTATGTACCATCTACAACAACACACACAACAATACACAATTTAACCATCCCACTAATTGTATTGGTCTCTATTAGACTGGCTAGCTCAGCACACCTAACATGGGCTTTTCAATATTGTCAGCTTACTGTTAGCTAGTTAGCGTCACTAAATTGGCAGCAGGATTGCTAGCCAGCTGAGAACCAACTAACCAACCATAGACCATATACACATGCATCATTATTACCAACACACCGAGAGTGAGTTAGCTAGCTATATTGACAATTCTATTTTTAGTAACGGAGTGTTTTCCAGACTGAGTGGAATAGATGGCTATCAGATTGAGTTACTCTTATTTGCTAATGTTAACTAGCTTACATTAGCTAACGTTAGTCAAAGATATAACGAACAGACAAACATGTTTACTTTGCTGAAGGTAGCTACCAGTCTAGCAGTGACTACCATGGCATAGGCCAAATTGATTGATAGTGTGTATCTAAAAGATAGCTAGCTATATGATTTAGCTGATGGCTTTCAGAGTTCAGTACTGTAACGTTACCTAACGTAGTTCATTTACCTAGTCCAGCTAAAGTTACGTTATCTCTAATCGAGAATCTTCCATTTTGTTATGTAGGGAGAAAACGATGGTATTGCATCACTTCTCAGCTGTCATCGAAATGGATTCCCCATCCATTCAGCCTGAAAATCCCTCTGCTAATTTGTGTCATCATAAACATCATTCTTGATAGCTGCAAACCCATGGCAGCATCTGGGTAAATCTCTGGTAGGTAGAACGGTGAAAGATAACTCATTTTCACGCTTGTTTGTAATTAGCACAGCAGTGATAAGTTGCGTCAATTCAAATATGGTATTGGGAACAAAAGAGGTCAATACACGTCTTCTAAAATAGACTAGTATTTTAATTAATGCAAAACGCTTCAATGGTAAATATGATGTTCGTATATATGGGTCCACTGAAATACCACGCAGGGCAGACAGAGAACTGGTCCATTGTTATAAGTTCTTCTTTAAATACTCTGACAGAGATAGTTCCCGCTCCCTGCTGGCCTATCAGAGTAGAGACTGAGCGTGGTTTAGACTTACTCAGCCTATCGTTGGCGCACAGGCTGGTCCCAGTCCCTTGGCGCTTCACTGTTGCCAGGTGTTTAGTTGTTTTGCAACTTGTCCCAAGTCAGCAACCTCAGACATCTTTGTAGCAGAACACATGTCCTTGAGCGTTCTAACAAAGAGGCACTGTGTGTGTATGTGAGACACAAGTCTTATCTCATCCTACCCCCTAACATGTCCTCACATTAATCACAGCTTGTTATGTTGACCAATCTATATCAGTACAGTACAAACCTATTATGTTTAATCATTAATGTTTTCTTATTAAGCTAACAGCACATCTAAAATATAAGAGAATAATTTCCCACAATCCCCCTTTTCACACCCACTGGGTGTGAACCCAAAATAAGAAATCCCAAAATAAGAAATTTCAGGGAAATTTAGGATTCCCCCTTTTGACACCCACTAGGGTGTCACTCATTAAAATACAATACAAACAAAAAGAATCACACTTTTATTAATAGGCAATAATGATAATAAAAAAAGGCCTTCAGTCCTTCCATCTACACCCAACTTGTACTAGGTTGGCTACCAGCCACCCAGGAACTTCAAACCTTCACATAAGGAAAGACAAACATTCACAATGGTTAACTTGATTAATAAAGCATAAAACACAAACAGGGAAGTACATTTGGCCCCCCTTTAGACACCCTCTAGGTGTCACTCCACCACCTCACCAATAGCAAACCAAGGGTCATCCTTTGTCAACCCCATCTCAGTGTCTGCCTCTCCTTCTTGAGCCCCTAGGAGGGGCTTCATACCAACCGTATGCACGACATCTGTAAGAGACTTTCTCAGACAAGGAATTATACAGGCAGTACAGCACATTAATATTAGAAACACAACTACTAGGGTCAGAAATCCAGTAACCACCAATGATGCGAACTTACCAAACCACTCCCCCAACCAGGAGAACAGTCCTTTTCCCTCCATTCCAGCCATGCTCTTCATTTCAGCTGATAGTTTATCTAAACCAACTAGGGCTTTAGAGATACTCCCTGTCCCTACCTGGGTTCGAACCAGGGACCCTCCACATACATTGCCAGTCACCCCACACATTCCGCGATCCTTTCAAAGCACGCCAAACAACCACTTCCATGTTGCACAACCAGCCACGTCATCACTCCCGACTAGCCAGCCCTTTCATCTCAAACACTAAATCCCCTAGTAGCAAAAATAAAACACACTCTCAAACAGCGTTCTGCATTTACCTCTATCATGGGGTTTAAAAACTAACGTAACAACATTAACCAAACAAGACGTTACTACAACATTAACCATCCTCTATTGCTGTAGTAACATCTTGTTTGGTTCAGTTTATTTATTACGTGTGTCCATAATACTTCTCTATTCTCAGTAGTTTAACTCTCACCTCATTCAGTAACACAAAAACTCTCTCCCCGCACCTATTTCGGTTGAATAAGTGAGCCTTTCTATTTAACCCCAACCATGCTACAAATCTTCCATTCAACATCAACAAACCAAATACTCAGTAGTATCCTGTCACCACCCATACCAGCCGTCGAATTCCCCTCATACATACAGATTTCACCTTATGCCATTGAAATGCCAAATAAACCATAATAGTTCAATGGAACCCTCTGCTCTCTACTATATTATACATTACTTCTATAACCACATTAGTTATGGTCCGATTACCCATTAAACCTTATCACATGATCAAACAACAGTACAACCTTAAACTCATATTCTCTACTTTCTCACCCATGACGTATGTCTACGTCCGGGTGAGCAAGTTCATACGTACAGTGGAGAGAACAAGTATTTGATACACTGCCGATTTTGCAGGTTTTCCTACTTACAAAGCATGTAGAGTTCTGTAATTTTATCATAGGTACATTTCAACTGTGAGAGACCGAATCTAAAACAAAAATCCAGAAAATCACAATGTATGAATTTTAAGTAATTCATTTGCATTTTATTGCATGACATAAGTATTTGATCACCTACCAACCAGTAAGAATTTCGGCTCTCACAGACCTGTTAGTTTTTCTTTAAGAAGCCCTCCTGTTCTCCACTCATTAACTGTATTAACTGCACCTGTTTGAACTCGTTACCTGTATAAAAGACACCTGTCCACACACTCAATCAAACAGACTCCAACCTCTCCACAATGGCCAAGACCAGAGAGCTGTGTAAGGACATCAGGGATAAAATTGTAGACCTGCACAAGGATGGGATGGGCTACAGGATAATAGACAAGCAGCTTGGTGAGAAGGCAACAACTGTTGGCACAATTATTAGAAAATGGAAGAAGTTCAAGATGACGGTCAATCACGCTCGGTCTGGGGCTCCATGCAAGATCTCACCTCGTGGGGCATCAATGATCATGAGGAAGGTGAGGGATCAGCCCAGAACTACATGGCAGGACCTGGTCAATGACCTGAAGAGAGCTGGGACCACAGTCTCAAAGAAAACCATTAGTAACACACTCACGCCGTCATGGATTAAAATCCTGCAGCGCACGCAAGGTCCCCCTGCTCAAGCCAGCGCATGTCCAGGCCCGTCTGAAGTTTGCCAATGACCATCTGGATGATCCAGAGGAGGAATGGGAGAAGGTAATGTGGTCTGATGAGACAAAAATAGAGCTTTTTGGTCTAAACTCCACTCGCCGTGTTTGGAGGAAGAAGAAGGATGAGTACAACCCCAAGAACACCATCCCAACCGTGAAGCATGGAGGTGGAAACATAATTCTTTGGGGATGCTTTTCTGCAAAGGGGACAGGACGACTGCACCGTATTGAGGGGAGGATGTATGGGGCCATGTATCGCGAGAACTTTTGTATACCTGTGTGTTTTCCACAGGTTGCACCTCATTCCCAGCATAAGGCGCTAGTAGTTTCAGGCGCAGCTGGGAATTTTGTTGATCGGAAGTTTTGTTTAGATTTAGGGATCCCTCTCCTACCTGTTGACAAACCTTTTCCCGTTCATGCCTTAGATAGCCGCCCGTTGGGGTCGGGGTTGATTAGGGGAGATCACAGCACCACTTAGGATGTGGGCGCAGGGGGGTCATGAAGAGACTATACAGCTGTATCTGATCGACTCTCCTGCGTACCCAGTGGTGCTGGGAATTCCTGGTTAAGCACCCATAACCCTGCTATTTCGTGGCAACAGAGGGCTCTCGATGGGTGGTCTGCTCAGTGCGAGGGGCAATGTCTGGGTGTTTCCGTGGGGGCGACTTCGGTGGAAAGTCCAAACCAAGTGCCCGCACTGCACATTCCACCTGAATATGGGGGATTTAGCTCTCGTGTTTAGTAAAACTAGGGCGACGCAGTTGCCTCCTCATAGACAGGGGAATTGTGCGATTGATCTCCAGGCAGGAGCAGCGCTCCCACGGAGCAACAAGTATCCTTTGTCTCAAGAGGAGAGAAAAGCTATGGAGACTTACATAGCCGAATCTTTGAGACAGGGATACATTCGGCCCTCCACTTCTCCCGCCTCCTCGAGTTTCTTTTTTGTGAAGAAGAAAGATGGAGGGTTGCGCCCGTGCATTGATTACCGTGGTCTCAATCAGATTACTGTGAAATACAGTTATCCACTCCCTCTGATTGCGACCATGACAGAGTCATTGCATGGAGCGCGGTTTTTCACAAAATTATATCTCAGGAGCGCGTATAACTTGGTGCGCATTAGGGAGGGCGACGAATGGAAGACAGCGTTTAGTACCACGTCAGGTCATTTCGAATATCTCGTCATGCCATATTGGTTGATGAATGCTCCATCAGTCTTCCAATCCTTCGTAGATGACATTTTCCGGGATATGCAGGGACAAGGGGTGGTCGTGTACATTGATGACATTCTGGTGTACTCGTCTACCCGAGCCGAGCATATAACCCTGGTGCGTCGTGTATTGAGGAGGCTGTTGGAGCACGACCTATATGTCAAGGCAGAGAAATGTCTGTTTTTCCAGGAGTCGGTCTCCTTTTTTGGGTTATCTGTTGTCCGCGTCAGGGGTGAGAATGGAGGTGGATCGTGTGTCCGCTGTGCGTAATTGGCAAACTCCAACCACTGTAAAAGAGGTGCAGCAGTTCTTGGGCTGCGAATTACTACCGGAGGTTTATCCGGGGTTTTGGACAGGTGGCAGCTCCCATCACGTCCCTTCTGAAAGGGGGGTCCGGTGCGCCTGCAGTGTTCAGCTGATGCGGACAGGGCCTTTAGGAGACTGAAGGACCTGTTTGACGTCGGCTCCGGTGCTGGCGCATCCGGATCCGCAGTACCCTTTCAGGTTGAGGTAGACGCGTCTGAGGCTGGTATAGGGGCCGTTCTCTCTCAACGGTCCGGCATGCCACCAAACTCCGCCCCTGTGCTTTTACTCAAAGAAGCTCAGCCCGGCGGAGCGTAACTATGACGTTGGGGACAGGGAGCTGTTAGCTGTAGTTCAAGCCCTTAAGGTGTGGAGGCATTGGCTTGAGGGGCTCAACACCCTTTCCTCATTTTGACTGACCATCGGAACCTGGAGTACATCCGGGCAGCGAGAGACTGAACCCTCGCCAGGCTCGATGGAGTATGTTTCTCACCAGGTTCGTATTTAAAATCACGTACATCCCTGGGTCCCAGAATCGTAAGGCAGATGCGCTGTCCCGCGGTATGACACGGAGGAGAGGTCCGTTGAGCCTACTCCCCATACTACCGAGTCTTGCCTTGTGGCACCGGTGGTGTGGGAGGTCGATGCCGAAATCGAGCGAGCGTTGCATACCGACCCCAGCCCTCCACAGTGTCCTGAGGGTCGGAAGTACGTTCCGCTCGAGATTCGGGATCGACTCATTTACTGGGCTCACACGTCACCCTCCTCTGGACATCCGGGTATTGGCCGGACAGTGCATTGCCTTAGCACTAAATACTGGTAGCCCACTTTGGCTAGGGATGTGAGGGTTTATGTCTCCTCCTGCTCGGTGTGCGCCCAGTGTAAGGCGCCCCGACATCTGCCCAGGGGTAAGTTACAACCCCTGCCCGTTCCACAACGACCATGGTCCCACCTCTCGGTGGATTTTGTGACAGACCTTCCCCTCTCTCAGGGAAATACCACCATCCTGGTCGTTGTGGACCGGTTCTCTAAGGCCTGTCGTCTTCTCCCTATGTCGGGTCTTCCTACTGCCCTACAGACTGCTGAGGCCCTATTTACCCACGTCTTCCGGCATTACGGGGTACCCGAGGATATAGTGTCTGATCGAGGCCCCCAGTTTACCTCCCGTGTTTGGAGAGCGTTCATGGAGCGTTTGGGGGTCTCGGTTAGCCTTACCTCAGGGTACCACCCGGAGAGTAACGGGCAGGTAGAACGTGTCAACCAGGATGTGGGTAGGTTTCTGAGGTCGTATTGCCAGGGCCGGCCGGAGGAGTGGGCACGGTACATTCCCTGGGCCGAGATGGCCCAGAACTCTCTCCGCCACGCCTCTACCAACCTAACCCCCTTCCAATGTGTGTTAGGTTACCAGCCGGTTCTGGCACCTTGGCAGCAGAGCCAGATCGAGGCCCCTGCGGTGGATGATTGGATGAGGCGCTCGGAAGAGACGTGGAACGCTGCCCACGTCCACCTGCAGCGGGCCGTCCTTCGTCACAAGGCGGCGCCGATCTCCACCGCAGTGAGGGGCCGGTGTACGCACCCGGAGATCGAGTCTGGCTCTCTACCAGAAACCTACCCCTCCGCCTGCCCTGCCGGAAGCTGGGTCGGCGGTTTGTGGGGCCCTTTAAAGTCCTGAGAAGATTGAACGAGGTGTGTTATAGGTTACATCTACCTGTTGAGTATAAGAATATTAACCCCTCGTTCCATGTGTCTCTTCTCAGGCCGGTGGTAGCTGGTCCACTCCAGGACAATGAGATAGGGGAGACTCCTCTGCCCCCACTGGACATCGAGGGGGCTCCGGCGTACACCGTTCGGTCCATCTTGGACTCAAGACGCCGGATGGGGGTCTCCAGTATCTCGTGGAGTGGGAGGTATGGCCCGGAGGAGCGGTGCTGGGTGCCGCGGAGGGACATCCTAGACCCATCTCTCCTGTCGGAGTTCCACCGAGACCATCCCGCGCCCCTGCTCCCGCGTCCTCCTGGTCATCCCCGAGGCCGGGGTCGGCGCACGGCTGGAGCCGCGCGTCAAGGGGGGTACTGTCACGGTTTCGGCCGAGGCTGCTCCTCCTCCTGGTTCGGGCAGGCTTCGGCGGTCGTCGTCCCCCGGAGTACTAGCTGCCACCGATCTATGTTTCATGTTCGTTTGGTTTTGTCTTGATGTTGTACACCTGTGTCTTGTTAGTCCTCGTTAGTGTCCTATTTAGTTCTCGTTGTGTGTGTTTGTCTTTGTGTGTGATTGCTCTTCTGTTTCGTGTTGGAGCTACGTACTTCCCTCCAGTGTTTTGGAGAGGTTTTTTCGCACATGTTAGTGCGCCGTTTGATTGACGCCTGTGTGCGCCGTTATTTCGCCTTCGGGCTTATTGTGTTTATTTTCTACGTGAATATTGCACTAAAGTCTTTTGGACTGAGCTTCTGCGTCCCTGCGCTTGATTCATGCACCACACCCACCTTCAGCACCCCCTGACAACGTTACAGTTCAATCATATCAGTTCAAACGTTTCAGTTTAGTCATACTAGTTATTCATTATTTTACCTTTATGTTCCCAATTGTTATTAACGGGTTATACGGTTTAAGCAACCACAAACCCAACAGTTATTCACAAATTATACAGTTTGGACAGCCACAGACGTCTTTAATTCCTAATTAGTTTTCTATCAAGGTATACAGGTTTATTAATTTTAGTAACCCGCATTCACTCTTTTATTTCGTCTACAAACACTATTTTATTACACTGGGATCATTCGCACTCTCATGCATACGACACCCTATACTTTAAAGTGCTCCTCCGATCTGGGTCGTACCCCAAGTACAACTCCCCTGCCGAAGCGCAACACTATAGTGTACTTTAAAGTGCTCCTACGATCCTAGCCGTACTAGTTACGGACCTTGCCGATAGCGCAACACTATCTAAAATTTCCCGAACCTAGCCGTACCCTCGAAGTTATGGACCTTGCCGGTGTAATTCTTCGAACCTAGCCGTACCCTCGTAGTTACGAACCTTGCCGATAGCAATTACAAAGTCAATTATTCCCTGTATCTTCGAACCTAGCCGTACCCTCGCAGTTACGGACCTTGCCGATAGATTTCAGTATTTTCCCCGAACCTAGCCGTACCCCGCGAGTTACGGACCTTGCCGGTAGAACAATACTCTATGGTACCATGGTTTAACATCACATTCACCACAGGTTTGCATGTCACAATATGGTGCTTATCTACTCATAATAATTAGTATAATAATTCATAATTTAGTTCACTTACATCAGAAAGGTGTTTCACAAAATTAATTTGGATAAAGCCAATGTGCAGAACTTTATTTATATAACAATAGGTGTCTGCTTACCTGTTTTTAGTAGTCCGGACTCTTTGTGAAACACACCGTCCAATGACAGAGATGTCCAATGGGCCGGACAATACCCAGCGAAGTCCCTTCTACCAGATCAGTCGGTGGTCACCAATTGATAAGTTGCGTCAATTCAAATCTGGTATTGGGAACAAAAGAGGTCAATACACGTCTTCTAAAATAGACTAGTATTTTAATTAATGCAAAACGCTTCAATGGTAAATATGATGTTCGTATATATAGGTCCACTGAAATACCACGCAGGGCAGACAGAGAACTGGTCCATTGTTATAAGTTCTTCTTTAAATACTCTGACAGAGATAGTTCCCGCTCCCTGCTGGCCTATCAGAGTAGAGACTGAGCGTGGTTTAGACTTACTCAGCCTATCGTTGGCGCACAGGCTGGTTCCAGTCCCTTGGCGCTTCACTGTTGCCAGGTGTTTAGTTGTTTTGCAACTTGTCCCGAGTCAGCAACCTCAGACATCTTTGTAGCAGAACACATGTCCTTGAGCGTTCTAACAAAGAGGCAGTGTGTGTGTATGTGAGACACAAGTCTTATCTCATCCTACCCCCTAACATGTCCTCACATTAATCACAGCTTGTTATGTTGACCAATCTATATCAGTACAGTACAAACCTATTATGTTTAATCATTAATGTTTTCTTATTAAGCTAACAGCACATCTAAAATATAAGAGAATAATTTCCCACAATCCCCCTTTTCACACCCACTGGGTGTGAACCCAAAATAAGAAATCCCAAAATAAGAAATTTCAGGGAAATTTAGGATTCCCCCTTTTGACACCCACTAGGGTGTCACTCATTAAAATACAATACAAACAAAAAGAATCACACTTTTATTAATAGGCAATAATGATAATAAAAAAAGGCCTTCAGTCCTTCCATCTACACCCAACTTGTACTAGGTTGGCTACCAGCCACCCAGGAACTTCAAACCTTCACATAAGGAAAGACAAACATTCACAATGGTTAACTTGATTAATAAAGCATAAAACACAAACAGGGAAGTACATTTTGGCCCCCCTTTAGACACCCTCTAGGGTGTCACTCCACCACCTCACCAATAGCAAACCAAGGGTCATCCTTTGTCAACCCCATCTCAGTGTCTGCCTCTCCTTCTTGAGCCCCTAGGAGGGGCTTCATACCAGCCGTATGCACGACATCTGTAAGAGACTTTCTCAGACAAGGAATTATACAGGCAGTACAGCACATTAATATTAGAAACACAACTACTAGGGTCAGAAATCCAGTAACCACCAATGATGCGAACTTACCAAACCACTCCCCCAACCAGGAGAACAGTCCTTTTCCCTCCATGCTCTTCATTTCAGCTGATAGTTTATCTAAACCAACTAGGGCTTTAGAGATACTCCCTGTCCCTACCTGGGTTCGAACCAGGGACCCTCCACATACATTGCCAGTCACCCCACACATTCCGCGATCCTTTCAAAGCACGCCAAACAACCACTTCCATGTTGCACAACCAGCCACGTCATCACTCCCGACTAGCCAGCCCTTTCATCTCAAACACTAAATCCCCTAGTAGCAAAAATAAAACACACTCTCAAACAGCGTTCTGCATTTACCTCTATCATGGGGTTTAAAAACTAACGTAACAACATTAACCAAACAAGACGTTACTACAACATTAACCATCCTCTATTGCTGTAGTAACATCTTGTTTGGTTCAGTTTATTTATTACGTGTGTCCATAATACTTCTCTATTCTCAGTAGTTTAACTCTCACCTCATTCAGTAACACAAAAACTCTCTCCCTGACCTATTTCGGTTGAATAAGTGAGCCTTTCTATTTAACCCCAACCATGCTACAAATCTTCCATTCAACATCAACAAACCAAATACTCAGTAGTATCCTGTCACCACCCATACCAGCCGTCGAATTCCCCTCATACATACAGATTTCACCTTATGCCATTGAAATGCCAAATAAACCATAATAGTTCAATGGAACCCTCTGCTCTCTACTATATTATACATTACTTCTATAACCACATTAGTTATGGTCCGATTACCCATTAAACCTTATCACATGATCAAACAACAGTACAACCTTAAACTCATATTCTCTACTTTCTCACCCATGACGTATGTCTACGTCCGGGTGAGCAAGTTCATACGTACAGTGGAGAGAACAAGTATTTGATACACTGCCGATTTTGCAGGTTTTCCTACTTACAAAGCATGTAGAGTTCTGTAATTTTTATCATAGGTACATTTCAACTGTGAGAGACAGAATCTAAAACAAAAATCCAGAAAATCACAATGTATGAATTTTAAGTAATTCATTTGCATTTTATTGCATGACATAAGTATTTGATCACCTACCAACCAGTAAGAATTTCGGCTCTCACAGACCTGTTAGTTTTTCTTTAAGAAGCCCTCCTGTTCTCCACTCATTAACTGTATTAACTGCACCTGTTTGAACTCGTTACCTGTATAAAAGACACCTGTCCACACACTCAATCAAACAGACTCCAACCTCTCCACAATGGCCAAGACCAGAGAGCTGTGTAAGGACATCAGGGATACAATTGTAGACCTGCACAAGGATGGGATGGGCTACAGGATAATAGACAAGCAGCTTGGTGAGAAGGCAACAACTGTTGGCACAATTATTAGAAAATGGAAGAAGTTCAAGATGACGGTCAATCACCCTCGGTCTGGGGCTCCATGCAAGATCTCACCTCGTGGGGCATCAATGATCATGAGGAAGGTGAGGGATCAGCCCAGAACTACATGGCAGGACCTGGTCAATGACCTGAAGAGAGCTGGGACCACAGTCTCAAAGAAAACCATTAGTAACACACTACGCCGTCATGGATTAAAATCCTGCAGCGCACGCAAGGTCCCCCTGCTCAAGCCAGCGCATGTCCAGGCCCGTCTGAAGTTTGCCAATGACCATCTGGATGATCCAGAGGAGGAATGGGAGAAGGTAATGTGGTCTGATGAGACAAAAATAGAGCTTTTTGGTCTAAACTCCACTCGCCGTGTTTGGAGGAAGAAGAAGGATGAGTACAACCCCAAGAACACCATCCCAACCGTGAAGCATGGAGGTGGAAACATAATTCTTTGGGGATGCTTTTCTGCAAAGGGGACAGGACGACTGCACCGTATTGAGGGGAGGATGTATGGGGCCATGTATCGCGAGAACTTTTGTATACCTGTGTGTTTTCCACAGGTTGCACCTCATTCCCAGCATAAGGCGCTAGTAGTTTCAGGCGCAGCTAGGAATTTTGTTGATCGGAAGTTTTGTTTAGATTTAGGGATCCCTCTCCTACCTGTTGACAAACCTTTTCCCGTTCATGCCTTAGATAGCCGCCCGTTGGGGTCGGGGTTGATTAGGGAGATCACAGCACCACTTAGGATGTGGGCGCAGGGGGGTCATGAAGAGACTATACAGCTGTATCTGATCGACTCTCCTGCGTACCCAGTGGTGCTGGGAATTCCCTGGTTAAGCACCCATAACCCTGCTATTTCGTGGCAACAGAGGGCTCTCGATGGGTGGTCTGCTCAGTGCGAGGGGCAATGTCTGGGTGTTTCCGTGGGGGCGACTTCGGTGGAAAGTCCAAACCAAGTGCCCGCACTGCACATTCCACCTGAATATGGGGATTTAGCTCTCGTGTTTAGTAAAACTAGGGCGACGCAGTTGCCTCCTCATAGACAGGGGAATTGTGCGATTGATCTCCAGGCAGGAGCAGCGCTCCCACGGAGCAACAAGTATCCTTTGTCTCAAGAGGAGAGAAAAGCTATGGAGACTTACATAGCCGAATCTTTGAGACAGGGATACATTCGGCCCTCCACTTCTCCCGCCTCCTCGAGTTTCTTTTTGTGAAGAAGAAAGATGGAGGGTTGCGCCCGTGCATTGATTACCGTGGTCTCAATCAGATTACTGTGAAATACAGTTATCCACTCCCTCTGATTGCGACCATGACAGAGTCATTGCATGGAGCGCGGTTTTTCACAAAATTGGATCTCAGGAGCGCTTATAACTTGGTGCGCATTAGGGAGGGCGACGAATGGAAGACAGCGTTTAGTACCACGTCAGGTCATTTCGAATATCTCGTCATGCCATATGGGTTGATGAATGCTCCATCAGTCTTCCAATCCTTCGTAGATGACATTTTCCGGGATATGCAGGGACAAGGGGTGATCGTGTACATTGATGACATTTTGGTGTACTCGTCTACCCGAGCCGAGCATATAACCCTGGTGCGTCGTGTATTGAGGAGGCTGTTGGAGCACGACCTATATGTCAAGGCAGAGAAATGTCTGTTTTTCCAGGAGTCGGTCTCCTTTTTGGGTTATCTGTTGTCCGCGTCAGGGGTGAGAATGGAGGTGGATCGTGTGTCCGCTGTGCGTAATTGGCAAACTCCAACCACTGTAAAAGAGGTGCAGCAGTTCTTGGGCTTTGCGAATTACTACCGGAGGTTTATCCGGGGTTTTGGACAGGTGGCAGCTCCCATCACGTCCCTTCTGAAAGGGGGTCCGGTGCGCCTGCAGTGTTCAGCTGATGCGGACAGGGCCTTTAGGAGACTGAAGGACCTGTTTACGTCGGCTCGGTGCTGGCGCATCCGGATCCCGCATTACCCTTTCAGGTTGAGGTAGACGCGTCTGAGGCTGGTATAGGGGCCGTTCTCTCTCAACGGTCCGGCACGCCACCTAAACTCCGCCCCTGTGCTTTTTACTCAAAGAAGCTCAGCCCGGCGGAGCGTAACTATGACGTTGGGGACAGGGAGCTGTTAGCTGTAGTTCAAGCCCTTAAGGTGTGGAGGCATTGGCTTGAGGGGGCTCAACACCCTTTCCTCATTTTGACTGACCATCGGAACCTGGAGTACATCCGGGCAGCGAGGAGACTGAACCCTCGCCAGGCTCGATGGAGTATGTTTCTCACCAGGTTCGTATTTAAAATCACGTACATCCCTGGGTCCCAGAATGGTAAGGCAGATGCGCTGTCCCGGCGGTATGACACGGAGGAGAGGTCCGTTGAGCCTACTCCCATACTACCGGAGTCTTGCCTTGTGGCACCGGTGGTGTGGGAGGTCGATGCCGAAATCGAGCGAGCGTTGCGTACCGACCCCCAGCCCTCCACAGTGTCCTGAGGGTCGGAAGTACGTTCCGCTCGAGATTCGGGATCGACTCATTTACTGGGCTCACCGTCACCCTCCTCTGGACATCCGGGTATTGGCCGGACAGTGCATTGCCTTAGCACTAAATACTGGTAGCCCACTTTGGCTAGGGATGTGAGGGTTTATGTCTCCTCCTGCTCGGTGTGCGCCCAGTGTAAGGCGCCCCGACATCTGCCCAGGGGTAAGTTACAACCCCTGCCCATTCCACAACGACCATGGTCCCACCTCTCGGTGGATTTTGTGACAGACCTTCCCCTCTCTCAGGGAAATACCACCATCCTGGTCGTTGTGGACCGGTTCTCTAAGGCCTGTCGTCTTCTCCCTATGTCGGGTCTTCCTACTGCCCTACAGACTGCTGAGGCCCTATTTACCCACGTCTTCCGGCATTACGGGTACCCGAGGATATAGTGTCTGATCGAGGCCCCCAGTTTACCTCCCGTGTTTGGAGAGCGTTCATGGAGCGTTTGGGGGTCTCGGTTAGCCTTACCTCAGGGTACCACCCGGAGAGTAACGGGCAGGTAGAACGTGTCAACCAGGATGTGGGTAGGTTTCTGAGGTCGTATTGCCAGGGCCGGCCGGAGGAGTGGGCACGGTACATTCCCTGGGCCGAGATGGCCCAGAACTCTCTCCGCCACTCCTCTACCAACCTAACCCCCTTCCAATGTGTGTTAGGTTACCAGCCGGTTCTGGCACCTTGGCAGCAGAGCCAGATCGAGGCCCCTGCGGTGGATGATTGGATGAGGCGCTCGGAAGAGACGTGGAACGCTGCCCACGTCCACCTGCAGCGGGCCGTCCTTCGTCACAAGGCGAGCGCCGATCTCCACCGCAGTGAGGGGCCGGTGTACGCACCCGGAGATCGAGTCTGGCTCTCTACCAGAAACCTACCCCTCCGCCTGCCCTGCCGGAAGCTGGGTCGGCGGTTTGTGGGGGCCCTTTAAAGTCCTGAGAAGATTGAACGAGGTGTGTTATAGGTTACATCTACCTGTTGAGTATAAGAATATTAACCCCTCGTTCCATGTGTCTCTTCTCAGGCCGGTGGTAGCTTGTCCACTCCAGGACAATGAGATAGGGGAGACTCCTCTGCCCCCACTGGACATCGAGGGGGCTCCGGCGTACACCGTTCGGTCCATCTTGGACTCAAGACGCCGGATGGGGGGTCTCCAGTATCTCGTGGAGTGGGAGGGGTACGGCCCGGAGGAGCGGTGCTGGGTGCCGCAGAGGGACATCCTAGACCCATCTCTCCTGTCGGAGTTCCACCGGGACCATCCCGCGCGCCCTGCTCCGCGTCCTCCTGGTCATCCCCGAGGCCGGGGTCGGCGCACGGCTGGAGCCGCGCGTCAAGGGGGGGGTACTGTCACGGTTTCGGCCGAGGCTGCTCCTCCTCCTGGTTCGGGCAGGCTTCGGCGGTCGTCGTCCCCGGAGTACTAGCTGCCACCGATCTATGTTTCATGTTCGTTTGGTTTTGTCTTGATGTTGTACACCTGTGTCTTGTTAGTCCTCGTTAGTGTCCTATTTAGTTCTCGTTGTGTGTGTTTGTCTTTGTGTGTGATTGCTCTTCTGTTTCGTGTTGGAGCTACGTACTTCCCTCCAGTGTTTTGGAGAGGTTTTTTCGCACATGTTAGTGCGCCGTTTGATTGACGCCTGTGTGCGCCGTTATTTCGCCTTCGGGCTTATTGTGTTTATTTTCTACGTGAATATTGCACTAAAGTCTTTTGGACTGAGCTTCTGCGTCCTGCGCTTGATTCATGCACCACACCCACCTTCAGCACCCCCTGACAACGTTACAGTTCAATCATATCAGTTCAAACGTTTCAGTTTAGTCATACTAGTTATTCATTATTTTACCTTTATGTTCCCAATTGTTATTAACGGGTTATACGGTTTAAGCAACCACAAACCCAACAGTTATTCACAAATTATACAGTTTGGACAGCCACAGACGTCTTTAATTCCTAATTAGTTTTCTATCAAGGTATACAGGTTTATTAATTTTAGTAACCCGCATTCACTCTTTTATTTCGTCTACAAACACTATTTTATTACACTGGGATCATTCGCACTCTCATGCATACGACACCCTATACTTTAAAGTGCTCCTCCGATCTGGGTCGTACCCCCAAGTACAACTCCCTGCCGAAGCGCAACACTATAGTGTACTTTAAAGTGCTCCTACGATCCTAGCCGTACTAGTTACGGACCTTGCCGATAGCGCAACACTATCTAAAATTTCCCGAACCTAGCCGTACCCTCGAAGTTATGGACCTTGCCGGTGTAATTCTTCGAACCTAGCCGTACCCTCGTAGTTACAAACCTTGCCGATAGCAATTACAAAGTCAATTATTCCCTGTATCTTCGAACCTAGCCGTACCCTCGCAGTTACGGACCTTGCCGATAGATTTCAGTATTTTCCCCGAACCTAGCCGTACCCCCGCAGTTACGGACCTTGCCGGTAGAACAATACTCTATGGTACCATGGTTTAACATCACATTCACCACAGGTTTGCATGTCACAATATGGTGCTTATCTACTCATAATAATTAGTATAATAATTCATAATTTAGTTCACTTACATCAGAAAGGTGTTTCACAAAATTAATTTGGATAAAGCCAATGTGCAGAACTTTATTTATATAACAATAGGTGTCTGCTTACCTGTTTTTAGTAGTCCGGACTCTTTGTGAAACACACCGTCCAATGACAGAGATGTCCAATGGGCCGGACAATACCCAGCGAAGTCCCTTCTACCAGATCAGTCGGTGGTCACCAATTGATAAGTTGCGTCAATTCAAATCTGGTATTGGGAACAAAAGAGGTCAATACACGTCTTCTAAAATAGACTAGTATTTTAATTAATGCAAAACGCTTCAATGGTAAATATGATGTTCGTATATACGGGTCCACTGAAATACCACGCAGGGCAGACAGAGAACTGGTCCATTGTTATAAGTTCTTCTTTAAATACTCTGACAGAGATAGTTCCCGCTCCCTGCTGGCCTATCAGAGTAGAGACTGAACGTGGTTTAGACTTACTCAGCCTATCGTTGGCGCACAGGCTGGTCCCAGTCCCTTGGCGCTTCACTGTTGCCAGGTGTTTAGTTGTTTTGCAACTTGTCCCGAGTCAGCAACCTCAGACATCTTTGTAGCAGAACACATGTCCTTGAGCGTTCTAACAAAGAGGCAGTGTGTGTGTATGTGAGACACAAGTCTTATCTCATCCTACCCCCTAACATGTCCTCACATTAATCACAGCTTGTTATGTTGACCAATCTATATCAGTACAGTACAAACCTATTATGTTTAATCATTAATGCTTTCTTATTAAGCTAACAGCACATCTAAAATATAAGAGAATAATTTCCCACACCAGACAGAACACCACACGAGCATGAAGACAAACATTAGTGAAAAACTAACTTTTTTTATGCCTAGAGAAGTTCTGAAGTAAACAACGCCATGAACCAAGTTTGTGGGCCCGCCCCCTCTACCTAGTGGGGCGGTATCTGCATTTGCTATGAATGCTGGACTTTGTGGTTCACAATGAGCAGACGAATACACAGGAAGTCGAAACTTCCCGATTCTACCAGTGAAATGAAAATTCGTTCGTTGTAGCCTGTGGTTTGGATAAGGTTGATGTTTATGGCAAAAACGTAATGTTGTTAATATAGTAATGACTATATGTCGTGGCAAGCCAGAGTGAAATTCCCATTTAACTCCAGTTTGTCTACAAATTGATATGTTGGATTCACGTCTCCATCTCAACCAAAAATCTAAGTTAAAGAATAGGACTAAATCAAATCAAACTTTATTTAAAGTGCATTTTAAGTTTGATTTTATGTATTCCTATTCTATAACTTAGATTTTTGGTTGAGATGGAGACGTGAATCCAACATATTAATTATTAATTTGTAGATAAACTGGAATTAAAGCCAGACTACTGTAAATCAATGGCACAGATGGAACTATCCAGCTCCTTCAAATGTTGATATTTGGTTGCGTTGACAACCAAAACATTCAATATCACTTTTGAAATACAATAAATAGCCTATTAACTTGTCGACAAGTTAACAAATTATACATTGGATTCATGTCTTCAACTCAACCAAAAATAAAAGTTAAAGAATGGAATGGAATTAAGCCAGTGGCTCAGATGGAACTGTCTAAGCAGCAGATACAGCTCCTTTAAATGTTGATATTTGGTTGTATTGTCAACCAAACACAATTCAATATTTATTTTGTAATACAGTAAATAGCCAAAAGTTAATGTAACATTTCATCTTAAAACGAGTAAAACATCCATGACCACATTTTGAGCTTACTGTGACTTTACATTTCTTCTTATGTAATCATATAAAGCGTGCATGTTCAAGATGGCATGCATAGCTCATCACACGTCTGTGGAGATCTTCACTATTGCTGTAATAATCTGTGCAGGCTCTCAAACGGCATTGATTAATTGTACCATATACTTTTAATGTAATCTCAACTGCAATCCAGGTCATTTGGTTCTGCTATTAGATGAAGCACAGTGATAACACAATCTGTTCTATAAATAAATTAAATATCTGACATTGTATTCCCATTTGAACATTGCTGTGCTTTTAAACGGTTGAAACCATAGTGATAGACATTGGAAATTCAACTAACTTTTGGCTGTCTTTTTGAGTGGATGAATATTGGTTGTAATCTCATAGATAAAGGTCTCAAACAAATATTACCCAATTCTCCATGTTGAAATTATGTAGTGTACCCAGCGGGTCATTTTTGGCTCCCCCAAAAAATGAAAATACATTTGGAACTCAGCAGCAGAAAATACATGATTCTTGTTGCTAAGCTACCAGTTAGAGTGCTTTTACTGTATGTCCACATTACCCTATCTCAGGATATCTAAAGAGTCCATATCCGGCCATACCATGTATGATATCAAATCAAATCAAATTGTATTTGTCACATGCACCGAAAACAACAGGTGTAGACCTTACCGTGAAATGCTTACTTACAAGCCCTTAACCAACAATGCAGTTCAAGAAATAGAGTTAAGAAAATATTTACTAAATAAACTAAAGTAAAAAAATAAAATAAAAAGTTACACAATAAAATAAAAAAATTCAACGCTATATATAGGGGGTCAATGTGCGGGGGTACAGGTTAGTCGAGGTAATTCATTTGTACATGTAGGTAGGGGTAAAGTTACTATACATGGATAATAAACAGCGTGGCCATTTGATTAATTGTTCAGCAGTTTTATGGCTTGGGGGTAGAAGCTGTTAAGGAGCCTTTTGTAATGCTTGCCGTGCGGTAGCAGAGAGAACAGTCTATCACTTGGGTGACTGGAGTCTTTGACAATTCTTTGGGCCTTCCTCTGACACCGCCTAGTATATAGGTCCTGGATAGCAGGAAGCTTGGCCCCAGTGATGTACTGGGCCGTACGCACTACCCTCTGTAGCGCCTTACGGTCGGATGCCGAGCAGTGATGCAACCGGTCGGGATGCTCTCGATGGTGCAGCTGTATAACTTTTTGAGGATATCCAGATGGAATCCAAAAATTATATGTGTATGAAAGAAAAATATGGATTTACTATTTGTCAGATTATTGAACATGTGCTGAAAACTCAGAAATGCATCAGAAATCGTCCTTATTTTCATCATATCAAAAAGCATATCAAGATCCGGATATGGAACTCAGCCAACAGATGCATTTCTGGACAATATAGCTTCCTATATTGAATGTGCTGAGAAATACAGATATGCTATGTATACAGTCAGTATTTGTCAACATGAAGAGAGAAAATAGGATGTCACATATCTCAGGATATCGAATGAGTCCATATCTGGCTATAGGAAATGTCCATGTGTGATATTCTGAGTAATGTCTAAAATACACAATTTATCAGGATATGGTGCATATCCAGGAAACTCCAAATATGAATTGGAAATGGTCTGTAATATTAAAAAAACGTGTCATGTAAAGATATCCCCTGATATAGACCCTTTTCCCTCACTGTTGTGTTACTATTTTTCTTTTTGTTATTATTTTTTAAACTCTTCATCGTTGGGGAGGGCTCGTAAGCAAGTATTTAAAAGTAATGTCTACACCCATTGTATTCGGCACATGTGACAAATACAATTTGATTGATTGAAAATTGTCTAAAAGTTACTTTACATATGTTAGAGCACCTGTGAGCGCCATGGCATCTGTGTATGAGAGTTGTGAAGGTTGGGGTTAGTATGTGTTTGGAATGCCGATGGTCCCCTTATTTTCTCTAAAGTCCTTCCTAGGGTGAGTATCCTGCCTGGCACACAATACAGTCCTAATCACAGTGTGTGTGAGGAAACTTGTAGTGCCAGGAACGTTTTGTGTTTTGGCCCCTCTTTCTACCTCCTCCAGCTCTCACTTGTTGCATTTAGCATTATTGGCGCAAATTGGATGGACAACACAACTGGTTCTGAAAAAACTGCACTGCATGTCCTGCTGGTCAGTGGCATGTAATCATCACATGATACTAATGTACTAGGAGAATACCAGTGTTTTCCCATTCTGCTCCTAATATAAAAAGGGTGTGCTTAAACAAAGCATATTTTCTGTCTAATCTCCATATGTAGAACAATTAAAACAATATGTTAATCAGATATTTGTATTTGGTAGTTGTTCTTGCTTTTATCTCCTAGCGTATTTTGATGTTCTTATCGGTAGGGTTAATACACTTATTCATAGAGGTACCAAAGAGTTTTACATCCCCAGATGGACTAATCACATTTCAGAGCTCCACTCTATCATCACCATGTAGCATCTGCTGTGTAATTTACATGATGACAGGCCCTCTACATGGATATGTTGCCATGGATGCATGTGAAATATTGAAAAGAGGGTGTTTACTCACATCCATCCTGGCTCAGGAACCACTGTAGAAAAATCTCCACTGACTCGCTGTTTTCTGCTCCACAAATTATATTTAATTAGGCTTGATTGAGCTTTTCCAACAGCGATTGGATACTGCATTTTTCCTATTTTCTTCCGATATATTTGACCTTATATTAAAATATTAACATTTTGGTAAAGCATTAGGTTTAGATTCCCATACAGATGGATGACGATGAGGCAAATCAGACCAAATGCAAAATAAACAAAGCCTAGGCAGTAGGAAAACCCACAGGTCTGCTAGTTCTGTCATAGCAACTACTTTAGAGTCTAAGCATTCCATCTCATTGTCACATGACGACCACCATAGAGCACTGAGGATCCCACCACATATCTCCATGGAGTGCTACAGACTGAACTGAAGACCGGCAACCAGCACTGCTGGCTCATCTGAATTCAGACAGAGGCCTTTGATAACCATCACTGTCTGCCTAATCTGTAATGAATTGTGCCAGGTCTTGTATCAGGGGCACCTGTCTGCAGTTGAGAATTCTCTCCAGATATAACCTGTGTGCTTACTGGATTAACTTTTTTTCTGAAATCAAAATCCAATGGTAAATCCTTTTCATATTATTTCATGATGGATTGTTGCCCTAGAGTGGATCACAACAATGCAATCGATCAGATGAAATGTGTGATAAAGATACTTTTTGGCCTATATTACTTATGACCCAAGGATTAGTAGCTCCCCATGTCTGGGTATACAGTGTGATGGTACAGAAGTAAACTATGCAATAGTACAGTTTGATGGCTAAAATAATAATAATATCATGGAATTTGTTAAGGGCCCAGAGTTGGTAAGAGAATAGCTGAAATGCAAACTTCCATCAATGTAATTGTCTGCATCATTTCCTATCCCCCATATATACAGTGCATTCGGAAAGTATTGACACCTTGACTTTTTTCCACATTTTGTTATGTTAAAGCCTTATTCTAAAATGTATTGAATAAAAAATGTTCCTCATCATTCTACACAAAATACCCCATAATGTCAAAGCGAAAACAGGTTTAGAATATCTTATTTACATAAGTATTTTGACCCTTTGCTATGAGACCGGAAATTGAGCTCAGGTGCATCCTGTTTCCATTGATCATCCTTGAGATGTTTCTACAACTTGATTGGAGTCCACCAGTGGTACATTCAATTGATTGGACATGATTTGGAAAGGCACACAACTGTCTAAATAAGGTCCCACAGTTGACAGTGCATGTCAGAGCAAAAACCAACCCATGAGGTCGAAGGAATTGTCCGTAGAGCTCCGAGACAGGATTGTGTCGAGGCACAGATTTGGGGAAGGGTACCGAAACATTTCTGCAGCATTGAAGGTCCCCAAGAACACAGTGGCCTACATCGTTCTTAAATGGAAGTTTAGAACCACCAAGACTCTTCCTAGAGCTGGCCGCCAGCCAAACTGAGCAATCGGGGGAGAAGGACCTTGGTCAGGGAGGTGTCCAAGATCCCGATGGTCACTCTGAAAGAGCTCCAGAGTTCCTCTGTGGAGATGGGAAAACCTTCCACAAGGACAACCATCTTGGCAGCACTCCACCAATCAGGCCTTTATGGTAGAGTGGCCAGATGGAAGCCACTCCTCAGTAAAAGGCACATGACAGCCCGCTTGGAGTTTGCCAAAAGGCACCTAAAGGACTCTCAGAGCATGAGAAACAAGATTCTCTGGTCTGATGAAACCAAGATTGAACTCTTTGGCCTGAATGCCAAGCATCACGTCTGGTGAAAACCTGGCACCATCCCTACGGTGAAGCATGGTGGTGGCAGCATCATGCTGTGGGGATGTTTTTCAGCGGCAGGGACTGGGACACTAGGGAAAGATGAACGGAGAAAAGTACAGAGAGATCTTTGTTGAAAACCTGCTGCAGAGCACTCAAGACCTCAGACTGGGGCGAAGGTTCACCTTCCAAAAGGACAACGACCCTAAGCACACAGCCTAGACAACGCAGGAGTGGCTTCGCGACAAGTCTCAATGTCCTTGAGTGGCCCAGCCAGATTCCAGACTTGAACCCGATCTAACATCTCTGGAGAGACCTGAAAATAGCTGTGCAGCGATGCTCCCCATCCAACCTGACAGAGTTGAGAGGATCTGCAGAGAAGAATGGGAGAAACTCCCCAAATACAGGTGTGCCAAGCTTGTAGCGTCATACCCAAGAAGACTAGAGGCTGTAACAGGTGCCTCTAGGTGCTTCAACAAAGTACTGAGTAAAGGGTCTGAATACTTATGTAAATGTGAAATTAAAAACAAAAAATTCTAAAAACCTGTTTTTGCTTTGTCATTATGGGGTATTGTGTGTAGATTTATGAGATGTTTTATTTTTTAAATCAATTTTAGAATAAGGCTGTAATGTAACAAAATGTGGAAAAAGTTAAAGGGTCTGAATACTTTCCGAATGCACTGTATGAAAATGTCAATAATTACAATGTTGTTATAAAGAAAAGTATCTTTAATTACAATGTTCTACACAGGAACAAGCAATCTAATGTAAAGAGAAACACATCATGAATTACTCATTTAATTACAGTACTATGTAGTAATTATGTTACAATGATGGCAAACGCCCAGTACAGTACTTGTAGTTGTGATCAATGGGAATCCATCTCAATCAGGAAGAATGTTGTTACAGCAACTTTAAATGTAATTACTATGTACTTTCAATATTATTAAATATTTTGCAGGGTATATCAAAAGTTTAGTTATTACAATGTCGTTATAAAGAAAAGTATTGTAAATACAATGTTTCTACGCAGGAACAAGCAACTTAATGTAAAGTGAAACGTACTGTGAATTACTCATACAATTACTATGTAGTTACTATGTTACAATGATGGCAGACACCCAATACAGTACTTGTAGTTGTGATCAATGGGAATCCATCTCAATCTAGGAAAATGTTGTTACAGCACCTTCATGTGTAATTACTATGTACTTTCAATATTATTAAACATTTTGCAGGGTTTATCAAAATGTGTTATTTCAATGTTATTTTAAAGAGTTGTATCATAACTATGTTTCTACACGGGAACAAGCAACTTAATGTAAAGTGAAAGTATTTTGATTTCCTCATATAATTTCCTCACATAATTAATATGTAGTTACTATGTTATGTGTTTTTGATTGTAGTAGGTGAAGTTTGGTAATACACTTTCTTGAGGTTTGGTGCATAGCCTGTTGATCGGACAGTGATATGTTTGGAAGCAATGGAATCCTTAGCCTCCCGTTTCATGTGATATCAAAATAATGTACGTGGAGTGACCCAAAAAAATATTGATTGCAATAAAACATGCTTATAACCCTGTCAAAAGAATGAAACACATTCATTTTAAAGATAACATTGACCCTACTTATGTCACAAAACATGTCTGATTTTACACCTTGGAATGGTCTTAACAAAACATTTCCTCTAGGGGGTGCATGCTAAGAGTGAAAATCTTACAGCCGATATACTAATCGGATGTCTTTGAAGAGTTGAGAGAGTACTCTGTGCTTATTTTCTTTACCCAACCAGTACATCCACTCAATAAAATGGAGATGCTTCTTTAGTCTCCATACCTGCCCCTTTATTGTCTGCCATGCTCTTTCAATGTGTTGTGTTTGACATCCTGTGTGAGGATCCACAACGTTGTTTGTGTGGTTGACTGTTTGGTGATTGTAACCCAGCCTATTCAGAAACCTGACATACGCTCTCCTGCAGTCATTTTCGTCTGATGATAGGGATTAAGGTTGCCTGTGAACGGTTTTCCACCATTTTAAGAACTGGGCACCGTCTGTTGTGTTTGACCTCCATCATCACAAACACCCAACCCTGTCTTCTCCACGTTGGTCCCATCCTTCCACAATTGTACTGAAAGATAGGAACAAGTGCATATTGTTATTTGGTGATACGGAGTTGGCCAGTGGTTAGTCAAGCCTTGAAATGGTGGGGGATCAGTAAATCCATGGGAACTAGCATAATGTAATTTATGACACAAGCTAAGGTCTGATGGGTGAAGTTGTATAATGTTGAAAGATCCGAAACATGATCCTTGGAAACATCACTGATGATGTGTCCAAGAGCACTGAGAGATGTATTTATCAAATAATTCAGTATATGAAATGGGCAAGTTTACATACTCTTAGGTTGGAGTCATTAAAACTCGTTTTTTAACCACTTCACAAATGTCTGGTTAACAAACTATAGTTTGGCAAGTCGGTTAGGACATCTACTTTATGCATGACACAAGTAATTTTTCCAACAATTGCTTACAGACAGATAATTTCACTTATAATTCACTGTATCACAATTCCAGTGGGTCAGAAGTTTACATACATTAAGTTGACTGTGCCTTTAAACAGCTTGAACATTCCAGAAAATGATGTCATGGCTTTAGAAGCTTCTGATAGGCTAATTGACATAATTTGAGTCAATTGGAGGTGTACCTGTGGATGTATTTCAAGGCCTACCTTCAAACTCAGTGCCTCTTTGCTTCACATCATGGGAAAATCAAAAGAAATCAGCCAAGCCTCAGATATTTTTTTGTAGACCTCCACAAGTCTGGTTCATCCTTGGAAGCAATTTACAAACACTTGAAGGTACCACGTTCATCTGTACAAACAATAGTACGCAAGTATAAATACCATGGGACCACGCAGCCGTCATACTGCTCAGGAAGGAGACGCGTTCTATCTCCTAGAGATGAACGTACTTTGGTGCGAAAAGTGCAAATCAATCCCAAAACAACAGCAAAGGACCTTGTGAAGATGCTGGAGGAAACAGGTACAAAAGTATCTATATCCACAGTAAAACGAGTCCTATATCGACATAACCTGAAAGGCCGCTCAGCAAGGAAGAAGCCACTGCTCCAAAACTGTAATAAAAAAGCCAGACTACGTTTTGCAACTGCACATGGGGACAAAGATCGTACTTTTTGGAGAATTGTCCTCTGGTCTGATGAAACAAAAATAGAACTGTTTGGCCATAATGACCATCGTTATGTTTGGAGGAAAAAGGGGGACGCTTGCAAGCCGAAGAACATCATCCCAACCTTGAAGCACGGGGGTGGCAGCATCATGCTGTGGGGGTGCTTTGCTGCAGGAGGGGCTGGTGCACTTCACAAAATAGATGGCATCATGGGGAACGAAAATTATGTGGATATATTGAAGCAACATCTCAAGACATCAGTCAGGAAGTTAAAGCTTGGTTGCAAATGGGTCTTCCAAATGGACAATGACCCAAAGCATACTTCCAAATTTGTGGCAAAATGGCTTAAGGACAACAAAGTCAAGGTATTGGAGTGGCCATCACAAAGACCTGACCTCAATCCTATAGAAAATGTGTGGGCAGAACTGAAAAAGCGTGTGCGAGCAAGGAGGCCTAAAAACCTGACTCAGTTACATCAGCTCTGTCAGGAGGAATGGGCCAATATTCACCCAACTTATTGTGGGAAGCTTGTGGAAGGTTACCCGAAACGTTTGACCCAAGTTAAACAATTTAAAGGCAATGCTACCAAATACTAATTGAGTGTATGTAAACTTCTGACCCACTGGGAATGTGATGAAAGAAATAAAAGCTGAAATAAATCATTCTCTCTACTATTATTCTGACATTTCACATTCTTAAAATAAAGTGGTGATCCTAACTGAACGAAGACAGAGAATTTGTACTAGGATTAAATGTCAGGAATTGTGAAAAACTGAGTTTAAATGTATTTGGCTAAGGTGTATGTAAACTTCCGACTTCAACTGTACATCTCTTGTGCAAGAACTTGGATTCATCTACCACCACCAATCTCCATAGAGAACTTGACCCAATTTGGAAACCCTTCCTCCTCTTGAACCTCCTTCAATAATGAGAGGTAAGACAAATGTTAGTGATATGAAAAGACATGAGTGTCCCAGGGAAGCATGACCCTCAACTTCTATAGGAGGGGCACCGAAATCAAATCTCACTTAGTGTCCCAAATCGTCTTGAGCTGACACTGCTCCTGTCTCATGTGGAAATACACTTTAATGGAAGTTGTCACAAAATAGCAGTTTGAGTTTGTCTGTTGTTGCTATTTGCACTGTAATGCACTGTAAACATTTTCATATTTGATAAAACATTCAGCCTATGTCAGAAAAAGACAGTTATAAATTATTCTGTCCTAGTTAAAAACAAGTTATCATCTAATAGGCTTTGATTACATTTCCAAAATCATCGCACACGTGGAAATTCTGTAAGAGTAATGTCTATTCCAATTATTTGATGGTCCGACCACATTCTGTCCCCTATCAACACTTTTAAAACTTTTGGTGCCAGCGAGAATGACATAAGAAAGTAGTCAAGACGACTAGCTTGATTGAGCCTCCACCATGTATATCTCACTAGGTCAGGATATTTAACATTTACATTTACATTTACGTCATTTAGCAGACGCTGTTATCCAGAGCAACTTACAAATTGGTGCATTCACCTTATAGCCAGTGGGATAACCACTTTACAATATGTTTTTTTTTCTTCTTTTTTTTCTTTGGTGTGGGGTAAGGGGGGGTAGAAGGATTACTTTATCCTATCCCAGGTATTCCTTAAAGAGGTGGGGTTCCAAGTGTCTCCGGAAGATGGTGAGTGACTCCGCTGTCCTGGCGTCGTGAGGGAGCTTGTTCCACCATTGGGGTGCCAGAGCAGCGAACAGTTTTGACTGGGTTGAGCGGGAACTGTGCTTCCACAGAGGTAGGGGGGCCAGCAAGCCAGAGGTGGATGAATGCAATGCCCTCGTTTAGGTGTAGGGACTGATCAGAGCCTGAAGGTACGGAGGTGCCGTTCCCCTCACAGCTCCGTAGGCAAGCACCATGGTCTTGTAGCAGATGCGAGCTTCAACTGGAAGCCAGTGGAGTGTGCGGAGGAGCGGGGTGACGTGAGAAAACTTGGGAAGGTTGAACACCAGATGGGCTGCGGCATTCTGGATGAGTTGTAGGGGTTTAATGGCACAGGCAGGGAGCCCAGCCAACAGCGAGTTGCAGTAATCCAGACGGGAGATGACAAGTGCCTGGATTAGGACCTGTGCCGCTTTCTGTGTAAGGCAGGGTCGTACTCTCCGAATGTTGTAGAGCATGATCCTACAGGATCGGGTCACCGCCTTGATGTTAGCGGAGAACGACAGGGTGTTGTCCAGGGTCACGCCAAGGCTCTTCGCACTCTGGGAGGAGGACAAAACAGAGTTGTCAACCGTGATGGCAAGATCATGGAACGGGCAGTCCTTCCCCGGGAGGAAGAGCAGCTCCGTCTTGCCGAGGTTCAGCTTGAGGTGGTGATCCGTCATCCACACTGATATGTCTGCCAGACATGCAGAGATGCGATTCGCCACCTGGTTATCAGAAGGGGGAAAGGAGAAGATGAGTTGTGTGTCGTCTGCGTAGCAATGATAGGAGAGGCCATGTGAGGATATGACAGAGCCAAGTGACTTGGTGCATAGCGAGAATAGGAGAGGGCCTAGAATTGAGTCCTGGGGGACACCAGTGGTGAGAGCACGTGGTGCGGAGACAGATTCTCGCCACGCCACTTGGTAGGAGCGACCGGTCAGGTAGGACGCAATCCAAGAGTGAGCCGCGCCGGAGATATCCAACTCGGAGAGGGTGGAGAGGAGGATCTGATGGTTCACAGTATCAAAGGCAGCAGACAGGTCTAGAAGGACAAGAGCAGAGGAGAGAGAGTTAGCTTTAGCAGTGCGGAGAGCCTCCGTGACACAGAGAAGAGCAGTCTCAGTTGAATGACCAGTCGTGAAACCTGACTGGTTTGGATCAAGAAGGTCATTCTGAGAGAGATAGCAAGAGAGTTGGCTAAAGACGGCACGCTCAAGAGTTTTGGAGAGAAAAGAAAGAAGGGATACTGGTCTGTAGTTATTGACATCAGAGGGATCGAGTGTTGGTTTTTTGAGAAGGGGTGCAACTCTCGCTCTCTTGAAGACGGAAGGGACATAGCCAGCGGTCAAGGATGAGTTGATAAGCGAGGTGAGGTAAGGGAGGAGGTCACCGGAGAGGGTCTGGAGAAGATAGGAGGGGATAGGGTCAAGCGGGCAGGTTGTTGGGCGGCCGGCCGTCACAAGTCGCAAGATTTCATCTGGAGAGAGAGGGGAGAAAGAAGTCAAAGCATAGGGTAGGGCAGTGTGAGCAGGACCAGCAGTGTCATTTGACTTAACAAATGAGGATCGGATGTCGTCAACCTTCTTTTCAAAATGGTTGACGAAGTCATCCACAGAGAGGGAGGAGGGGGGGGGGGGGGAGGAGGATTCAGCAGGGAGGAGAAGGTGGCAAAGAGCTTCCTAGGGTTAGAGGCAGATGCTTGGAATTTAGAGTGGTAGAAAGTGGCTTTAGCAGCAGAAACAGATGAAGAAAATGTAGAGAGGAGGGAGTGAAAAGATGCCAGGTCCGCAGGGAGTCTAGTTTTCCTCCATTTCCGCTCGGCTGCCCGGAGCCCTGTTCTGTGAGCTCGCAATGAGTCGTCTAGCCACGGAGCAGGAGGGGAGGACCGAGCCGGCCGGGAGGATAGGGGACATGGAGAGTAAAAGGATACAGAAAGGGAGGAGAGGAGGGTTGAGGAGGCAGAATCAGGAGATTGGATGGAGAAGGATTGAGCAGAGGGAAGAGATGATAGGATGGAAGAGGAGAGAGTAGTGGGAGAGAGAGAGCGAAGGTTGCGACGGCGCATTACCATCTGAGTAGGGGCAGAGTGAGTAGTGTTGGAGGAGAGCGAGAGAGAAAAGGATACAAAGTAGTGGTCGGAGACTTGGAGGGGAGTTGCAGTGAGATTAGTAGAAGAACAGCATCTAGTAAAGATGAGGTCAAGCGTATTGCCTGCCTTGTGAGTAGGGGGGGGCGGTGAGAGGGTGAGGTCAAAAGAGGAGAGGAGTGGAAAGAAGGAGGCAGAGAGAAATTAGTCAAAGGTAGACGTAGGGAGGTTGAAGTCACCCAGAACTGTGAGGGGTGAGCCATCCTCAGGAAAGGAACTTATCAAGGCGTCAAGCTCATTGATGAACTCTCCAAGGGAACCTGGAGGGCGATAAATGACAAGGATGTTTAAGCTTGAATGGGCTAGTGACTGTGACAGCATGGAATTCAAATGAGGAGATAGACAGATGGGTCAGGGGAAAAAGAGAATGTCCACTTGGGAGAGATGAGGATTCCTGTGCCACCACCCCGCTGACCAGATGCTCTCGGGTATGCGAGAACACATGGTCAGACGAGGAGAGAGCAGTAGGAGTAGCAGTGTTTTCAGTGGTAATCCATGTTTCCGTCAGCGCCAAGAAGTCGAGGGACTGGAGGGTAGCATAGGCTGAGATGAACTCTGCCTTGTTGGCCACAGAACGGCAGTTCCAGAGGCTGCCAGAGACCTGGAACTCCACGTGGGTCGTGCGTGCAGGGACCACCAGGTTAGAGAGGCAGCAGCCACGCGGTGTGAGGCGTTTGTATAGCCTGTGCGGAGAGGAGAGAACAGGGATAGACAGAGGCATAGTTGACAGGCTACAGAAAATGGCTACAATAATGCAAAGGAGATCGGAATGAAATTAACTAAACATCTGGGAAAGCGAGAGAGCGGGGCCTCCCTCACTTACATTTCACTGAAACACCCAAATATAACTCTCCCAACTTCCACCTCAGAAGCTATAATTGTTGTAAACTACAGCGGTTCAATGTTTTCTAGGAATAGACTAACTTAGTTTATTCAGCTAGCTAACTTGGTACAGTATTCTTCCGTGAAAACTGTCCAGGGCACCTAGTCATATGACGCCACAGCCAGCTAGCATGCCGGCCTCCAACAACACGGTTTAGCACCAATTAAGCCTCCATATATCCACTAGTTCCAATATATCTATGATATTCGTGATTTCCTTAAGTGCATGAGGTTGATAGTTTGTAGTGTGATTTCCTTTATGGTCCATTGAGGAATTTAAAACCGTATTATAATCTCCCACCATAATAATAGAGACTTCTAGTACTTGTAGACTTGATACATTATATATATTTTCAAAGAAGTGTGGATCATCATTACTTGGACTGTATAGATTAATGAGCCAAATCTGTTTATGGTCCAATAACATATCTGGAGGCAAAAGAAACGCACATCTGTTTAGGTGAGGTGCTGGCTAGCGGAGTAGAACACTTGAAAAAGAAAAGGAGAGCTGCACACTCTAGGAGCTCATTTAATAACTAATAACCAACGTTTCGACAGACAAGCTGTCTTCATCAGGGTATAATAACATATTTAAAATTATCCATCTAACTTGTGGATCTGTTTGGACAATTTGCAAATTCGGATAAAAATTATTGTTAATTAATATCATCACCCCTTTTGAGCTTCTTTGCCCATGGGAGAAGTATATCTCACCCCCTCAGTCCTTTTTCCACACAACTTCATCTAAAATGTCCTGTAAACAATAGATATTATATTCCGTCTCATTTAGCAGGTAAATACTGATCGTCTTTTCTTATTATCTGCTAAGCCATTACAATTATAACTGGCTATACTTATTTCACCATTAACCATAATGAGATAATTATATTTATCATAATATATGTTTGTAAACTTACCATTAAAAATTACCATAATGATTGAGTGTCCATATAGCTGTACCATGATATTTGCACTGCTACTAAGTAATCCTCCAGTTGTTCTCGACTATTTCACCCGCTAAAACCTCTCCCCACCCCAAGTTGGGTTGTCGTCCTGTCACACCCTGGCTCTGGGACTCATTATGTTGAGCCAGGGTGTGTTCATTTTATGTGTTCTGTTTCTATGTTTGACTGAGTGACTCCCAATCAGAGGCAACGAGTGTCAGCTGTTTGCTGGTTGTCTCTGATTGGGAGCCATATTTAACTGTCTGTGTTTCACTTTGGGTTTGTGGGTTTTTGTTCCGTGTTCGGTCATTGTCACCGTGGACTTCACGAGTCGTGTTTTGTTTTGTTTAGAAACTTTAACTAATTAAAGTCATGTTTGTTTCTCACGCTGCGCCTTGGTCTACTCATTACTATGACGATCGTGACACGTCCCAATGACTGGTAGACCACCCCTGTCCCCCTGGATCCTAGGGCCTTTGAGAGATTGGGACCCATGTATCTTTCTCTATAAGGGTCAATGTGTGGCTGTACATGCAGTAGACAACTGACAACTCCATGCATGGGAAAAATCCAGTCATCTCAGGAGCGAGCGCTAGGCTCTGTGGGTATCAATGCTGTACCCCTCGGTTTTAGAACAAAATATCTCCTGCACACACTAACAACTTAGTCTTACTCCAAACTGGTAAAGAAGGGATCAACCTTTCATAATCACACAATGTGGATTCCTGGTGAGAAAAGCAAAATCCACGGTGTCCATATTAGGACAGCATCACACCTCCATGGAAGTCACCCAGACTTGTCACAATTTCCATTGATGTGTCATGATGTCCAAATATGTACACCATAAACCACAACCTGGCTTTTGAGTGACTTAGGTGAAGTAGTTCTCCATGAGGAGAACAGTGTGTGAGAACAGATAGCGGCTCAGCTTTGTATGTGCGGCCAATGGAAGGAGGTTTTGCATGAATACTCCAGACCTGTGGGGTCCAGTGTGGCATCTTTTCAAACTTTACATAAGAGCGACTGAATCACCCAGTGTTTGTTAGAATAGCAGCTACTTTCCTGTAAGACCTGCACAAAAGAGGCACAGCAAAGTGAGAAACCTTGAACAAATTACCTTTTTTCTTTTTGTGCCTCTACGTTTTTTTGTCTGAGAAATTGACTGAGGCGATATATATTTATATATTTTTTTACAACTGCATTATGACGAACGCTGCAAAACTCTTAGGAGGGATTCAACCTTCACCTTTTTGAGACACACATAGAAAGAAATGGTTGTGAAAAATGAAGTGTTTCTCCTCTGACATTCTACATACAGATGTAGAATCTTAATTTGATCACTATTTTGTTGCTGAGAATTTTCCTGCACAGCTGGAAATGCAAACTTATAGTGTACTTTCGAGGTTTAAAAAGGCGTTTGTGATTTCCACTTCAAAATGTCAGACTTGATTTGCCCTAACGAAAAATGAAGCAAACCATACAAAAATGTTATATTAATTATAATTCACATTCCCTGTTGCTGCAGGATTCTTTTCCTGCTGTAGCAAACTGGCTCAAGTTAAGATCCTACATCTATAAAGTACACAGAGTACCTGTATGGAATATTAAAATGTTAACCAATTTCTGCTCTTGACATGGGAAAAGCAGTTCCATAATGGCATTTCATCAAGGCTAAATTTAAGTGCAACTTGCAAATGTTTTCCTTCCCACATTCTATTCAATGTCAGTGGATTGACAGAGAAAAAACCACTTTGACAATTTGTCCAATTCCTGTTGCCTGAAAAAAACATAGTGAGGTAAATTGGAGAGCATGGTTTACTGTATGCCCATATACACAAAACTGTTGTCCAATTTTACGCAATGTTGGGCATTAACTTTTTGGTGAAGTAATTTGCTGCAGCTAATTCTATACCTCATTACTCAAAATGAATACGCTGTTTGATAACCATAACCCAACATCGACTCCCTCCAGTCGATTAGAAGGATGTCACGTTCGTTTACAGAAGGGTCAGACCAAGGCGCAGCGTGATATGCATACATGTTTATTATACCAAATAAACACAACGACAAAACAACAAACTAAACGAAAGTCCAAGGTACAACAAACAACATACCTCACACGGAACAAGATCCCACAACTAGACTGTGCCAATAGGCTGCCTAAGTATGGTCCCCAATCAGAGACAACGAGCGACAGCTGCCTCTGATTGGGAACCACACCGGCCAACATAGATCTAGACATACTAGAATATAAACATAGAACTACACAACATAGAATATACACACCCTGACTCAACATATAAGCGTCCCCTGAGTCAGGGCGTGACAAAGGTGCGGACTCCGACCGCACAACATAAACATAACAGGGTAGGGGCCGGGTGGGCATTCCGCCTCGGAGGCGGATCCGGCTCGGGGCGTGACGACCTCTCACTCTTCGCCTCCCTGTTGCGCCCCTGGTCTGGTCTAGACCTCGGCGCGTTGCTTCCCCTCTCCTTCCTCCCACTATACTCCAAGCCCTGTCTGGACCCTGGTGTGGGAGACCCCGAACCTGGAGAGGGGCTGACGTCTGGGTCTTGACTGGAGCCGCTGACCGGAGCTGGACCGGGCACCGGTGGAGCGGACTGCTCAGGCTCCGAACTGGAGCCTGGTGGAGCGGACTGCTCTGGCTCCGGAGTGGAGCAGCTGACCGGAGCTGAATCAGGCACCGGTGGAGTGGACTGCTCTGGCTCCGGAGTGGAGCCGCTGACCGGAGCTGGACTGGACCCCGGTGAAGCGGATTGCTCTGGCTCCGGAGTGGAGCAGCTGACCGGAGCTGAACTGGGCACCGGAGGAGCGGACTGCTCTGGCTTGGTGCGAGGGGCAGGAACAGGCCGGACCGGGCTGGCGACGCGCACCACTGGCTTGGTGCGAGGGGCAGGAACAGGCCGGGCCGGGCTGGCGACGCGCACCACTGGCTTGGTGCGAGGGACAGGAACAGGCCGGGCCGGGCTGGCGACGCGCACCACTGGCTTGGTGCGAGGGGCAGGAACAGGCCGGGCCGGGCTGGCGACGCGCACCACTGGCTTGGTGCGAGGGACAGGAACAGGCCGGACCGGGCTGGCGACGCGCACCACTGGCTTGGTGCGAGGAGCAGGAACGGGTCGGGCCGTACTGGGAACACGCACCACTGGCTTAGTGCGGGGAGCAGGAACGGGCCGGACCGGACTGGCGACACGCACCACTTTCTCCTTCTGCTGCCTAACCAGCTCCTCTCGCCGTGCCTCTACACTTTCCTTCTCCCTTTTAGCCTCCTGTAGCGCCTCCCTCTGACCGAATAACTCCTGCTCCCTCTGAACCAATAGCCCCCGTAACATGGTGGCCTCCTCTCCTAACCTGCAGACCCGCCATTTAACGGCCTCCTGCTTCCTCGTCGTCCACACCGTGTGCCCCCCCCCAACATTTTTCTTGGGGTTGCCTCTCGGGTCTCCGTTGTCGGCACTGTTGGCGCCGTTTCTCCTCTCCTACCTGGGCATCAACCTTCATCGCCTCCCGATAACGGACGGCCTCCTCCTCAGTAATTCTCCCCCAACCGAGGAGGACATCTACTAAAGTTACCTCACGCTGCTTGGTCCTTGTTTGGTGGGATCTTCTGTCACGTTCGTTTACAGACGGGTCAGACCAAGAGACCAAGGCGCAGCGTGACATGCATACATGTTTATTATACCGAATAAACACATCGACAAAACAACAAACTAAACGAAACGTGAGGTCCAAGGTCCAAGGTCCAAGGTCCAAGGTCCAACAAACAACATACCTCACACGGAACAAGATCCCACAACTAGACTGTGCCAATAGGCTGCCTAAGTATTGTCCACAATGAGACAACGAGCGACAGCTGCCTCTGATTGGGAACCACACCGGCCAACATAGATCTAGACATACTAGAATATAAACATAGAACTACACAACATAGAATATACACACCCTGACTCAACATATAAGCGTCCCCTGAGTCAGGGCGTGACAAAGGAATATTAGACATAATCTAATATAAATTAAGACTGTATGCTACAAACCTACAAATGACTATAAATACTACTAACTTATTTTCTATCGATGCACGGCTTTACCTGGCCTCTGATCAATATGGCATATCAAAATAGCATATCTATTATGGACTGTCTGTCAATAATTTTGCTGAAGCTCAATTTCCTCGCAATAATCTTGTCATATACATAAAATACTATATTGAATATGAATTATATACAGCCTGAATCTCAATGGCTTGTGTAACACAAGCTGTGGGCTGTTATGTGTTTGTGTGCGGAGGGGGGATGACACAGACAACTCAGCACATATCACGTTATATCATCGTCGTGTATGGCCAACAGATGTCAGTGGCAAAGGTGCAATGTGGGGTGATGCATCCACGTATGCTTGCAGATACAATACATGCCTCAATACAACGAAAAACTAATATATTGGACAAATGTATTCAGATACCACATGTCCTGAAGCAATGACAGGCCAGAATTCTATTTAAATGTACATCTAAATGATCTGCAATCATGCCAGTACCTCAGGGGAGTGAAGCTACCTATTGGCTAGAAGAGACCAGTGGCATTATGATGATTGGTCCACTGATGAGCATATTATGTCTGATAGCCTGTGGCATTCCTCTCTTTCACAATCACCACCCAGCATATTGTTTCATGGCTTGTCATAAATCAAGGTTCTTGCTGTTGTTGTTGCACTTCTGAAAATGCAACCCAACACAGATGCCGGTGACAGTGTTCGGCCCTGATGACAGTGTTCGGCCCTGATCTGCATATCGACTGATGGGACGGGCTCGAAGGTTAATTAAATGTGAACGGTAAGCCAGGAACTTGGTATCAAGCTTCTCCAGAGAGGACAGACAGAGAGAGAGAAAGAAAGAGGGAGAGTGAGAGGTATCGCTGCCTGATGTTGGCGGTGTGCGGGGCAGATACAAGGGAATATCTGTCAGCACGCTGCCCAGCTCCCAAGCTCAAGAGTCTGGGTTCCCAGACAGAGAGAGGAATGGAGAGGGAGACGAGGGGGTGATCCAATTTCTGTGTTGTTTGGCTCCTGAGCTTCTGAGCTCCCAAGCCCAGTGGTGGAAAAAGTATCCAATTGTCATACTTGAGTAAAAGTAAAGATACATTAATAGAAAATGACTCAAGTAAAAGTGAAAGTCACCCAGTAAAATACTACTTCAGTAAAAGTCTAAAAGTATTTGGTTTTAAATATACTGAAGTATCAGAAGTAAAAGTAGAAGTATAAATCATTTCACATTCCTTATATTAAACAAACCAGACGGCACAATTTTAATTTTTTTATTTTCATGGATAGCCATGGGCCCCTCCAACACTCAGACATACAGTGGAGAAAAAAAGTATTTAGTCAGCCACCAATTGTGCAAGTTCTCCCACTTAAAAAGATGAGAGAGGCCTGTAATTTTCATCATAGGTACACGTCAACTATGACAGACAAATTGAGAAAAAAAAATCCCAAAATCACATTGTAGGATTTTTTATGAATTGATTTGCAAATTATGGTGGAAAATAAGTATTTGGTCACCTACAAACAAGCAAGATTTCTGGCTCTCACAGACCTGTAACTTCTTCTTTAAGAGGCTCCTCTGTCCTCCACTGTTACCTGTATTAATGGCACCTGTTTGAAGTTGATATCAGTATAAAAGACACCTGTCCACAACCTCAAACAGTCACACTCCAAACTCCACTATGGCCAAGACCAAAGAGCTGTCAAAGGACACCAGAAACAAAATTGCAGACCTGCACCAGGCTGGGAAGACTGAATCTGCAATAGGTAAGCAGCTTGGTTTGAAGAAATCAACTGTGGGAGCAATTATTAGGAAATGGAAGACATACAAGACCACTGATAATCTCCCTCGATCTGGGGCTCCACGCAAGATCTCACCCCGTGGGGTCAAAATGATCACAAGAACGGTGAGCAAAAATCCCAGAACCACACGGGGGACCTAGTGAATGACCTGCAGAGAGATGGGACCAAAGTAACAAAGCCTACCATCAGTAACACACTACGCCGCCAGGGACTCAAATCCTGCAGTTACAGACGTGTCCCCCTGCTTAAGCCAGTACATGTCCAGGCCCGTCTGAAGTTTGCTAGAGTGCATTTGGATGATCCAGAAGAGGATTGGGAGAATGTCATATGGTCAGATGAAACCAAAATAGAACTTTTTTGGTAAAAACTCAACTCGTCGTGTTTGGAGGACAAAGAATGCTGAGTTGCATCCAAAGAACACCATACCTACTGTGAAGCATGGGGGTGGAAACATCATGCTTTGGGGCTGTTTTTCTGCAAAGGGACCAGGACGACTGATCCTTGTAAAGGAAAGAATGAATGGGGCCATGTATCGTGAGATTTTGAGTGAAAACCTCCTTCCATCAGCAAGGGCATTGAAGATGAAACGTGGCTGGGTCTTTCAGCATGACAATGATCCCAAACACACCGCCCGGGCAACGAAGGAGTGGCTTCGTAAGAAGCATTTCAAGGTCCTGGAGTGGCCTAGCCAGTCTCCAGATCTCAACCCCATAGAAAATCTTTGGAGGGAGTTGAAAGTCTGTGTTGCCCAGCGACAGCCCCCAAAACATCACTGCTCTAGAGGAGATCTGCATGGAGGAATGGGCCAAAATACCAGCAACAGTGTGTGAAAACCTTGTGAAGACTTACAGAAAACGTTTGACCTGTGTCATTGCCAACAAAGGGTATATAACAAAGTATTGAGAAACTTTTGTTATTGACCAAATACTTATTTTCCACCATAATTTGCAAATAAATTCATAAAAAATCCTACAATGTGATTTTCTGGATTGTTTTTTCTCATTTTGTCTGTCATAGTTGACGTGTACCTATGATGAAAATTACAGGCCTCTCTCATATTTTTAAGTGGGAGAACTTGCACAATTGGTGGCTGACTAAATACTTTTTTTCCCCACTGTAATTTATAAACGAAGCATTTGTGTTTAGTGAGTCCGTCAGATCAAAGGCAGTAGTAATGACCAGGGATGTTCTCTTGATAAGTGTGTGAATTGGACCATTTCCCTGTCCTGCTAAGCATTCGAAATGTAACGAGTACTTTTGGGTGTCAGGGAAAATGTATGGGGTAAAAAGTACATAATTTTCTTTAGGAATGTAAAGAAGTAATAGTAAGAGTGGTCAAAAATATAAATAGTCAAGTAAAGTACAGATACCCCAAAAAACTACTTAAGCAGTACTTTAAAGTATTTTTACTTAAGTACTTTACACCACTGCCCAAGCCATCCTGCCGAGGAGATTTTATGTGCTCAGAGACGCTAATTAGCTAAAGCGTACTTCAAATCAAATCAAATCAAATTGTATTTGCCACATGCGCCGAATACAACAGGTGTAGACATTACAGTGAAACGCTTACATACAAATCCCTTAACCAACAATGCAGTTTTTAAGAAAATAAAAACAATTGTTAAGTAAGAAATAGATAAGTAAAACATTTGAAATAGCAAATAAAGAGCAGCTGTAAAATAAAATAACAGTAGGGAGGTGAGCGTCAGAGCCGGTGAAGTATGATTCAATCTTAGTCCTGTATTGACTCTTTGCCAGTTTGATGGTTCGTCGGAGGGCATAGCGGGATTTCTTATAAGCGTCCGGGTTAGAGTCCCGCTCCTTGAAAGCGGCAGCTCTACCCTTTAGCTCAGTGCGGATGTTGCCTGTAATCCATGGCTTCTTGTTGGGGTATGTACGTACTGTCACTGTGGGGACGACATCATCGATACACTTATTGATGAAGCCAGTGACTGATGTGGTGTACTCCTCAATGCTATCGAAAGAATCCCGGAACATATTCCAGTCTGTGCTAGCAAAACAGTCCTGTAGCTTACTTGACCTTAGAGCTTGGGTTAAGAGAGGAATCAGGATTGGTTCCGTCCGTCTCTCCGACGTGGCTAATGATGTGATGTGTAATTTACAATTAATTTGGTCCTCTGTAGCTCAGCTGGTAGAGCACGGCGCTTGTAACGCCAAGGTAGTGGGTTCGATCCCCGGGACCACCCATACACAAAAAAATGTATGCACGCATGACTGTAAGTCGCTTTGGATAAAAGCGTCTGCTAAATGGCATATTATTATTATTATTTATTATTACAATGGCACTTCTTTGAGGCTAGTGTAGTATGCACAGGACTGGGTTTGGTTCTCAGTCCTAGAATGATTCTCCCATTCCCCTATTTCTCCATAAGTCTGTAGCATATCTGATATTGCAGCTTTATCTACAGTTCCTAAATGTAAATATGTTATGTTTTTTCGTTGCAAACCAAAACAACCAAAACTTTGATATATATAATGAAATTAATATGAGATGATGTCCAACAATGTGTTGGCTATAGCCCTTGAGAGCCACAGGGTGTGCAGGCTTTTGTGCAAGGCCAGCCCTAACACACCTGATTAAACCAATCAACTAATTATGAGGATCTAAATCAGCAAATCAAAATCTTGATGATTAGTTGATCAGGTGTGTTAGGGCTGGCCTGACACAAAAGCCTTCATACCCTCTAAGGCAAACACTGTTTGGCTAGCTGGGCAACATAATAATGTATTTTTGCATCTCATGTTGATGTTTTGGTTGTGAGCCATATTCAATGAAAGACACGTTATTCTAATGCATGTTTGGATTCAGCACATAGCCTAAATACAGTGGGGGAAAAAAGTATTTAGTCAGCCACCAATTGTGCAAGTTCTCCCACTTAAAAAGATGAGAGAGGCCTGTAATTTTCATCATAGGTACACGTCAACTATGACAGACAAATTGAGATTTTTAATGAATTTATTTGCAAATTATGGTGGAAAATAAGTATTTGGTCACCTACAAACAAGCAAGATTTCTGGCTCTCACAGACCTGTAACTTTAAGAGGCTCCTCTGTCCTCCACTCGTTACCTGTATTAATGGCACCTGTTTGAACTTGTTTTCAGTATAAAAGTCACCTGTCCACAACCTCAAACAGTCACACTCCAAACTCCACTATGGCCAAGACCAAAGAGCTGTCAAAGGACACCAGAAACAAAATTGTAGACCTGCACCAGGCTGGGAAGACTGAATCTGCAATAGGTAAGCAGCTTGGTTTGAAGAAATCAATTGTGGGAGCAATTATTAGGAAATGGAAGACATACAAGATCACTGATAATCTCCCTCGATCTGGGGCTCCACCCAAGATCTCACCCCGTGGGGTCAAAATGATCACAAGAACGGTGAGCAAAAATCCCAGAACCACACAGGGGGACCTAGTGAATGACCTGCAGAGAGCTGGGACCAAAGTAACAAAGCCTACCATCAGTAACACACTACGCCGCCAGGGACTCAAATCCTGCATTGCCAGATGTGTCCCCCTGCTTAAGCCAGTACATGTCCAGGCCCGTCTGAAGTTTGCTAGAGTGCATTTGGATGATCCAGAAGAGGATTGGGAGAATGTCATATGGTCAGATGAAACCAAAATAGAACTTTTTGGTAAAAACTCAACTCGTCGTGTTTGGAGGACAAAGAATGCTGAGTTGCATCCAAAGAACACCATACCTACTGTGAAGCATGGGGGTGGAAACATCATGCTTTGGGGCTGTTTTTCTGCAAAGGGACCAGGATGACTGAACCGTGTAAAGGAAATAATGAATGGGGCCATGTATCGTGAGATTTTGAGTGAAAACCTCCTTCCATCAGCAAGGGCATTGAAGATGAAACGTGGCTGGGTCTTTCAGCATGACAATGAGCCCAAACACACCGCCTGGGCAACGAAGGAGTGGCTTCGTAAGAAGCATTTCAAGGTCCTGGAGTGGCCTAGCCAGTCTCCAGATCTCAACCCCATAGAAAATCTTTGGAGGGAGTTGAAAGTCTGTGTTGCCCAGCGACAGCCCAAAAACATCACTGCTCTAGAGGAGATCTGCATGGAGGAATGGGCCAAAATACCAGCAACAGTGTGTGAAAACCTTGTGAAGACTTACAGAAAACGTTTGACCTGTGTCATTGCCAACAAATGGTATATAACAAAGTATTGAGAAACTTTTGTTATTGACCAAATACTTATTTTCCACCATAATTTGCAAATAAATTCATTAAAAATCCTACAATGTGATTTTCTGGATTTTCTTTTCTCATTTTGTCTGTCATAGTTGATGTGTACCTATGATGAAAATTACAGGCCTCTCTCATCTTTTTAAGTGGGAGAACTTGCACAATTGGTGGCTGACTAAATACTTTTTTTCCCCACTGTAAAACGCTTCTACATCTCAGTCGCAAACTCTGTGCTCTGTGTGTTTAGCTACATGATCTGTGAGTGCTGTGCCTACCCAGCCCGCAATTCTCTAGTAAATAGCCCTTTAATAAACAGCTGATGCCGAGTGGAACAACAGGAGTTACACAAGCAGCCTTGGAGAAAGGACATCCACCACAGCCACACAAATAAATGCATTCTTCTGCTGTGACTTCTCAGTGACCATCAGAAAAATGCTGCCTTTTCAGCTGTTTGAATAGTGAACCAGAGTTTTCATTGGACTTGGACATTGTGTTAGTTGTGTATGAGTGTTCCCTTTGAATGAAAGTGCCAAGGCCAATACACAAGGTACCAAGAACTGCTATTCACAATATTCCACAAAGTGTATTCAAATGCATAGTGTTTCTCCAAAGAACAACATTCTCAGGAGGGTTAATGAAAAACAACGCTCCACATGTCTTTATAGGAGTCATGATTGGACTGGAGATCTCTCCACAGATTTCTCATTAGTCCCCTTGACTAGGTCTTGACTGGTCTGGACGACACGCAATGGCCTCCTCTCGAACCGAAAGCTCCAGGGTGAGTAACATTAGGTTGACCAGACGGAATCTAAAACAAAAATCCAGAAAATCACATTGTATGATTTTAAGTAAATAATTTGCATTTTATTGCATGACATAAGTATTTGATACATCAGAAAAGCAGAACTTAATATTTGGTACAGAAACCTTTGTTTGCAATTACAGAGATCATACATTTCCTGTAGGTCTTGACCAGGTTTGCGCACACTGCAGCAGGGATTTTGGCCCACTCCTCCATACAGACCTTCTCCAGATCCTTCAGGTTTCGGGGCTGTCGCTGGGCAATACAGACTTTCAGCTCCCTCCAAAGATTTTCTATTGGGTTCAGGTCTGGAGACTGGCTAGGTCACTCCAGGACCTTGAGATGCTTCTTACAGAGCCACTCCTTAGTTGCCCTGGCTGTGTGTTTCGGGTCATTGTCATGCTGGAAGACCCAGCCACGACCCATCTTCAATGCTCTTACTGAGGGAAGGAGGTTGTTGGCCAAGATCTCGCGATACATGGCCCCATCCATCCTCCCCTCAATACGGCGCAGTCGTCCTGTCCCCTTTGCAGAAAAGCATCCCCAAAGAATGATGTTTCCACCTCCATGCTTCACAGTTGGGATGGTGTTCTTGGGGTTGTACTCATCCTTCTTCTTCCTCCAAACACGGCGAGTGGAGTTTAGACCAAAAAGCTATATTTTTGTCTCATCAGACCACATGACCTTCTCCCATTCCTCCTCTGGATCATCCAGATGGTCATTGGCAAACTTCAGACGGGCCTGGACATGCGCTGGCTTGAGCAGGGGGACCTTGCGTGCGCTGCAGGATTTTAATCCATGACGGCGTAGTGTGTTACTAATGGTTTTCTTTGAGACTGTGGTCCCAGCTCTCTTCAGGTCATTCACCAGTTCATGCCGGGTAGTTCTGGGCTGATCCCTCACCTTCCTCATGATCATTGATGCCCCACGAGGTGAGATCTTGCATGGAGCCCCAGACCGAGGGTGATTGACCGTCATCTTGAACTTCTTCCATTTTCTAATAATTGCGCCAACAGTTGTTGCCTTCTCACCAAGCTGCTTGCCTATTGTCCTGTAGCCCATCCCAGCCTTGTGCAGGTCTACAATTTTATCCCTGATGTCCTTACACAGCTCTCTGGTCTTGGCCATTGTGGAGAGGTTGGAGTCTGTTTGATTGAGTGTGTGGACAGGTGTCTTTTATACAGGTAACGAGTTCAAACAGGTGCAGTTAATACAGGTAATGAGTGGAGAACAGGAGGGCTTCTTAAAGAAAAACTAACAGGTCTGTGAGAGCCGGAATTCTTACATGTTAGTAGGTGATCAAAAACGTATGTCACGCAATAAAATGCAAATGAATTACTTAAAAATTGTCCAATTTGATTTTCTGGATTTTTGTTTTAGATTCCGTCTCTCACGGTTGAAGTGTACCTATGATAAAAATTACAGACCTCTACATGCTTTGTAAGTAGGAAAACCTGCAAAATCTGCAGTGTATCAAATACTTGTTCTCCCCACTGTATATACACCTGTTCTGAAAGGCCCCAGAGTCTGCAACACCACTAAGCAAGGAGCACCACCAAGCAAGCGGCACCATGAAGACCAAGGAGCTCTCCAAACAGGTCAGGGACAAAGTTGTGGAGAAGTACAGATCAGGGTTGGGTTATAAAAAAATATCAGAAACTTTTAACATCCCATGGAGCACCATTAAATCCATTATTAACAAATGGAAAGAATATGGCACCACAACAAACCTGCCAAGACAGGGCCGCCCAACAAAACTCACGGACCAGGCAAGGAGGGCTTTAATCAGAGAGGCAACAAAGAGACCGAAGATAACCCTGAAGGAGCTGCAAAGCTCCACAGCGGAGATTGGAGTATCTGTCCATAGGACCACTTTAAGCCGTACACTCCACAGAGCTGGGCTTTACGGATGAGTGGCCAGAAAAAAGCCATTGCTTAAAGAAAAAAATAAGCAAACACGTTTGGTGTTCGCCAAAAGGCATGTGGGAGACTCCCCAAACATATGGTCAGATGAGACTAAAATTGAGCTTTTTGGCCGTCAAGGAAAACGCTATGTCTGGCGTAAACCCAACACCTCTCATCACCCCGAGAACACCATCCCCACAGTGAAGCATGGTGGTGGCAGCATCATGTTGTGGGGATGTTTTTCATCGGCAGAGACTAGGAAACTGGTAAGAATTGAAGGAATGATGGATGGTGCTGAATACAGGGAAATTCTTGAGGGAAGCCTGTTTCAGTCTTCCAGAGATTTGAGACTAGGACGGAGGATCACCTTCCAGCAGGACAATGACCCTAAGCATACTGCTAAAGCAACACTTGAGTGGTTTAAGGGGAAACATTTAAATGTCTTGGAATGGCCTAGTCAAAGCCCAGACCTCAATCCAATTGAGAATCTGTGGTATGACTTAAAGATTGCTGAACACCAGCGGAACCCATCCAACTTGAAGGAGCTGGAGCAGTTTTGCCTTGAAGAATGGGCAAAAATCCTAGTGGCTAGATGTGCCAAGCTTATAGAGACATACCCCAAGAGACTTGCAGCTGTAATTGCTACAAAAGGTGGCTCTACAAAGTATTGACTTTGGGGGGGGGGTGAATAGATATGCACGCTCACGTTTTCAGTTTGTTTCACAATAACAAATATTTTGCATCTTCAAAGTGGTAGGCATGTTGTGTAAATCAAATGATACAAACCCCCCAAAAAATCAATTTTAATTCCAGGTTGTAAGGCAACAAAATAGGAAAAATGAATACTGTTTGGAGGAGGAGGAATGCTGCCTATGACCCCTATTCTAGACGTCGGATTAAAACGAGACTATAGCCTTATCTTGGCCAGGTTGCAGTTGTAAATGAGAACGTGTTCTCAACTGGCTTACCTGGTTAAATAGAGATGAAATAAAAAATAAATAAAAAAATTGGATTTTAAAATGCCAGAGTTTTTGTAGGTGCAGCAGTTTTTATTAAATGTATAATTTATCGCTCTCACGTGCAAATGTCTGTCTGTTTGTAACCAACGATGTGCTTCCTTTTTGTAGCATTTCTGACAATGCTAACATCTTTTTTCAGCCGAATCTCAGAGTTCTAACACTGGGTCGGTTGCTCGGCAATAACACAGCTGCTTGCACCATGCTGCCAGTCAGAAAAAATGTATGGAACAAACCTAGGCTATTGTAGATAGCTAGCTATATAGTGGTATTCAAGCTGAGGTTAATCAATAAATGCAAACAAATATTTTGATTAGCTATCTAGCTAACGTTACCTAGCTAATGTTAGCTTGATTGTACAAAGTCCAGCAGCTAGCCTTTGTAGCTAGCTAGCTAGCTAACGAACAGGCAAAGAAAGGTCATGGAAGGTTTGTTACACAAATAACTTTAGCCATTAGCTAGCCAGCTAGTTACAGCCAGACAACAACAGCTGACACTAGCTAGTTTACTTCCAAATGCCAGTCCTACATTTTTCCACAAAACATAGCTAGCAGCTAACGTACATTAGTTCAAAACCAACATCAAACTTTGGACACATTTTCACGCTGCTACCTTGCGATGCATGCAATGGGTTTTTGCAACACTAGCTAGCCTACTACTCCATAGTCCAGGCTACAGTAAGAACTTGCCACATTTCACTGTCAGACAGGACACAACTCAAACTGCTGAGAAAAAAAATTGCTAGCTAACATTAACAGCGCCTCTGCTCTGGCTCTGTTGTGCACTGACTGCAATGTACAAATGCATGCTTGCTTGCATCATAAAAACTCACCCGTTTAACATCCATCTTAATTGTAATGTTGTATAACAATGTTGCATAATCACCTTCTGGTGTAAAAACCATGGAGATTAAAAACTAAAAACTAGTGAGTATAGGCATTGGTCTGAAGCTGGAAAAAAAAGGAAATTCACATGCACCACAATGCCTATTCCATCTTTAACACTAGAACCGCCTGGCCTTTCAGCATATAAATACCCACTAGAGAACGTTGCCAGGCGTTTAGCATATGTATCAGATGCAAATCAACCTGCAAGGTGCGCAAACATGCTTGATAAATAAATTATTGATAAATAGTGCATAAACTATTGTAAAGGATTAATTGAATGAAGAAATATTCATGGAATATATCAATTAAAAAAATAACAACAGTAGTTATTTGTTTAGATGGAGTCAAGGATATGTTTTGTATAATTCTACAAAGTCCTAGAAAAAACATAGGCCTATAGCCTATTTTTGTTTCCCTTACAATAAAAACATTACAGCGTAATCTATTTGATCAACTTTATTTGTAGTTTCGATTAGTAATAGAGTTATAGTAATTAATAAAGGCCAGTTACAGCTTCTTTTGACAAAGTAGAAACGATAAAGATGATAATAATAATAATATAACCATTCAGGTGCGCAGGTGAAATGATTTGCTGTATTCCTAAACAAAAGCACCAGTGTATGAACAATTGTAAAGGATTAATTGCATAAAGAAATATTTGTGGAAATATATTCATGGCAAGATATAAAAACAGTAATTTGTTGATTGTATTGTGCCCTTATACCCGTGCCTTTACACATGAATCAATCGCGTCTTCTCTTTATCCTTTGGGTCCACAGTCAGCACACAGCTTTGGGGCTTTGTGCGAGCAAGCCACACAAACAAATTAGTTTCACTGCACACAGTTTTCATGGGCCTTGTTTCGTGTGCACCTGCCGACTTGAAGCTCACTTGCCAGATCCAGTAGGATGCATGGTGCTGAGGATGCAAACACTTATTTATTTTACATCTGTACACTGTAAGTGTTGCTTTTACCACTCTCCATCACTGATGTGGAGTACAGCTCCACTGGTATGTTGCAGAGGGGGGCAGCTCCCGCCTTTGTTTGTTCACTGTTCCCAGCAGGCTAGTCTTCTTTGCAATCAACTTGTCTGCCAGGGAAATTGATGTGAAGAAGTTGTCCATGGTCACATTTCTGCCTTTGCCCATGTAAGGCTCCACTAGTCTCAAAACCACAGTCGTTCACCCGCTGGCCTGGTTTAATCTTTCCCCAGATATGGAAAGCCATTGAGCAAGTACTTGGTTTCGACATCGGCGGCTAACCAGAACTTAACTGAAGTCACATGCACCACTATCAGTTACTTTCTGTTTTATATCGCCCATTCATCCATTGACGACAGAATAGCATATTTTAATTTTACATTTATTATGTTACTAGTTTTTGCTTAGTAGCCAGAGCAATGCTGCCGTGCGAGTGGTAATGTGCTGAATGCATGGACCACACAGATATTAGTTAAAAAATAAATAAAAAGAGCTGCACCTCTTGAAATTTGAGTGTTATTTGACAAAGGTAAGTGTCATAGAAACTGCAGAATATGCTCTTTCAGATACTATATAGAAATCAAAATGTTTTACCTGCATGTGACTCTGAAGGAGGATTTGATAAAGCGATGCCCCCATCCCTGCATCTGTCAATTACAATATGTGCCCATCTCTACATGTACAATTTGACAATTGATAGGCCTAATATTGTCACTCATCAGATTATTGTCAATTTAATCTTGTCTTAGTATGTGTGAAATGAGTTTAGGTGTAGTTTGGATGGTCCGGCTACGCAGGCTGACTGGCATCATTTGTTTCCTGCTCATCAACTTGGATAGAGTCAAGGATATGTTTAGCATTATTCTAAAAGTCTACTGCAACACGTAGCATGTTTTCGTTTCCTTTACAATAAATTAGATTAGTAATAGAGTTACAGTAAATAAAACAGTCCTGTAACAGCTTCATTTTACAAAGTAAAACGTAAAAGAGATGGTATCAACCTGCAAGGCGTGTGGTCAAATTATTAAAATGAGTGCCAACACTGATAAATAGGCATTACACAAACTCATCATTACAATATTGTTGTTATAAATTAAATCAACCTCTTCACCCTTCTCATTCAGTTAGGCCTAATTTAAATTTGATTGTGAAGCAACTTGCACAATTATCATCCATTCCCTCCATTTGTCATTCATTCAGTGGGCAATGTGATAATGTCTTACTGTGTTGTGTTAAGAATCCAATACTTTAACCTTTATGCAGTACAAATCACATTATTTTGGAAGCACCTCCTTTAAGAGTATGAATTAGGCTGTTTGAGAAGGTTTGAATCCTAAGCAACCTGCCTATACATACAGTTGAAGTCGGAAGTTTACATGCACTTAGGTTGGAGTCATTAAAACTTGTTTTTCCACCACTCCACAAACTACAGTTTTGGCAAGTCGGTTAGGACATCTACTTTGTGCATGACACAAGTCATTTTTCCAACAATTGTTTAAAGACAGATTATTCCAGTGGGTCAGAAGTTTACATAGACTAAGTTGACTGTGCCTACAGTCATGGCTTTAGAAGCTTCTGATAGGCTAATTGACATAATTTGAGTCAATTGGAGGTGTACCTGTGGATGTATTTCAAGGCCTACCTTCAAATAATTCAGTGCCTCTTTGCTTGACATCATGGGAAAATCAATGGAAATCAGCCAAAAAAAATTGTAGACCTCCACAAGTCTGGTTCATCCTTGGGAGCAATTTCCAAATGCCTGAAGGTACCACGTTCATCTGTACAAACAATAGTATGCAAGTATAAACACCATGGGACCACACAGCCATCATACCGCTCAGGAAGGAGACGCGTTCTGTCTCCAAGAGAGGAACGTACTTTGGTGCGAAAAGTGCAAATCAATCCCAGAACAACAGTAAAGGACCTTGTGAAGATGCTGGAGGAAACAGGTACAAAAGTATCTATATCCACAGTAAAACGAGTCCTATACCGACATAACATGAAAGGCCGCTCAGCAAGGAAGAAGCCACTGCTCCAAAACCGGCATAAAAAAGCCAGACTATGGTTTGCAACTGCACATGGGGACAAAGATCGTACTTTTTGGAGAAATGTCCTCTGGTCTGATGAAACAAAAATAGAACTGTTTGGCCATAATGACCATCGTTATGTTTGGAGGAAAAAGGGGGTTGCTTGCAAGCTGAAGAACACCATCCCAACCTTGAAGCACGGGGGTGGCAGCATCATGCTGTGGGGGTGCTTTGCTGCTGGAGGGGCTGGTGCACTTCACAAAATAGATGGCATCATGGGGAACGAAAATTATGTGGATATATTGAAGCAACATCTCAAGACATCAGTCAGGAAGTTAAAGCTTGGTCGCAAATGGGTCTTCCAAATGGACAACGACCCCAAGCATACTTCCAAAGTTGTGGCAAAATGGCTTAAGGACAACAAAGTCATGGTATTGGAGTGCCCATCACAAAGCCCTGACCTCAATCCTATAGAAAATGTGTGGGTAGAACTTAAAAAGTGTGTGCGAGCAAGGAGGCCTACAAACCTGACTCAGTTACACCAGCTCTGTCAGGAGGAATGAGCCAAAATTCACCCAACTTATTGTGGGAAGCTTGTGGAAGGCTACCCGAAATGTTTGACCCAAGTTAAACAATTTACAGGCAATGCTACCAAATACTGATTGAGTGTATGTAAACTTCTGACCCACTGGGAATGTGATGAAATAAATAAAAGCTGAAATAAATCATTCTCTCTACTATTATTCTGACATTTCACATTTTTAAAATAAAGTGGTGATCCTAACTGACCTAAGACAGGGAATTTTTACTAGGATCAAATGTCAGGAATTGTGAAAAACTGAGTTTAAATGTATTTGGCTAAGGTGTATGTAAACTTCAGACTTCAACTGTAGTTTGAAGTACAATAGCTACTGCAGTAGGTCAAAGCTGTGTGCTGGAAAACCTTGGTAGAGCATGGGTGGAATAGGAATTGTGGTGCTCATGTGAATTTCCTTTATTTTTCGGCTTCAGACCAATGCCTATTCTCACTTAAAACATATTTTTTTGTTTTTAATCTACAGTATAGCTCCCACAAAATAATGAATGAGGAGCCCCTATGATGCACAACATACAACATACAGTGGGGGAAAAAAGTATTTAGTCAGCCACCAATTGTGCAAGTTCTCCCACTTAAAAATATGAGAGAGACCTGTAATTTTCATCATAGGTACACGTCAACTATGACAGACAAAATGAGGAAAAAAAATCCAGAAAATCACATTGTAGGATTTTTAATGAATTTATTTGCAAATTATGGTGGAAAATAAGTATTAGGTCACCTACAAACAAGCAATATTTCTGGCTTTCACAGACCTGTAACTTCTTCTTTAAGAGGCTCCTCTGTCCTCCACTCGTTACCTGTATTAATGGCACCTGTTTGAACTTGTTATCAGTATAAAAGACACCTGTCCACAACCTCAAACAGTCACACTCCAAACTCCACTATGGCCAAGACCAAAGAGCTGTCAAATGACACCAGAAACAAAATTGTAGACCTGCACCAGGCTGGGAAGACTGAATCTGCAATAGGTAAGCAGCTTGGTTTGAAGAAATCAACTGTGGGAGCAATTATTAGGAAATGGAAGACATACAAGACCACTGATAATCTCCCTCGATCTGGGGCTCCACGCAAGATCTCACCCCGTGGGGTCAAAATGATCACAAGAACGGTGAGCAAAAATCCCAGAACCACACGGGGGGACCTAGTGAATGACCTGCAGAGAGCTGGGACCAAAGTAACAAAGCCTACCATCAGTAACACACTACGCCGCCAAGGACTCAAATCCTGCAGTGGAAGACGTGTCCCCCTGCTTAAGCCAGTACATGTCCAGGCCCGTCTGAAGTTTGCTAGAGTGCATTTGGATGATCCAGAAGAGGATTGGGAGAATGTCATATGGTCAGATGAAACCAAAATATAACTTTTTGGTAAAAACTCAACTCAGTCGTGTTTGGAGGACAAAGAATGCTGAGTTGCATCCAAAGAACACCATACCTACTGTGAAGCATGGGGGTGGAAACATCATGCTTTGGGGCTGTTTTTCTGCAAAGGGACCAGGACGACTGATCCATGTAAAGGAAAGAATGAATGGGGCCATGTATCGTGAGATTTTGAGTGAAAACCTCCTTCCATCAGCAAGGGCATTGAAGATGAAACGTGGCTGGGTCTTTCAGCATGACAATGATCCCAAACACACTGCCCGGGCAACGAAGGAGTGGCTTCGTAAGAAGCATTTCAAGGTCCTGGAGTGGCCTAGCCAGTCTCCAGATCTCAACCCCATTGAAAATCTTTGGAGGGAGTTGAAAGTCCGTGTTGCCCAGCGACAGCCCCAAAACATCACTCCTCTAGAGGAGATCTGCATGGAGGAATGGGCCAAAATACCAGCAACAGTGTGTGAAAACCTTGTGAAGACTTACAGAAAACGTTTGACCTGTGTCATTGCCAACAAAGGGTATATAACAAAGTATTGAGAAACTTTTGTTATTGACCAAATACTTATTTTCCACCATAATTTGCAAATAAATTCATTAAAAATCCTACAATGTGATTTTCTGGATTTCTTTTCCTCATTTTGTCTGTCATAGTTGACGTGTACCTATGATGAAAATTACAGGCCTCTCTCATCTTTTTAAGTGGGAGAACTTGCAAAATTGGTGGCTGACTAAATACTTTTTTCCCCCACTGTACAGTATGCAGTGCAGTGAAGCACAGAACATATTCGCATGAACGACGTGTACATCTACAGTACAGTACGCACACATACTCAAACAAACACACACTCCGACACAGAGAGAGAAATCTGCCTTGACCTTTTGTGCTTAATGTTATTACACAGCTCCAGTGACAGAAGGACGTTATTACAAGGACACACTGCAGTATTCATGATTGAGCTCGCAGAAAAACAAAGATCACTGTGATTTTCACACTTATATACCAGTGAAAATATACCTTTTCTTATATACAGCCATTATTACAAACACCCGTGAAAGAAAGTCAATATAACATTTTGGCTTTAGCAACTCAGCAGTGATAATGGTGTCACCATGGTAACTGGCTGTATGTAGCAGGCCATGCTTGGATTAGGGAGGGTGTCTGGGTAATGGCATTGTCCCTTAACACTGATCTAAGGTCAGATTTTTATGGACACAGATGTAGGCAGTGTGTGTCAGGGGAATGGAGCCGTCCCTTGACCCTGATCTCAGGTCCGCTTTTGTTTTCCCTCCCCTTATGGTTGAGAAGAATGTGTCAGGTACAGGGCCATGTCTGTTGTGCTGGTGTGAATGGGCAATAGAGTGATGTACTACTGGCATGGTAGTAGTGGTAGGAATATTACAACAGTAGCCTACAAGTTCTCCAGTGAATACCTGTTCCAATAAACCCAGGTCAGTGTCCAAAAAGTATCTTCAATAATGGACTAGGTAGGTTCAAAAACACTGTTTTCATTTAATTCTGTCTTGAACCATTATGGATGGCGGCAGTTGAAAAGTGTGTGCTCCAACTAACAGACGGGCTGTCATGACACATCCTCTTGCTCCTCTGTTTGAGATTCACTAGAGGAAAGCTTCCCTGTCTTGGTCTGTGTGTACAGTAGCCTCCCCAGGGTGAGGACAGCCATGGGGCCAGATGGCTTGTGTCCACACCATCGGCTGGGCCCTCACGCCTCACCTGCTCTGTGTGTCGCTCCCCTGGGACTTCCAGGGCTCCTGTCTGCCTGCCTGCCTGTAGCCCCTCCAGAGGGTAGAAGGTCAGTGTCGTTGCGCAGTTTTGCTGGGTCCCCTGCAATCTAAGGGCAGTTTTGTTTTCCCTCCTCTTTCCCTCTCCTTTTTTTTAGGATTGTACTTTTTTTGCCATGGGGCAGATATAAAAAAAGAAAAATCAGTTTTATACTGTAGCTAATCTCATGCTATTTTACACATTTTGCCATGAGGCTGAGAGAAAATGTTGGTGTTTTATAGCTTAGGGATTCTTGAAAGATGAGATCATTTCAAATATTTGTATTAATATAAAAACATTTGAAAAATGTATTTTGATAGACCAAATTATCAGCTTTCACACCATGTAAAGGAACAACCTCCTATTTGTATTTATTAGATATTCATAAAATGCAACTAACTGGATTTATGTAAACTCTGTCAGACACCATAAAAGCCATACCATTTTTACAATTATTGTCCAACAAGTGTTTAAAGGCCTTCATTCTTTAATTATAACATTATATTATTCAAATCTGTAATACAAATCTCCAAACTTATTTTTGTTTTGTTTTATAGCACTATTAAATGCTCCAGGGCTAATTTCATTAGCATTTTGGCATGTTTTTCTAGATTTAGAACATAAAACAACATTTAGAAAACAAACATTATCCCTTAGGTCTAGCACAGCAAATACTTAAATTGTTTAAGAATATGTTGCAGAACAATGATTACAATATTGTTTTCCAAATATTTACAAAAAAATCAAGCCTAAGGGGCTTAGCCATCAGTGACAGAGTTGACAAGCCACTGACGGGGTTGACAACAGATATTCAAAACATAAATATTTTTACCTCTAAAAATAAAAGTTCAACACAAACTTTTGTAAAATATGGAAAATTATTCATTTGAAAATACCCATTAAAAACATAACCATTCTATCAGATATTTTTGAACTCTGATGGAGTTGACGTTAGACAAAAATCTGATGGAGTTGATGTTTACAACATTTTCATTTTTCTTCTTCATTCAAGTGGTATGCACAGAGCACTTTAGTTTTTCCTCAGTTGCTTTTTAACATATTTAAACCAAAATTCATATTCTATTTTAATCTATCAGCAGATGGAGTTGACAGTTTATGGTTGTGACCATGGTGATTCCAATATAGTTTTTTAAAAATCTATCAAAAGTAGAGAACTTTACAGACCATGAGTGGTCTTGTTGCACTATATGTAATGAGAACATGAATAAGGGGTCCTTATGGTATAGCTGACCCTGCTCATTCCTGATTAATTGAATGAGTAAACTAAATTTCTGGACACATCTTTTAGGATTGAACGTTTTGAGATAAATATTATTTAAAGTCACAGAGGGCTATTGCAAGAAACCACATACAAAAATGTTTCAGTTAAAGGGATACTTTGGGACTTTGGCAATGAGGCACTTTAAGTACTTCAGCAGAGTCAGATGAACTTGTGGATAGACAGTGGGGAAATTTTTTATTTAGTCAGCCACCAATTGTGCAAGTTCTCCCACTTAAAAAGATGAGAGAGGCCTGTAATTTTCATCATAGGTACACGTCAACTATGACAGACAAAATGAGGAAAACATTTCCAGAAAATCACATTGTAGGATTTTTTATGAATTTATTTGCAAATTATGGTGGAAAATAAGTATTTGGTCAATAACAAAAGTTTCTCAATACTTTGTTATATACCCTTTGTTGGCAATGACACAGGTCAAACGTTTTTTGTAAGTCTTCACAAGGTTTTCACACACTGTTGCTGGTATTTTGGCCCATTCCTCCATGCAGATCTCCTCTAGAGCAGTGATGTTTTGGGGCTGTCGATGGGCAGCACAGACTTTCAACTCCCTCCAAAGATTTTCTATGGGGTTGAGATCTGGAGACTGGCTAGGCCACTCCAGGACCTTGAAATGCTTCTTACGAAGCCACTCCTTCGTTGCCCGGGCGGTGTGTTTGGGATTATTGTCATGCTGAAAGACCCAGCCACGTTTCATCTTCAATGCCCTTGCTGATGGAAGGAGGTTTTCACTCAAAATCTCACGATACATGGCCCCCTTCATTCTTTCCTTTACACGGATCAGTCGTCCTGGTCCCTTTGCAGAAAAACAGCCCCAAAGCATGATGTTTCCACCCCCATGCTTCACAGTAGGTATGGTGTTCTTTGGATGCAACTCAGCATTCTTTGTCCTCCAAACACAACGAGTTGAGTTTTTACCAAAAAGTTCTATTTTGGTTTCATCTGACCATATGACATTCTCCCAATCCTCTTCTGTATCATCCAAATGCACTCTAGCAAACTTCAGACGGGCCTGGACATGTACTGGCTTAAGCAGGGGGACACGTCTGGCACTGCAGGATTTGAGTCCCTGGCGGCGTAGTGTGTTACTGATGGTAGGCTTTGTTACTTTGGTCCCAGCTCTCTGCAGGTCATTCACTAGGGCCCCCGTGTGGTTCTGGGATTTTTGCTCACCGTTCTTGTGATAATTTTGACCCCACGGGGTGAGATCTTGCGTGGAGCCCCAGATCGAGGGAGATTATCAGTGGTCTTGTATGTCTTCCATTTCCTAATAATTGCTCCCACAGTTGATTTCTTCAAACCAAGCTGCTTACCTATTGCAGATTCAGTCTTCCCAGCCTGGTGCAGGTCTACAATTTTGTTTCTGGTGTCCTTTGACAGCTCTTTGGTCTTGGCCATAGTGGAGTTTGGAGTGTGACTGTTTGAGGTTGTGGACAGGTGTCTTTTATACTGATAACAAGTTCAAACAGGTGCCATTAATACAGGTAACGAGTGGAGGACAGAGGAGCCTCTTAAAGAAGAAGTTACAGGTCTCCGAGAGCCAGAAATCTTGCTTGTTTGTAGGTGACCAAATACTTATTTTCCACCATCATTTGCAAATAAAATCATTAAAAATCCTACAATGTGATTTTCTGGAAAAAAAATTCTCAATTTGTCTGTCATAGTTGACGTGTACATATGATGAAAATTACAGGTTTCTCTCATCTTTTTAAGTGGGAGAACTTGCACAATTGGTGGCTGACTAAATACTTTTTTTCCCCACTGTAATTTTTATGTCTCTGTGTCCAGTATGAAGGATATAATAAGTAGTTTTGCAAGCTAATGCTAACTAGTGTTAGCGCAATGACTGGAAGTTTATTAGACTTTCAGTCATTGCACTAATGCTAGTTAGCAACTTTCTTCATACTGCACGCAAAGACATAAAAATGGTATCCACGAGTTCATCTGACTCTGGGGAAGTAGATAAAGGGCTTCATTGCCAAAATTCTGAAGTATCCCTTTAATATACATTTTTGCCAATTTTAAAATTCAAACACTTTTTTAGAGAGTTTGAAATTGGGATCCTTTGCTCCGGACAAGGGCATTTCCAGGCATAGAGCCGACATGGAAAGTAATAATATTGAAAGTACTTAGAAAATTCAAAACATCTAATATTTTATATTATAAAATTCCCCTAAATGTACATTTTAAAGCTCAAATAATGCAAAAATAAATAAATAACAACTATAAAAATAAGGTTTCCCTGCCGGACAAGGATTGTCCCAACTTTCAAGAATCACTGAGCTCATTTCCTGCTATTCTACACATTTTTCCATGAGTCTGAGAGAAATTTCTGCAGTTTTAAAGCTAATTTCCTGTAGTATTAGTATTATGAAAGTATATATAAAGCTTGTGGGGGTGTGTGCTACTCCAGTGTAGAAGGTATAGTAACCCACCACCATGGTGCTGAGCTGGACTCTGGTTTCAGTTGTGGTCAAATGCTGCCGCCTACTGGTTAGTTACGGTAAAGTGAGGGGGAAATGGATGTTGACACAGCCAGTGTTAAGTCAATGGATATAGGTAATGACAATAGGTTATCGTCACAAAACCTAAAGCTGGGTAGAAACACACAACTCTATATTGCTATACTGAGTTCCCTCCTATCACTATAACACAAAACATTCACACAATTCTGTTTGACCATTTGACCGCCTGTCCGTCCGTCTGCATGCACAATTGGGCAAGTACAAATGAACATGCATGCGTGTTTGTATGCATTTGTGCCTTTACATTGGTGTGTATGTGCGTGTCACCTCCTCTGTGTGTTTTGTCTGTAATGCGACGGTAATCCAGACTGAACGGTCTCATATTCAGAGAACATACCTACCTACCTACCTTATCTGAGGGCCAGAATAGAGAGATTGTAAAGCTGATATCCTATATCGCAGGTCCCAGGAGGCTTATAGGCGATGCTTGAATAAGGAGACCTTGTCTGAGTCCCAAATGGTACCCTATTCCCTATATAGTGCACTACGTTTGACCAGAGCAAAAGTAGTGCACTATGTAGGGAATAGGATGCCATTTTAGTCGCACATTCAGCTCTGCTACAGAGACAGGCAGACTCAGCTCAGCTCGCCTCGGCTGGGACACCAAATCAAATCAAATCAAATTTTATTGGTCACATGCGCCGAATACAACAGGTGCAGACATTACAGTGAAATGCTTACTTACAGCCCTTAACCAACAGTGCATTTATTTTAAACAAAAAAAGTAAGAATAAAACAACAACAAAAAAGTGTTGAGAAAAAAAGAGCAGAAGTAAAATAAAGTGACAGTAGGGAGGCTATATATACAGTAAAATAAAGTGACAGTAGGGAGGCTATATATACAGGGGGGTACCGTTGCATAGTCAATGTGCGGGGGCACCGGCTAGTTGAGGTAGTTGAGGTAATATGTACATGTGGGTAGAGATAAAGTGACTATGCATAAATACTTAACAGAGTAGCAGCAGCGTAAAAGGATGGGGTGGGGGGCAGTGCAAATATTCCGGGTAGCCATGATTAGCTGTTCAGGAGTCTTATGGCTTGGGGGTAGAAGCTGTTGAGAAGTCTTTTGGACCTAGACTTGGCACTCCGGTACCGCTTGCCGTGCGGTAGCAGAGAGAACAGTCTATGACTAGGGTGGCTGGAGTCTTTGACAATTTTGAGGGCCTTCCTCTGACACCGCCTGGTATAGAGGTCCTGGATGGCAGGGAGCTTTGCCCCAGTGATGTACTGGGCCGTACGCACTACCCTCTGTAGTGCCTTGCGGTCAGAGGCCAAGCAGTTGCCATACCAGGCGGTGATGCAACCAGTCAGGATGCTCTCGATGGTGCAGCTGTAGAATTAATTGAGGATCTGAGGACCCATGCCAAATCTTTTTAGTCTCCTGAGGGGGAATAGGCTTTGTCGTGCCCTCTTCACGACTGTCTTGGTGTGTTTGGACCATGATAGTTCGTTGGTGATGTGGACACCAAGGAACTTGAAGCTCTCAACCTGTTCCACTACAGCCCCGTCGATGAGAATGGGGGCGTGCTCAGTCCTCTTTTTTTTTCCTGTAGTCCACAATCATCTCCTTTGTCTTGGTCACGTTGAGGGAGAGGTTGTTGTCCTGGCACCACACGGCCAGATCTCTGACCTCCTCCCCTATAGGCTGTCTCATCGTTGTCGGTGATCAGGCCTACCACTGTTGTGTCGTCGGCAAACTTAATGATGGTGTTGGAGTCGTGCCTGGCCATGCAGTCATGGGTGAACAGAGAGTACAGGAGGGGGACTGAGCACGCACCCCTGAGGGGCCCCCGTGTTGAGGATCAGTGTGGCAGATGTGTTGTTACCTACCCTTACCACCTGGGGGCGGCCCGTCAGGAAGTCCAGGATCCAGTTGCAGAGGGAGGTGTTTAGTCCCAGGATCCTTAGCTTAGTGATGAGCTTAGAGGGCACTATGGTGTTGAATGCTGAGCTGTAGTCAATGAATAGCATTCTCACGTAGGTGTTCCTCTTGTCCAGGTGGGAAAGGGCAGTGTGGAGTGCGATAGAGATTGCATCATCTGTGGATCTGTTGGGGCGGTATGCAAATTGGAGTGGGTCTAGGGTTTCTGGGATTATGCTGTTGATGTGAGCCATGACCAGTCTTTCAAAGCACTTCATGGCTACAGACGTCAGTGCTACGGGTCGGTAGTCATTTAGGCAGGTTATCTTAGAGTTCTTGGGCACGGGGACTATGGTGGTCTGCTTGAAACATGTTGGTATTACAGACTCAGTCAGGGACATGTTGAAAATGTCAGTGAAGACACTTGCCAGTTGGTCAGCACATGCTCGGAGTACACGTCCTGGTAATCCGTCTGGCCCTGCGGCCTTGTGAATGTTGACCTGCTTAAAAGTCTTACTCACATCGGCTACGGAGAGCGTGATCACATAGTCGTCCGGAGCAGCTGGTGCTCTCATGCATGCTTCAGTGTTGCTTGCCTCGAGCGAGCATAGAAGTGGTTTAGCTCGTCTGGTAGGCTTGTGTCACTGGGCAGCTCGCGGCTGTGCTTCCCTTTGTAGTCTGTAATAGTTTTCAAGCCCTGCCACATCCGACGAGCGTCAGAGCCAGTGTAGTATGATTCAATCTTAGACCTGTATTGACTCTTTGCCTGTTTGATGGTTCGTCGGAGGTCATAGCGGGATTTCTTATAAGCGTCCGGGTTAGAGTCCCGTTCCTTGAAAGCGGCAGCTCTACCCTTTAGCTCAGTGCGGATGTTTCCTGTAATCCATGGCTTCTGGTTGGGGTATGTACGTACGGTCACTGTGGGGACGACATCATCGATGCACTTATTGATGAAGCCAGTGACTGATGTGGTGTACTCCTCAATGCTGTCTGAAGAATCCCGGAACATGTTCCAGTCTGTGCTAGCAAAACAGTCCTGTAGCTTAGCATCTGCGTCATCTGACCACTTTTTTATTAACCGAATCACTGGTGCTTCCTGCTTCAGTTTTTGCTTATAAGCAGGAATTAGGAGGATAGAGTTATGGTCAGATTTGCCAAATGGAGGGCGAGGGAGAGCTTTGTATGCGTCTCTGTGTGTGGAGTAAAGGTGGTCTAGAGTTTTTTCCCCTCTGGTTGCACATTTAACATGCTGGTAGAAATGAGGTAGAACGGATTTAAGTTTCCCTGCATTAAAGTCCCCGGCTACTAGGAGCGCTGCATCTGGATGAGCGTTTTCCTGTTGATTAATGGCCTTGTACAACTCATTCAGTGCAATCTTAATGCCAGCATTGGTTTGTGGTGGTAAATAGACAGCTATGAAAAATATAGATGAAAACTCTCTTGGTAAATAGTGTGGTCTACAGCTTATCATAAGATACTCTACCTCAGGCGAGCAAAACCTCGAGACTTCCTTAGTATTTGATTTTGTGCACCAGCTGTTGTTTACAAATATACACAGACCGCCGCCCTTGTCTTACCAGAGTCAGACGTTCTGTCCTGCCGATGTAGCGTATAGCCTGCTAGCTGAATGTTGTCATTGTTGTCGTTCAGCCACGACTCCGTGAAACATAAGATATTACAGTTTTTAATGTCCCGTTGGTAGGATAACCGTAATCTTAAATCGTCAATTTTATTCTCAAAAGATTGAACGTTGGCTAATAGGATTGATGGGAGAGGCAGTTTACTCGCACGCCGTCGGATCCTTACAAGGCACCCGGATCTGCGTCCACGATATCTCCGTCTCTTCCTCACGCGAATGACGGGGATCTGGGCCTTGTTGGGTGTCTGTAGAATATCCTTCGCGAACGCCTCGTTGAAGAAAAAGTATTCGTCCAATGCGAGGTGAGTAATCGCTGTCCTGATATCCAGAAGCTCTCTTTGGTTATAAGAGACGATGGCAGAAACATTATGTACAAAATAAATTACAAATAACGCGGAAAAACACACATAATAGTACAATTGGTTAGAGGGCTGTAAAACGGCAGCCATCTTCTTCCGGCGCTGTTGTAGTTATGCAGTTCTGTAGGTGTGAACAAATACATATTCAGCATGTTCTGCAAAGCATGTTCCGCATCAAGCATCAACCTGAGTCATTACATTTCATATTCATTAGTTTAGGATCGGTATATTGCGTTTGTATTTGCCAAGGAGATACCAAAGATTGAGTTCGTTTGGTTTCTAATCCACAGTTCAGAGAGTTTGTGAGAGGTCTAGATGCTTTAACACACGCCAGTGTCTGATAAGGTGTTTGTATCTATGGAGAAAAAGGAGCCTAACCCTGAATAGCCCATGAGTGGATACAGTAGCACATCTCTCCTGCGTTGGACCGCAGTGTCAAGGGGAAAAGTTTGCCAACAACATTCTACGAACCTCCACTGTATTGTTCACCATAAAAGGCAGAAATACCCAAGAGACTACACAGAGCAGCAAGTACGATTTGTAAAAACCTGCTGGCAATTAAATCAAGAGCACAGTGTGTAATATCATGTTGCTAATGTATAATGCTTAAAGAGAGGGTAAAATCAAGTAGACAGTGTTCTTTTATTCTAAGTTGCGGTATGACAAGGTGGAATGTTTGGATGTAAAGCAGGGGAGACATGAAGCTTGCCAGCTCTGAATACTTGCACAGAGAACATGGAGAGACCATTATATAGTAAACCGGAATCTGAGCGAATGAGAGAAAATCCAGTCCCAGTACAATATGCCAGTGTGTGTGTGTGTGTGTGTCCTCACTGTTACATCACTGACCATGTTATTTCCTCTATCTCGACAGCACACCCATGGACCACCATTATGCATACACATTAATGCATAGGCTAGCAATATGATTTACACTTTGAAACATAGCTAGTGGTTGAGCTGATTGAAACCATGACTAACTAATGTAATCTATTTTCTCCACAGTGATTTTAATAGTTCTCCAAGGAAATACTTGGACACGAATGTTGGGTAACATCCTCCCTTTCCCATCCTGTCCTCCCTCTTACTGTATGACTTAACTTGGGATATTTGTCTGTGTGTTTGTGCGTGCATGCCTGGGTGTGAGTACAGTATGTGTACAGTAAGAATGACACAATTCAATTTAATCCTCCAGAAACGACAGAACAAATAATGCAACAAATATTGTGGTTAAACTCAAATATACTAATTGATCAAAAAACTTTTTTTTGTTGACAACATGTTTAAAAATTGTATAATCTTCGTAAATTATATTATCGGTAGGACTGGTGGAGTTATGTCGCACATGCAGCTATCAAAAACATATGGAAATGTCTGCTCTACCCAAAATTACAACCAAATAATTGCAGCATTACCGCAAAAATGGAAAAGGAAAGTGGAAGGGGGAAAAAGTAAGGAACTTGTCTGTCAGCCTTGCATTAAAGAATATAATTGGTTAAAGAAAATTGTGATAAATAAAAAAGTATACCAGTTTCATTTAAGGACCAAAGGATTGACAGCCATCCCATATAGATTGCAAAATAGTTGGGAAGAAATTTTTGACGTACCGATTCCATGGCATAGTGTTTATGAATTGATACGCAAAATGACGCCGGATTCAAAACATATCATTTTTCAATTTAAATTATTATATAAAATTCTTGCTACCAATAGAATGTTATTTATATGGGGGATACAATCTTCCCAGCTCTGCAGATTTTGCTGCGAAGAGACAGAATCATTAGATCATTTGTTTTGGTACTGTCCATTTATAGCTTGTTTTTGGACACAGGTCCAGGAATGGCTAAAGGATTGCAATATTTACCTGGAGCTAACCCTGCAGATAGCACTACTGGGTGATCTGAAAAGTCATAGTCAATCGATCAATAATATTATAATACTTTTAGCAAAAACAAATATTTTCAATTTACGATCTGTAGAAACAATGAGAATAGAAAGGTTCAGAACTTTTGTAAAACATCACAGTACAGTTAAAAAATATATGGCAAATAGAAATCCAATATGGATGGTGTTACGAGATAGATGGGAGGTGTTGAATGGAGCTGAAGGATGGGACTAATAACAACAACTAATAACAACAAGATAACTAATGTAAAGCATTCTGTGTCCATAATAAGTATATAGGTTATAGGTTGAGAGCTTTTGTGAAAGAGCACAGTTAGAAAAATATGCATATAGAAGCAAACCAGATGGACATCATGAAAATGATCAGAGGGAGTTCAGGAGTAAAAACAAACAAAATATAATTATTGTAGAATTTGACTGTGTCCATAAAATGTATATAGTATGTATGGGCTGGAAGTAGAGGCCTAAGCGTTGTTGTTCACTAGTTTACTCCAATTGGGGAAGGGGTGGTGGGGTTGGAAAGTAATGAAGGGAAATATATTTTTAAAAGGATATGTGTGTGTGAATGGATGTATGTATATATGTATGTATGTATATATATATATATGTGTGTGTATGTATGTGTATATGTGTATGTATATGTGTGTATATATATGTGTGTATGTATATATATATATATATATATATATATATATATATATATATATATATATATATATGTATATATGTACATATGTATATATATATATATCTATTTGCGAGAGAAAAAAACATATGGGGGATTGGAAGTGATGCAGACAATTACATTGATGGAAGTTACAATCTATCGGAAATATTAAAGCTGACCTACCACCTACATTTTTAAATAAAAAATAAAGAGATAAAAAAATAACAAGAATGACACAAACAAAAGGCTATGAACTTCCCTCTAAAAGGGGCGGGGTGCTACTTTCTTAGTCAGGACAAAACCCCTCTGATCCTGCCTCCTTAACACTTTTGTGGTCCTTTAGTGGAGGTGACAAAAGTAGGTCTCCTCTGATTCCAGGACAGAGACATAGCCTCAGGATATCAGTTACAACCTGTTCTCTCAGAATTAGATCCCACTGTATATCCTACTGTATAGCTACAACACAATAAGCCAGACATGGAGAATGGTTAGGGGCATGAGTTTCACTAACCATACAATCTGAAAGGAAAGACTCTGGGCCCTAGTTACAGTTGAAGTCAGAAGTTTACATACACCTTAGCCAAATACATTTAAACTCAGTTTTTCACAATTCCTGACATTTAATCCTTGTAACAATTCCCTGTCTTCGGTCAGTTAGGATCACCACTTTATTTTAAGAATGTGAAATGTCAGAATAATAGTAGAGAGAATGATTTATTTCAGCTTTTATTTCTTTCATCACATTCCCAGTGGGTCAGAAGTTTACATACACTCAATTAGTATTTGGTAGCATTGCCTTTAAATTTTTGGGTAGCCTTCCACAAGCTTCCCACAATAAGTTGGATGAATTTTGGCCCATTCCTCCTGACAGAGCTGGTGTAACTGAGTCAGGTTTGTAGGCCTCCTTACTCGCACACGCTTTTTCAGTTCTGCCCACAAATTTTCTATAGGATTGAGGTCAGGGCTTTGTGATGGCCACTCCAATACCTTGACTTTGTTGTCCTTAAGCCATTTTGCCACAACTTTGGAAGTATGCTTGGGGTCATTGTCCATTTGGAAGACCTATTTGCGACCAAGCTTTAACTTCCTGACTGATGTCTTGAGATGTTGCTTCAATATATCCACATAATTATACTTCCTTTTGATGCCATCTATTTTGTGAAGTGCACCAGTCCCTCCTGCAGCAAAGCACCCCCACAGCATGATGCTGCCACCCCTGTGCTTCCCGGTTGGGATGGTGTTCTTTGGCTTGCAGCCTTCCCCTTTTTCCTCCAAACATAACGATGGTCATTATGGCCAAACAGTTCTATTTTTGTTTCATCAGACCAGATGACATTTCTCCCAAAAGTATGATCTTTGTCCCCAAGTGCAGTTGCAAACCGTAGTCTCCCGAGTGGCACAGTGGTCTAAGGCACTGCATTGCAGTGCAAGCTGTGCCACTAGAGATCCTGGTTCGAATCCAGGCTCTGTCGTAGCCGGCCGCGACCGGGAGACCCATGGGGCGGCGCGCACAATTGGCCCAGCGTCGTCCAGGGTAGGGGAGGGATTTGGCCGGCAGGGGATGTAGCTCAGTTGGTAGAGCATGGCGTTTGCAACGCCAGGGTTGTGGGTTCGATAAAATAATGTATGCACTAACTGTAAGTCGCTCTGGATAAGAGCGTCTGCTAAAATGACTAAAAAAAAAAAAAAAAAAAATGTAGTCTGGCTTTTTTATGGCGGTTTTGGAGCAGTGGCTTCTTCCTTGCTGAGCGGCCTTTCAGGTTATGTCGATATAGGACTCGTTTTACTGTGGATATAGATACTTTTGTACCTGTTTCTCCAGCATCTTCACAAGGTCCTTTGCTGTTGTTCTGGGATTTATTTGCACTTTTCGCACCAAAGTACGTTTATCTCTAGGTGACAGAACGCGTCTCCTTCCTGAGCAGTAAGACGGATGCATGGTCCCATGGTGTTTATACTTGCGTACTATTGTTTGTACAGATGAACGTGGTACCTTCAGGCATTTGGAAATTGCCCCCAAGGATGAACCAGACTTGTGGAGGTCTACAATCTTTTTTCTGAGGTCTTGGCTGATTTCTTTTGATTATCCCATGATGTCAAGCAAAGAGGCTCTGAGTTTGAAGGTAGGCCTTGAAATACATCCACAGGTACACCTTCAATTGACTCAAATGATGTCAATAAGCCTGGGGCCAGATGGCCTAAAGCCATGACATCATTTTCTGGAATTTTCCAAGCTGTTTAAAGGCACGGTCAACTTAGTGTATGTAAACTTCTGACCCACTGGAATTGTGATACAGTGAATTATAAGTGAAATAATCTGTCGGTAAACAATTGTTGGAAAAATGACTTGTGTCATGCACAAAGTAGATGTCCTAACCAACTTGCCAAAACTATAGTTTGTTAACAAGAAATGTGTGGAGTGGTTGAAAAACGAGTTTTAATGACTCCAACCTAAGTGTATGCAAACCTCAGACTTCAACTATATATGCTTAAAGCCTCATAACTTTCGCCCAGAGTTATTTCTAGTCAAGTCACATGGTCACGAAAAACTCCTGGCCCTAGTATGGTGTTAAAGAGCCACTTTGTTAACCCTGAGGAGTTAGAGAATGGTCCAGTCGACCACATACAGAGCACAGAGTAATAACTCTGACCAGACCCTCTGGTACTGTTCCATTCCCAGCCAAACTGTCAAATCCCAGAATGTGGTCTGATTTGACTCCAATATAGCATTTCCCTGAGTTCTGGAGAATTGGTTTAAGCTAAACTGATAATTATTGTAGCCAGAAAAATCTCAAATTAGATTGAACGGATAAAAAAAATGCACCCGGGGCCCTTTCTGTGTTGTTGGGAGAATTCAGCTGTTTTAATATTGTTTTTTTGCCAAGCCGTTTAAGTATATAATTTCCAAATCAGTAATGCTATTGTGTATGGTAATTGTACAATATACACTCCCCTCCATATGTATTTAGACAGTGAAGCTAACATTTACTCCAGCATTTTGGATATGAGTTTCATGTGAAGCGACAGTACAGAATGTCACCTTTTATTCAAGAGTATTTTCATATATTTCTGTTTTACCGTTTAGAAATTAAAGCAAATGACGTATCTGGTCCCCCCATTTCAATAAGTCATAAGTATTTGGGCAAATTCAGTTATAGTGTATTAAAGTATTTGGTCCCATATTCCTAGCATGCAATGACTATATCAAACTTGTGATTCTAGAAACTCGTTGGATGCATTTGCATTTTTTGTTTGTTTTTGTTTTGTTTTCCCCAAAAGAACTGAATGGTGAATGATGAGTGGGGTGATTTTCTTTCTAAGTTAATAGATAAGATATTATTGCAGCCTAATTTTGGCCAGCTAATAGCCTAACCACCGATCAAGCAACATTATGGATTAATGTTAAAATCCTGTTGCTGCAGGATTATTTTGCTATGACAGTACTGGTCAAATTAAGTTCTTACACCTGTATGATATTTGTGCCTCTGTACAGAGGCTCACATATCATTCTTCACGATTCATTCATAATAATCCATAATCATGGTAGCATCCACATTAATATAGAAGTGTTCAGAAACATTTTCTATTCTTACTTTCAATAAAAGTGACTCCAATATGACATTTGTCAGACGCTCTTATCCAGAGCGACTTACAGGAACAATTAGGGTTAAGTGCCTTGCTCAAGAATACATCGACAGAGGTTTTACCTAGTCGGCTCGGGGCTGCTGCCCTATGTACATAGACATAGAACACTGGTCACTTTAATAATGTTTATATACTGTTTTACTCATTCTATTATGTATTATACTGTATTCTAGTCAAGGCAATTCTATTAAACTATTGCTGTATTCTACAGATATACTACATATTGTATCCACATACTGTCCGTAATGTCTATACATCCCATCACATACACTGAACAAAAATATAGGCGCAACATGTAAAGTGTTGGTCCCATGTTTCATGAGCTGAAATAAAAGATCCCAGAAATGTTCCATACGCACAAAACGGTTATTTCTCTCGAATTTTGTTACACAAATTTGTTTAATTCCCTGTTAGTGCGCAATGCTCCCTTGCCAAGATAATCCATCCACCTGACAGATGTGGCATATCAAGAAGATTATTAAGCAGCATGATCATTACACAGGTGTGCTGGGGACAATAAATGCCACTCTAAAATGTGCAGTTTTGTCACACAACACAATGCCACAGATGTCTCAAGTTTTGAGGGAGTAAGCAATTGGCATGCTGACTGCAGGAATGTCCACCAGAGCTGTTGCCAGATAATTGAATGTTAATTTCTCTACCATAAGCCGCTTCCAACGTCGTTTTAGAGAATTTCGCAGTACGTCCAACCGGCCTCACAATCACAGACCAAGTGTATGGTGTCGTGTGGGTGAGTAGTTTGCTGATGTTAACGTTGTGAACAGAGTGCCCCATGGTAGTAGTGGGGTTATGGTATGGGCAGGCAGACAGGCATAAACTACGGACAACGAACACAATTGCATTTGATCAATGGCAATTTCAATGCACAGAGATACCGTGACGAGATCCTGAGGCCCATTGTCGTACCATTCATCAACTGCCATCACCTCATGTTTCAGCATGATAAAGCACGGCCCCATGTCGCAAGGATCTATACACAATTCCTAGAGGCTGAAAATGTCCCAGTCCTTCCATGGCCTGGATACTTACCAGACATGTCACCCATTGAGCATGTTTGGAATGCCCTGGATCAACGTGTACAACAGCATGTTCCAGTTCCCGCCAATATCTAAATTCCATTATTTGTTATTTTAGATTTGTGTGTATTGTTGTGTATTGTTAGATATCACTGCACTGTTGGAGCTTGGAACATTTCGCTACACCCACAATAACATCTGCTAAATAGGGGAATGTAAGTACCCTGCGTAAAACTATTTTAGTGATTAAGGGGGAACACATGGATTATAGCTTGAACCAGTTACACTATCAAACTACCTGCTGTGACGTGAAGGTTCAGACCTCTTTGTAGAGGCTGTAGTTTTGGCTGCATACAAGGAGGCGACAAGTTTGACCAAGTTTCAAAACACCAAGTAGTAGTAGTTGTAGTACTAATCCATCTGAATTAAAGTGAGGAAAAGGTAAAGAAAACAGGGGAGGAAAAAGTAGAAAAAAGGGGACTTACCGAGAAAAAAAAAGAAAAAAAAAGAAATGGGTGGAGATGTGGAGGGAGGCGTTCAGAATCCAGGAGAGACATGTTTTCATTTTTTTTCTCAACGAGGGAGGGATCCCTCTCTGAGTGCTTATAGAGTTGACACACGGCCCTCCTTGACACACATTCCTAGTCAGCCCCGCTCCTCCACAACCAACCCTGTTGTCACTGGACGACCCACAGCTGCATCATGGGAAAACAGAAGGCACTTATGGACAAGCTCGCAAGGACCTTTCAGATCCGTCACATGCTGCTACGCCAGGCTCTGGCAGAGTGCCTGGGAACCCTCATACTGGTGGTGAGTGGGGACTGTTCTTCATTACTACAATAGTATTACCTATGTATGTAAAACCCTGTTAAAGTGAGTGGGTGAATGTGAATTGGAAACACAGTACCTTACTATCATTATCTATCCAACAAGTAGGAGTTGATTGATAGCTTGTGGGTATGAAAATAATGTCTTCAAAAATATGGATGAAGCATGTAATTAAGCAAAGCGATTGTTAATTAAGTATCTAATATCCTCTAACGACTTAATTGCTTGTTTTCTAATTAATTTCACATTAATTTCACTTTTGTGAAATTTCATCTTAATGTAAATGTGCTGTTTAAAGCAATGCTTTGAGCTTGTGAATGTAAAAGGATAGCTCTTCCCACATTGTTCGCAGTGGCAATACAAGCAGAACTGACACTGTGAATTATATTATCAGCTTATCAATATTATTTTATTATCACATTTTAATTAACCTCTCAAGTCTTCTACATGAAAAACATACACTGAAAATAAACATCCTTTACTTTAAATTGATACATTTAAAGAACTTTAAATTGATACATTTAAAGAACTTTAAATTGTTTTCCGTATAGCAAGGTAATTTATTCTGAGGGAAAGAGAGATTATCACATAATTATTCATGCTTCCTTTTAGATATTACATTCCATATTTACAATAATTAACTTCATCTTTCTGTAAAATATACAAATTCATTAAACTGTTAAACGATCTATAATTCATTAATGACCATATTCTCCTGAATACCTGCTTTAGGAAAAACTCAAAACCTAGCCTTGCCCTCTAAGGTGAAAAAGTATTGTCATGGAACCAACTCGTCCACGTAGGTAAGGCCCTGGCATCCCCGTTGGTATTCCGCTAAATCCAAATAAAACAGCTACCTGGGGTCAGCTGTTTCCAATGTTAACCCTCACACAGAACAATAACAGTAGCTGGAGAGAAGATACAAACTGAGAGGGGGTGGTTTTGCCATCTGGTATTTTCCTAGCCTGCAGCGTGAGAGGTCTAACTGATGTCTGATCCACTGTTTGGCCACACTACTGAGTGAAGCCTTATGCCTCCCTGGCAAACAGAACTCCACAGGCCCTGACTGCCTGAAGGCAGGTCTTCTCTGCTCTAAAGAAGGCTCCACAAGTAGATTATATAGATAGTATCGTCAATAGGCACCATGACCCACCCACCACAACACATCGTTGATCAAATGCATATAGAAAGATGATATCTTCCCAAGGAAACTCGGCATACATTCAGAAAGTATTCAGATCCCTTGACTTTTTCCACATTTTGTTACGTTACAATCTTGTTCTAAAATTGATTAAATTAATTTGTTTCCTCATCAATCTACACACAATACCCCATAATGCCAAAGCGAAAACAGGTTTTAGAAAGTTATTTACATAAGTATTCAGAGCCTTTGCTATGAGACTCGAAATTGAGCTCAGATGCATCCTATTTCCATTGATCATCCTTGAGATGTTTCTACAACTTGATTGGAGTCCACCTGTGGTAAATTCAATTGATTGGACATGATTTGGAAAGGCACACAGATGTCTATATAAGGTCCCACAGTTGACAGTGCATGTCAGAGCAAAAACAAAGCCATGAAGTTCAAGGAATTGTCCATAGAGCTCCGAGACAGGATTGTGTCGAGACACAGATCTGGGGAAGGGTACCAAAACATTTCTGCAGCATTGAAGGTCCCCAAGAGCACAATGGCCTCCATCATTCTTAAATGGAAGAAGTTTGGAACCACCAAGACTCTTACTAGAGCTGGCCGCCCGGCCAAACTGAGCAATCGGGGGAGAAGGGCCTTGGTCAGGAAGGTGACCAAGAACCCGATGGTCACTCTGACAGAGCTCCAGAGTTCCTCTGTGGAGATGGGAAAACCTTCCAGAAGGACAAGCATCTCTGCAGCATTCCACCAATCAGGCCTTTATGGTAGAGTGGCCAGATGGAGGCCACTCCTCAGTAAAAGGCACATGACAGTCCACTTGGAGTTTGCCAAAAGGCACCCAAAGGACTCTCAGACCATGAGAAACAAGATTCTCTGGTCTGATGAAACCAAGATTCAACTCTTTGGCCTGAATGCCAAGCGTAACGTCTGGAGGAAACCTGGCACCATCCCTACGGTGAAGCATGGTGGTGGCAGCATCATGCTGTGGGGATGTTTTTCAGCAGCAGGGACTGGGAGACTAGTCAGGATCGAGGGAAAGATGAACGGCGCAACATACAGAGAGATCCTTGATGAAAACCTGCTCAAGAGCGCTCAGGACCTCAGACTGGGGTGAAGGTTCACCTTCCAACAGGACAACGACCCTAAGCACACAGCCAAGACAACGCAGGAGTGGCTTTGGGACAAGTCTCTGAATGTCCTTGAGTGGCCCAGCCAGACCCCGGACTTCTCTGGAGAGACCTGAAAATAGCTGTGCAGCGACGCTCCCCATCCAACCTGACAGAGCTTGAGAGGATCTGCAGAGAAGAATGGGAGAAACTCCCCACATACAGGTGTGCCAAACTTGTAGCATCATACCCAAGAAGACTTGAGGCTGTAATCACTGCCAAAGGTGCTTCAACAAAGTACTGAGAAAAGGGTCTGAATACTTATGTAAATGTGATATTTCAGTTGTTGTTTTTTATACATTTGCAAAAATGTATAAAAATCTGTTTTTGCTTTGCCATTATGGGGTATTGTATCTAGATTGATGAGGGGTTAAAAAAAACAATTGAATCCATTTAAGGCTGTAACGTTAAAACATTTGGAAAACGTCAAGGGATCTGAATACTTTCCGAATGCACTGTATGTTTCTGTATGATCCACCATGCTGCTTTGTTGAAAATATGATCGGCCCGGCCACCACCAGGACCCCTGGGCTCCGTAGCCCACCCATATCAACACACACATGGCCTCTCGGGTCAATGGAAGCCACACCTCAGTCAAGATCAGTAGGCTAAATGGTCACATGCATGGCACAGCAAGCGGGGTGATACTCAGGTCAAGCTGTTAAAGGCATTGATCGTCTTGGGTGACCTATTTTCTACTGTCTGTCTGTCTGAGTGCCATACAGAGTCCAAGAAACATATTTGAGATGGTACTAGACCACCGCTCGACCACAGGCATTTTTTGGATCCTGAGTGCACATAGCGCTCAGGCAAAAGTTGATTGAAAAACTATTTTGGCCCGACAAGTTGACTACAGCAGAAACAGACTGGACTGGTACAGGATATGCATGCCAAAGTAAACTTGTTGATGATGTTGATGGTGATGATGACCCTTATTTATAGTGTATACAGGGGATATGTATAATGTTTAAACATGTATTCAACAAAACATAACACAACAACACTGCAATGTTCACATGGGTTTGGTTACCCATGCACAGTGTTTCTCCTCTAACCTGTCTCTCTCCCTTCTCCTTAGATGTTTGGCTGTGGTGCGGTGGCCCAGCTGGTGCTGAGTGGTGGCTCCCATGGAATGTTCCTCACCGTCAACTTTGCCTTTGGCTTCGCTGCCACACTGGGCATCCTGGTCAGCGGACAGATCTCAGGTGAGGGGGGTGCATTATTACTCTTACTTCCTCTGAAATCAAGGTCAGGACAAGAAGGTTTCATTACTCCAGACATTACTGTCTGACAGTAGCGAGTCTATTGGGAGTATCAGTTGCCTGTTGTGACAGACACATTCTACCTAAGGTAAACTGACACTAATCTAAAGTGCAATATTTACCCTTGCAGATGTGTTTTCTTTGAGGTAAGACAGTCAGAGACAAGGAAAGAGAGAGAGAGAGAGAGAGAGAGAGAGAGCGAGAGAGAGGGGGGGTGAGAGAGAAAGGGTGAGAGAGCGAGAGAGAGAGCAGTAAGCAAACAGTAGACATCAGAGAAGCTCACAGAGACAAGAAGAATGATGCTGGCTTGCCCCTTGAATTTTAAAGCCATTGGGTCCATGATTGAAAGGAAAGTGTGAAATCGCAAAATGCGTTATTACTTGATTCACTATACAAGGATTCATCTTTCAAAGCAAAGGCACAGAGATTTCCGCAGTTCATTTGTGCCCACATTTTCAATGCCTCTATAATAAGGCTGTTGCCCTCTAATACACATGGCAGCCTTAAAAATAAAATGAATCTCTCCAATTTACTGTGTCACTGAGACATCCCGTCCTAAGAGGCATTCTACCTACTATTACGGCAGATAGTCTCAGGTCCCTTTTTTCCCTCCAAGAAAAGATTTGAAGAGAATCATCTTTGGTCTTGATAGGGTCTGGTTGTTTTCTCTCTCACTCAGAGACTTGATTTTAAGAGAGATGGTCTTGGGTGTTTTCTACACAGAGAACATGGAATAGAATAGAATGAAATTGAGAAATGGCCATTCACCATTTTCCAAATTGTTCTTTGTCACAGGAGGCCACCTGAACCCAACGGTGACCTTCGCCCTCTGTCTATTGGGGAGAGAACCTTGGAGGAAATTCCCTGTGTTTTTCTTGTTCCAGACTATAGGGGCCTTCCTGGGAGCTGGGATCATATTTGGCATGTATTTTGGTTAGTGGGATTCAGATAATTTATATTATCAGAAATGTCCAAACAGCAGCAGCAACAACAACAACAACAACAACAAGTTTTTCCGGTGGCCATATTCCACCGAAAACATTCTCAAGACTGTCAAAGTTTAGACAGACTGAAAATAACTGTTATTTTCTCCCAAAGGGAGTTTCAAGGTTCTACAGCTACTGTAGATGATACCACACACATTGTGATCTCTTACATGTTGCCATGGTTTCTCCAGATGCATTGTGGGACTATGGCCATGGAACACTGATCGTTGTGGGTGAGAATGCCACTGCTGGGATCTTTGCCACATATCCCTCCAAACATCTCACTCTGGTTAATGGATTCTTTGACCAGGTACATTCACACTATTAGTATACTATAGTATATTAGTATTCCGTATTAGGACAGCCTCAGAATCACAAGTAGTTATATGGAATATTATCCTGTATGGAAACCGTAGTACATGACAACATGCCTGCAACAACCATGTAAAACTGAGCCTGGCTGTGTTACAGATGATAGGCACAGCAGCTCTGATCGTGTGTATCCTGGCCATCGTGGACCCCTACAATAACCCCATCCCCCGGAGCCTGGAGGCCTTCACGGTGGGGTTCGTGGTGCTGGTCATAGGCCTGTCAATGGGCTTCAACTCGGGCTACGCTGTCAACCCTGCCAGGGACCTGGGCCCACGCATCTTTACTGCCCTAGCTGGCTGGGGTGGTGAGGTATTCACGTGAGTCTCTTTTGGATTCTTCTCCCGTTTTAATTTTTCTGTATTTTTTTCAATGTTCTTTCTTTCTTTCTAATAATGCCTTAATGCATGTGTTATGAGACATTCTATCTAACCACACGTCATTAAAGATAATAGCTCTGCTTTCACTATTTAATCTCCATAGACATACAACCTTGTCTCTGTCTTGGTCACCCACAGGGCTAATGCCTACTGGTTCTTTGTGCCCATCTTTGCCCCCTTCATTGGTGCGGTGGTGGGGGTGATTGTGTACCAGCTGATGGTGGGGTACCATGTGGAGGGAGAAGCACGGGAGAAGAAGCAAGAGGAGGCGAAGGAGGAGCAAGAGGAAAGGCTCAAACTGTCCATCCTAACCACCAAGGACAGTGCATGAGTTCATGAATATTCTTACCTTGACCCATTTTAAACCCTCTTTATGTACATAATATATATGTGTGTGTGTAGTACACTCTTACAAAAAAGTTTATTTGACTGTCCCCATAGGAGAACCCTTTTGGGTTCCTTGTAGAACCCTTTTGGGTTCCATGTAGAACACTCTATGGAAGGGGTTCTTCAAAAGGTGGGAGAACCAAAAAAATTTCTAAGAGTGTATCTTCTTATAGATTTTATATCTTGCCTTGATGACAAACACATTTCTTTGTGGGGATTAATAAAGTGTAACTACTCAATCAATCACTCAATCATTCATCATATACCACCAGGTTCAACCTTGGGAGACAGTAAGGATCGATCAAGACAGTTTGTCAACTTCTTCAGTATGTGTGTCACTTTCAACATCAGCAATTCCTTCAAATCTAGAAAAGAACAAAACAAAAACAGTCTTCCTTTATGCTGCCTTGCTGACAAAACTGCTATAGTGATGCTGTGGCACAGATAAACAGGAAAACAAAAGGCTCAAAGCTGAAGAATTGTCACCTCTCACGCATTTGAAATGTAGTGCTTTGTTGAATTTGTGTCAGGATCCAAGAGATTATATGGCACCTAGATGTTACTATTTTTACTATGTTTTGCCCTTATAGTTAGGATTCTGGTTGTACTGAATTCTATAAACTCAGAACTATAATCGAAACTATCCTTATATCTACATATATATTTTACACATTCATTTTACACATATTGCTCAGACACTGACAGTAACCAAACCATACAGTCTGTAGTACTGCATTAACATTACAGGGGCGCTGCTGCATTACCAGTATGACACTATCATTATAAAATGTGAGTGAGATCTTTCAAAGAGCTATGCTGAACAGATGACTACAATGACTAAAAAAGATTACTGAAATCCAACCTAAGTTTGGACAGCTTTATGGTACACTGTGCGAAAAAGAACCAACATGATTGACCGCTTCAGGTAAATCTTCAACAGTCTGATTAAAAAGTGTCAACGAGTTTGTGGTAAATGGCCAAGAAACAAACTAAAAATTGGTGACTGACTATTTGTTTACCTCTAAATACAGATCCAAAACCTTGAATTGTTTACCTTTTTACATTTGTTAGTAGTAAATTCTGGGGTATCCTACTTGAACAAAGCAGTAATGGTTATTCTATATCGTAACCACAGCCTATACCATATCACACTGTCATGTCGATTGGTTTTCAATACATTTCGTCAGGCATAAGTCAGCTGTGGCCTGCTAGCATGATTTGCTGATAAAGTGTGAAAAGAGGGTAAAATAGGATATGGTGGATAACACGTAGGCAGGTGTACTGTAGGCCTATGTTTCGCACTCGTCTTGAGGACAGGGAGGGTCAAGAGGAGTTCCTCTGATCTTTTCTTTATTAAAAAGCTATACTGCCTAGTGCCTGCTTACTCTACTACCGTTGGCTCACATTAACAGACTGGTTAAAGGAAGACACATGATATCAATATATCACAGCTATTCTCGTAAGAAACCAGGCATTGGCCAACAGTATAACAAATACTGCTCATAATCTGTTACAAGATCTGTTCAAGTTCTGTTCATTCCTTCAATATGAAACAGCAGTGGAAGCTAGCAGATAGAAAATACCAGAAGTATGAAGATATGTGGACATTTTCCAAGCTGAGGATACGGTTGTTCTCGTAAGGTGCTGCATAAGAGATAAAAAACAAAACAACAGACATCATGGAGGCAAAAACCCATAAATCAGAGAATAACCACTAATGCACCGTAGAGTTTACTGAGACGGTTTGTCAACAGTACACACACACACACACACCCACACACACACACATACAAACACACACACACACACATACACACACTGTATCTGCAGCTTCAGTATGTGTGTCACTTTCAACATCAGCAATTCCTTCAAATCTAGAAAAGAACAAAACAAAAACAGTCTTCCTTTATGCAGCCTTGCTGACAAAACTGCTATAGTGATGCTGTGGCACAGATAAACAGGAAAACAAAAGGCTCAAAGCTGAAGAATTGTCACCTCTCACGCATTTGAAATGTGGATCCAAGAAACGATAGGACACCTAAATTAGATAAAGCCATCAAAGGAAGTTGAGCACCAGTATACAGTTTAACAATTGTTCCTATGTTTTGCCTTTATAGTTAAGATTCTATACTGAACAAAAACATAAACGCAACATGTAAAGTGTTGGTCCCATGTTTCTTGAGCTGAAATAAAAGATCCCAGAATTTTTCCATAAGCACAAAAAGCTTATTTAACTCATATTTTGTGCACAAATGTGTTTACATCCCTGTTAGTGAGCATTTCTCCTGTGAAAATATAATCCATACACCTGACAGGTGTGGCATATCAAGAAGCTGATTAAACAGCATGATCATTACACAGGTGCACCTTGTGCTGGAAATAATAAAAGGCCACCATAAAACGTGCAGTTTTGTCACACAACACAATGCCACAGATGTCACAAGTCTTGAGGGAGAGTGCAATTGGCATGCTGACTGCAGGAATGTCCAACAAAGTGGTTGCCAGAGAATTGAATGATAATTTCTCTACGATAAGCCGCCTCCAACGTCGTTTTAGTACGTCCAACCGGCCTCACAACCGCAGACCACGTGTAACCACGCCAGCCCAGGACCTCCACATCCGGATTCTTCACCTGCGGGATCGTCTGAGACTAGCCAACCAAACAGCTGATGAAATTGTGGGTTTGTACAACCAAATAATTTCTGCACAAACTGTCAGAAACGATCTCAGGGAAGCTCATATGCGTGCTCGTCGTCCTCACCAGGGTCTTGACCTGACTGCAGTTCGGCATCGTTACCGACTTCAATGGGCAAATGCTCACCTTCGATGGCCACTGGCACGCTGGAAAGTGTGCTCTTCACGGATCAATCCCAGTTTCAACTGTACCGGGCAGATTTTTTTAAATTATTTTTTTATTTAACCTTTATTTAACCAGGTAAGCCAGTTGAGAACAAGTTCTCATTTACAACTGCGACCTGGCCAAGATAAAGCAAAGCAGTGCGATAAAAACAACAACACAGAGTTACATATGGGGTAAAACATAACAAAGTCAAAAATACAACAGAAATAAATATATATACAGTGTGTGCAAATGTAGCAAGTTATGGAGGTAAGGCAATAAATAGGCTATAGTGCAAAATAATTACAATTAGTATTAACACTGGAATGATAGATGTGCAAGAGATGATGTGCAAATAGAGATACTGGGGTACAAATGAGCAAAATAAATAACAATATAGGGATGAGGTAGTTGGGCGGGCTAATTTCAGATGGGCTGTGTACAGGTGCAGTGATCGGTAAGGTGCTCTGACAACTGATGCTTAAAGTTAGTGAGGGAGATAAGTGTCTCCAGCTTCAGAGATTTTTGCAATTTGTTCCAGTCATTGGCAGCAGAGAACTGGAAGGAATGGCGGCCAAAGGAGGTGTTGGCTTTGGGGATGACCAGTGAGATATACCTGCTGGAGCGCATACTACGGGTGGGTGTTGCTATGGTGACCAATGAGCTAAGATAAGGCGGGGATTTGCCTAGCAGTGATTTATAGATGGCCTGGAGCCAGTGGGTTTGGCGCCGAATATGTAGTGAGGACCAGCCAACAAGAGCATACAGGTCACAGTGGTGGGTAGTATATGGGGCTTTGGAGACAAAACGGATGGCACTGTGATAGACTACATCCAATTTGCTGAGTAGAGTGTTGGAGGCTATTTTGTAAATGACATCGCCGAAGTCAAGGATCGGTAGGATAGTCAGTTTTACGAGGGCATGTTTGGCAGCATGAGTGAAGGAGGCTTTGTTGCGAAATAGGAAACCGATTCTAGATTTAACTTTGGATTGGAGATTCTTAATGTGAGTCTGGAAGGAGAGTTTACAGTCTAACCAGACACCTAGGTATTTGTAGTTGTCCACATACTCTAGGTCAGACCCGTCGAGAGTAGTGATTCTAGTCGGGTGGGCGGGTGCAAGCAGCGTTCGGTTGAAGAGCATGCATTTAGTTTTACTAGTGTTTAAGAGCAGTTGGAGGCTACTGAAGGAGTGTTGTATGGCATTGAAGCTCGTTTGGAGGTTTGTTAACACAGTGTCCAATGAAGGGCCAGATGTATACAAAATGGTGTCGTCTGCGTAGAGGTGGATCTGAGAGTCACCAGCAGCAAGAGCGACGTCATTGATATACACAGAGAAAAGAGTCGGCTCAAGAATTGAACCCTGTGGCACCCCCATAGAGACTGCCATAGGTCCAGACAACAGGCCCTCCGATTTGACACATTGAACTATATCAGAGAAGTAGTTGGTGAACCAGGCGAGGCAGTCATTTGAGAAACCAAGGCTATTTAGTCTGCCAATAAGAATGCGGTGGTTGACAGAGTCGAAAGCCTTGGCCAGGTCAATGAAAACGGCTGCACAGTACTGTCTATTATCGATCGCGGTTATAATATCGTTTAGGACCTTGAGCGTGGCTGAAGTGCACCCATGACCAGCTCGGAAACCGGATTGCATAAGCGGAGAAGGTACGGTGGGATTCGAAATGGTCGGTGATCTGTTTGTTAACTTGGCTTTCAAAAACCTTCGAAAGGCAGGGCAGGATGGATATGGGTCTGTAACAGTTTGGATCTAGAGTGTCACCCCCTTTGAAGAGGGGGATGACCGCGGCAGCTTTCCAATCTCTGGGGATCTCAGACGTTACGAAAGAGAGGTTGAACAGGCTAGTAATAGGGGTTGCGACAATTTCGGCAGCTAGTTTTAGAAAGAAAGGGTCCAGATTGTCTAGCCCAGATGATTTGTAGGGGTCCAGATTTCAGAACATCAGCTGTCTGGATTTGTGTGAAGGAGAAGCGGGGGGGCATGGGCAAGTTGCAGCGGAGGGTGCAGAGCTGGTGGCCGGGGTAGTGGTAGCCAGGTGGAAAGCATGGCCAGCCGTAGCAAAATGCTTGTTGAAATTCTCGATTATTGTAGCTTTATCGGTGGTGATAGTGTTTCCTAGCCTCAGTGCAGTGGGCAGCTGGGAGGAAGTGCTCTTATTTTCCATGGACTTTACAGTGTCCCAAAACTTTTTGGAGTTAGTGCTACAGGATGCAAATTTCGGTTTGAAAAAGTTGGCCTTTGCTTTCCTAACTGATTGTGTATATTGGTTCCTAACTTCCCTGAAAAGTTGCATATCGCGGGGGCTATTTGATGCTAATGCAGTACGCCACAGGATGTTTTTGTGCTGGTCAAGGGCAGTCAAGTCTGAGGAGAACCAGGGGCTATATCTGTTCTTAGTTCTGTATTTTTTGAATGGGGCATGTTTATTTAAGATTGAGAGGAAATTACTTTTAAAGAACAACCTGGCATCCTCTACTGACGGAATGAGATCTATATCCATCCAGGATACCTGGGCCAGGTCAATTAGGAAGGCCTGCTCGCTGAAGTGTTTTTGGGAGCGTTTGACAGTGATGAGGGGTGGTCGTTTGACCGCGGACCCGTTACGGACGCAGGCAATAAGGCAGTGATCGCTGAGATCCTGGTTGAAGACAGCGGAGGTGTATTTAGAGGGTAAGTTAGTCAGGATGATATCTATGAGGGTACCCATGTTTACGGATTTAGGGTTGTACCTGGTAGGTTCGTTGATAATTTGTGTGAGATTGAGGGCATCTAGTTTAGATTGTAGGATGGCCGGGGTGTTAAGCATATCCCAATTTAGGTCACCAAGCAGTACAAACTCTGAGGATAGATGGGGGCAATCAATTCACATATGGTGTCCAGGGCACAGCTGGGGCTGAGGGGGTCTGTAGCAAGCGGCAACAGTGAGAGATTTATTTCTGGAAAGATGGATTTTTAGAAGTAGAATCTCAAACTGTTTGGGCACAGACCTGGATAGTATGATAGAGCTCTGCAGGCTATCTCTACAGTAGATTGCAACTCCACCCCCCTTTGGCAGTTCTATCTAGACGGAAAATGTTATAGTTGGGGATGGAAATTTCAGAATTTTTGGTGGCCTTCCTAAGCCAGGATTCAGACACTGCTAGAACATCAGGGTTGGCGGAGTGTGCTAACGCAGTGAATAACTCAAACTTAGGAAGGAGGCTTCTGATATTTACGTGCAGAAAACCAAGGCTTTTACGGTTACAGAAGTCAACAAATGATAGCTCCTGGGGAGTAGGAGTGATACTGGGGGCTGCAGGGCCTGGGTTAGCCTCTACATCACCAGAGGAACAGAGGAGGACTAGAATAAGGATACGACTAAAGGCTTTAAGAACTGGTCTTCTAGTGCGTTGGGTACATGGAATAAAGGGGGCAGTTCTCCGGGCGTTGTAGAAAAGATTCAGGGCATTATGTACAGAAAAGGTTATGGAAGGATATGAGTACAGTTGAGGTAAACCTAAGCGATGGCAGACAGCATGTATGGCATCGTGTGGGCAAGCAGTTTGCTGATGTCAACGTTGTGAACAGAGTGCCCCATGTGTCACGGTTTCGGCCGAGGCTGCCTCTCTCCCTTGTTCGGGCAGGCTTCGGCGTTCGTCGTCTCCGGAATTCTAGCTGCCACCGTTCTATGTTCTGTGTTTCCTGTTTGATTAGTTTTGTCTGTTAGCCACACCTGTTTTGTGTTAGGTCTCATTATGCACCCTATTTAGTTCCCTGTTTGTGTGTATAGTGTTGTGTGTAATTGTCGCTTGTCAGATGGTTGCGTAGCTGTGTTATTTTTCCAGTACGCCAGTATTAGTAGTGTCCTCCTCTGTTTAGGAGAGTTTTGCGCACTGTGTTTTCGTGCGATCGTGTGTTGACGCCTGTGCGCGTCTGTTTGGCCTCCTGCCGTTTGTGGTTTATTTTGCATAGTAAAGTCTTGTTGGACTGTACCTCTGCTTCTGCGCCTGATTCCCCACCACACCATCACTACATCGTTGACAGAATTACACACCTTAAACATGGAATCAGCGGGAGCCGAAGCAGCGCCGACGAGACTGGAGGTCCAGGTTCGGGAGCAACAGGAACAGATCCTCCAGATGGGAACCGCCCTGCAGGAGGTAATCACCACGCTCCGAGGCTGGGGCGCACCTCCAACACCTTCCTCACCGCCAGCCCAGCCAGCACCATCGGCCAGCCTGCCCATTCCAGCGCCAGAACACCGAGGGATCCGACTCGCTCTCCCGAGGGCCTACGACGGAACCGCGGCTGGGTGTCAGGGATTCCTCCTCCAGGTGGAGTTGTACCTGGCCACCGTACACCCGGCACCCTCGGGGCATGAGAGCGTGTCTGCCCTGATATCCTGCCTGTCCGGGAAGGCGTTGGAATGGGCCAACGCGGAGTGGAGGAAGATCGACGCCGCGAGTATCACCTACGACGAGTTCTCCCGCCGCTTTAGGGCGGTGTTCGACCATCCCCGGAGGGGAAAGCGGCGGGGAGCGTCTGGTCTTCCTCCGGCAGGGGAGGAGGAGTGCTCAGGAATTCGCGCTTGAATTCCGTACTCTAGCGGCTGATGCAGGGTGGAATGAGCGGGCCCTCGTCGATATATATCGATGTAGCCTAAGAGAGGACGTCCGTAGGGAGCTGGCCTGTAGGGACACCAGTCTCTCTTTCGACCAGCTGGTCGACATGTCAATCAGGTTAGATAACCTATTGGCCACCCGCGGACGTCCTGAGGGGGGTCCGTCCATTTCACCCTCCAGCGCATCCGAGCCGTGTCCTATGGAGCTCGGGGCGCTGGCGCTAGAGATAGGAGGAGTCGGCAGGTGAGGGGGTCCATCCACTGCACCAACTGTGGTCGGGGAGGACACACCGCGGCTAGGTGCTGGGGATGGCCTCCTCGGGGAGATGACGACAGGTCCCGCACTGGGGATTCCCTCCAGGTGAGTAGGCGCCCCACTCACCCAGAGCTCACTGTTGCCCATTTTTGTATGCCTGTGCGTTTTCCGCAGGTGGCACCTCATTCCCAGTATAAGGCGCTGGTAGATTCAGGCGCGGCTGGGAATTTTATTGATAAGAAGTTTTGTTTAGAGTTAGGGTTTCCCCTTCTCCCTGTTGATGTTCCTTTTCCCGTTCACGCCCTAGATAGTCGTCCGTTGGGTACGGGCTTAATCAGGGAGGTCACGGCGCCACTTAGGATGTGTGCGCAGGGGAGTCATCAGGAGATAATTCAACTGTTTCTGATTGACTCTCCTGCGTATCCGGTGGTGCTGGGCATGCCCTGGTTAAGTACCCATAACCCCGTTATTTCGTGGCAGGAGAGGGCTCTGATGGAGTGGTCTGCTCAGTGTGTGGGTAGATGTTTGGGCGTTTCCATAGGGGCTACCTCGGTGGAGAGTCCAAACCAGGTGCCCGCATTGCACATTCCACCTGAGTATGGGGATTTGGCTATTGCGTTTAGTAAGGCGAGGGCGACGCGGTTGCCACCCCATAGGCAGGGGGGATTGTGCGATAGACCTTCAGGCAGGAGCTGCGCTCCCACGGAGTCATGTGTATCCTCTGTCTCAGGAGGAGAAGAAAGCTATGGAGGTTTACATAGACGAATCACTGAGACAAGGATACATACGGCCGTCCACTTCCCCCGCGTCCTCGAGTTTCTTTTTCGTGAAGAAGAAGGATGGGGGTTTGCGTCCGTGCATCGATTACCGTGGTCTCAATCAGATTACGGTGAAGTATAGTTATCCACTCCCGCTGATTGCGACCATGACTGAGTCGTTGCATGGGGCGCGTTTCTTCACGAAATTAGATCTCAGGAGCGCGTACAACTTGGTGCGCATCAGGAAGGATGATGAATGGAAAACAGCCTTTAGTACCACCTCGGGCCATTACGAGTATCTAGTCATGCCATACGGGTTGATGAATGCTCCGTCAGTTTTCCAATCATTCGTGGATGAGATCTTCAGGGACATGCAGGGACAGGGAGTCGTGGTGTACATAGATGACATTCTCGTGTACTCACCTACCCGTGTCGAGCATGTGGCCCTGGTGCGCAGGGTGTTGCGGAGGCTGGTGGAGCACGACCTGTATGTCAAGGCAGAGAAGTGTCTGTTTTTCCAGGAGTCGATTTCCTTTTTGGGGTATCAGTTGTCCGTCAGGGGTGAAGATGGAGGTAGACCGAGTGTCAGCCGTGCGTAATTGGCAAACACCAACCACTGTGAAAGAGGTGCAGCAGTTTTTGGGGTTTGCGAATTACTACCGGAGGTTTATCCGGGTTTTGGGCAAGTGGCAGCTCCCATCACGTCTCTCTTAAAGGGGGCCCGGTGCGTCTGCAGTGGTCAGTCGAGGCGGACAGGGCGTTTGAGAAGCTGAAGGACCTGTTCACCTCGGCTCCGGTGCTGGCGCATCCGGATCCCTCTTTACCATTTCAGGTAGAGGTGGACGCGTCTGAGGCCGGTATTGGCGCCGTGCTTTCACAACGGTCAGGCGCGCCACCTAAACTCCGCCCCTGTGCCTTCTATTCCAAGAAGCTCAGCCCGGCGGAGCGAAATTATGACGTAGGGGACAGGGAGCTGTTAGCTGTGGTACAAGCCCTTAAGGTGTGGAGGCACTGGCTTGAGGGGGCTCAACACCCTTTCCTCATTTTGACGGACCACCGTAACCTGGAGTACATCCGGGCAGCGAGGAGGCTGAACCCTCGACAGGCTAGATGGAGTATGTTTTTGACCCGTTTCTCTTTTAAGATCACCTACATCCCTGGGTCACAAAACGGTAAGGCAGATGCGCTGTCTCGGCGGTATGACGGGGAGGAGAGGTCCGTGGAGCCCACTCCCATACTGCCGGAGTCGTGTCTAGTGGCACCGGTGTTGTGGGAGCTCGATTCTGAGCTCGAGTGTCGGGATCGATTGATCTATTGGGCTCACACGTCACCCTCCTCTGGACATCCGGGTATCGGCCGGACAGTGCACTGTCTTAGTGCCAAATATTGGTGGCCCACGTTGGCCAGGGATGTGAGGGTTTATGTTTCCTCCTGCTCGGTGTGCGCCCAGTGTAAGGCGCCTAGACATCTGCCTAGGGGTAAGTTACTGCCCCTGCCCGTTCCACAACGACCATGGTCCCACCTCTCGGTGGATTTTATAACTGACCTTCCCCTCTCTCAAGGGAATACTACACTCCTGGTCGTTGTGGACCGGTTCTCTAAGGCCTGTCGTTTGCTCCCCATGCCGGGTCTTCCTACTGCCCTACAGACCGCCGAAGCACTATTCACTCATGTGTTCCGGCACTACGGGGTGCCCGAGGACATTGTGGCTGACCGGGGTCCCCAATTCACCTCCAGAGTCTGGAGAGCTTTTATGGAGCGGTTGGGGGTCTCGGTGAGCCTCACCTCGGGTTACCACCCGGAGAGTAATGGGCAGGTGGAACGCGTAAACCAGGATGTGGGCAGGTTTCTCAGAACATACTGCCGGGACCGGCCGGAGGAGTGGGCGAGATATGTGCCCTGGGCCGAGATGGCACAGAACTCTCTCCGCCACTCCTCCACCCAACTAACCCCTTTTCAGTGTGTTTTAGGGTACCAGCCGGTTCTGGCACCATGGCATGAGAGCCAGATCGAGGCCCCCGCTGTGGATGAGTGGGTGCGGCGCTCGGAGGAGACGTGGGAACGCTGCACACGTCCATCTGCAGCGTGCCATACGTCGACAGAAGACGAGCGCCGACCTACACCGCAGTGAGGGGGCCTGTGTACGCACCTGGAGATCGAGTCTGGCTCTCTGCCAGAAACCTGCCCCTCCGCCTGCCCTGTCGGAAACTGGGTCGGCGGTTTGTAGGGCCATTTAAAGTCCTGAGAAGGTTGAACGAGGTTTGTTATAGATTACAGTTACCAGTGGAGTATAAGTGTATTAACCCCTCGTTCCATGTGTCCCTTCTCAGGCCGGTGGTGCGGGCCCACTCCAAGAACATGAGATCTTGGAGACTCCTCCGCCCCGTTGGACATCGAGGGGGCACCGGCGTACACCGTGAGATCCATCTTGGATTCTAGACGTCGGAGGGGGGTCTTCAGTATCTAGTGGAGTGGGAGGGGTACGGTCCGGAGGAGCGGTGCTGGGTGCCGAGGAGAGACATTTTGGACCCGTCGCTCCTGACGGAATTCCATCGGGGGTATCCGACGCGCCCTGCGCCGCGGCCCTCCGGGTCGTCCCCAAGGCCGGAGTCGGCGCGCGTCTGGAGCCGCGCGTCAAGGGGGGTACTGTCACGGTTTCGGCCGAGGCTGCCTCTCTCCCTTGTTCGGGCAGGCTTCGGCGTTCGTCGTCTCCGGAATTCTAGCTGCCACCGTTCTATGTTCTGTGTTTCCTGTTTGATTAGTTTTGTCTGTTAGCCACACCTGTTTTGTGTTAGGTCTCATTATGCACCCTATTTAGTTCCCTGTTTGTGTGTATAGTGTTGTGTGTAATTGTCGCTTGTCAGATGGTTGCGTAGCTGTGTTATTTTTCCAGTACGCCAGTATTAGTAGTGTCCTCCTCTGTTTAGGAGAGTTTTGCGCACTGTGTTTTCGTGCGATCGTGTGTTGACGCCTGTGCGCGTCTGTTTGGCCTCCTGCCGTTTGTGGTTTATTTTGCATAGTAAAGTCTTGTTGGACTGTACCTCTGCTTCTGCGCCTGATTCCCCACCACACCATCACTACATCGTTGACACCATGGTGGTGGTGGTGTTATGGTATGGGCAGGAATAAGCTACGGACAATGAACACAATTGCATTTTATCGATGGCAATTTGAATGCACAGAGATATCGTGATGAGATCCTGAGGCCCATTGTCGTGTCATTCATCAACTGCCATCACCTCATGTTTGAGCATGACAATGCACGGCCCCATGTCGCAAGGATCTATACACAATTCCTGGGAGCTGAAAATGTCCCAGTTCTTCCATGGTCTGCATACTCACCAGACATTTCACCCATTGTGCATGTATGGAATGCTCTGGATTGACGTGTACGACAGCGTGTTCCAGTTCCCGCCAATATCCAACAACTTCGCACATTGAAGAGGAGTGGGTCAACATTCCACAGGCCACAATCAACAGCCTGATCAACTCTATGCGAAGGACATGTGTTGCGCTGCATGAGGCAAATGGTGGTCACACCAGATACTGACTGGTTTTCTGATCCACACCCCTATCTTTTTTTAACGTATCTGTGACCAGCAGATGCATATCTGTATTCCCAGTCATGTGAAATCCATAGATTAGGTCCTAATGAACTGTAACTCAGTAAAATCTATGAAATTGTTGCATGTTGCCTTTCTTATTTTTGTTCAGTGTAGTTCTACTGAATTCTATGAACACAGAACTATAATCTAAACTATCCTTATATCTACATGTATATTTTACACATTCATTTTACACATACAGTGCCTTCGGAAAGTATTCAGATCCCTTTACTTTTTCCACATTTTGTTACGTTACAGCCTTATTCTAAAATTGATTAAATTCAAATGTTTCCTTATCAATCTACACACAATACCCTATTATGACAAAAAGAAAACAGGTTTTTTAGAAATGTTAACTAACAAAAAAATAAAATAAAACGTATTTACATAAGTATTCAGACCTTTTGCTATGAGACTCGAAATTGAGCTCAGGTGCATCCTGTTTCCATTGATCATCCTTGAGATGTTTCTACAACTTGATTGGAGTCCACCTGTGGTAAATTCAATTGATTGGACATGATTTGGAAAGGCACACACCTGTCTATATAAGGTCCCACAGTTGACAGTGCATGTCAGAGCAAAAACAAAGCCATGAGATCAAAGGAATTTTCCGTAGAGCTCAGAGACAGGATTGTGTCGAGGCACAGATCTGTGGAAGGGTACCAAAAAATTTCTGCAGCATTGAAGATCCCCAAGTACACAGTGGCCTCCATCATTCTTAAATGGAAGATGTTTGGAACTACCAAGACTCTTCCTAGAGCTGGCCGCCCGGCCAAACTGAGCAATCGGTGGAAAAGGGCCTTGGTCAGGGAGGTGACCAAGAACCCAATGGTCACTCTGACAGAGCTCCAGAGTTCCTCTGTGGAGATGGGAGAACCTTCCAGAAGGACAAGCATATCTGCAGCTCTCCACCAATCAGTCCTTTATGGTAGAGTGGCCAGATGGAAGCCACTCCTCAGTAAAAGGCACGACAGCCAGCTTGGAGTTTGCCAAAAGGCACCTAAAGACTCTCAGACCATGAAAAACAAGATTCTCTGGTCTGATGAAACCAAGATTGAACTCTTTGGCCTGAATGCCAAGCGTCACATCTGGAGGAAACCTGGCACCATTCCTACGGTGGAGCATGGTGGTGGCAGCATGGTGTTGGGATGTTTTTCAGCGGCAGGGACTGGGAGACTAGTCAGGATCGAGGAAAAGATGAATGGAGCAAAGTACAGAGATATCCTTGATGAAAATCTGATCAAGAGCGCTCAGGACCTCAGACTGGGGCGAACGTATACCTTCCAACAGGACAACGACCCTAAGCTCACAGCCAAGACAACGTAGGAGTGGCTTCGGGACAAGTCTCTGAATGTCCTTGTGTGGCCCAGCCAGAGCCCGGACTTGAACCCAATCGAACATCTCTGGAGAGACCTGAAAATAGCTGTGCAGCGACGCTCACCATCCAACCTGACAGAGCTTGAGAGGATCTGCAGAGAAGAATGAGAGAAACTCCCCACATACAGGTGTGCCAAGCTTGTAGCGTCATACCCAAGAAGACTCGAGGCTGTAATCGCTGCCAAAGGTGCTTCAACAAAGTACTGAGTAAAGGGTCTGAATACTTATGTAAATGTATTATTTCCATTGTTCTTTTTATATACATTTCTAAAAACCTAGTTTTTGCTTTGTCATTATGGGGTATTGTGTGTAGATTGATGAGGGAAAAAAACAATTTCATATATTTTTGAATAACGCAGGAACGTAACAAAATGTGGAAAAAGACAAGTGGTCTGAATACTTTCCGAAGGCACTTTATAGCAGACACTGACACTAACCAAACCATACAGTCTGTAGGACTGCATTAACATTACAGGGGCGCTGCAGCATTGCGAGTATGACACTATCATTATAAAATGTGACTGAGATCTTTCAAAGAGCTATGCTGAACAGATGACTAAAATCTTCACAATCACTTTCATGTTCTTTCCCTCAGCTCCGCAGACTTACAGGTGGTGTGCTAGGTTTTTCCACATGTTAACTTCTACCAGATGTGTACCATATGTGCCTGTGTTTCTGGGACCTGAGCCAAATCTAACTTTGGACCACTTTACGGTACACTGTGAGAAAAAGAACCAACATGGTTGACTGCTTCAGGTAAACCTTCAATTGCCTGATTACAAAAGTCAACGTGTTTGTGGTAAATGTCCAACAAACAAACATAAAATAGGTGACTGACTATTTGTTTACCTCTAAATACAGATCCAAAACCATGACGTGTTTGCCTCTACATTTGTTACCAAATTATGAGGTATCCTACTCGAACAAAGCAGTAATGGTTCTATATCGTAACCACAGCCTATACCATATCACACTGTCATGTCGATTGGTTTTCAATACATTTCGTCAGGCATAAGTCAGCTGTGGCCTGCTAGCATGATTTGCTGATAAAGTGTGAAAAGAGGGTAAAAGAGGATATAGTGGATAACACGTAGGCAGGTGTACTGTAGGCCTACATTTCGCGGTCGTCTTGAGGACAGGGAGGGTCAAGAGGAGTTCCTCTGATCTGTTCTTTATTAAAAAGCTCTACCGCCTAGTGCCTGCTTACTCTACTACTGTTGGCTCACATTAACAGACTGGTTAAGAGAAGACACATGAGATCAATATATCACAGCTATTCTCGTAAGAAACCAAGCATTGGCCAACAAACACTGCTCTTAATCTGTTCAAGTTCTGTTCATTCCTTCAATATGAAACAGCAGTGGAAGCTGGCAGATAGAAAATACCAGAAGTATGAAGATATGTGGTCATTTTCCAAGCTGAGGATAAGATGTTCTCGTAAGGTGTTGCGTAAGAGAGAGAAAACAGAAAACAACAGACATAATAAGCGCAAAATCCCATAAATTAGAAAATGGACACTAATGGACCACAGAGTTAACTGAAACTCGCGTCAACTACTGTATTTCATGTCAAATAGGGGGTGCTTACAGTGGGGGAAAAAAGTATTTAGTCAGCCACCAATTGTGCAAGTTCTCCCACTTAAAAAGATGAGAGAGGCCTGTAATTTTCATCATAGGTACACGTCAACTATGACAGACAAAATAAGAAAAAGAAATCCAGAAAATCACATTGTAGGATTTTTAATGAATTTATTTGCAAATTATGGTGGAAAATAAGTTTCTCAATACTTTGTTATATACCCTTTGTTGGCAATGACACAGGTCAAACGTTTTCTGTAAGTCTTCACAAGGTTTTCACACACTGTTGCTGGTATTTTGGCCCATTCCTCCATGCAGATCTCCTCTAGAGCAGTGATGTTTTGGGGGTGTCGCTGGGCAACACAGACTTTCAACTCCCTCCAAAGATTTTCTATGGGTTTGAGATCTGGAGACTGGCTAGGCCACTCCAGGACCTTGAAATGCTTCTTACGAAGCCACTCCTTCGTTGCCCGGGCGGTGTGTTTGGGATCATTGTCATGCTGAAAGACCCAGCCATGTTTCATCTTCAATGCCCTTGCTGATGGAAGGAGGTTTTCACTCAAAATCTCACGATACATGGCCCCATTCATTCTTTCCTTTACACGGATCAGTCGTCCTGGTCCCTTTGCAGAAAAACAGCCCCAAAGCATGATGTTTCCACCCCCATGCTTCATAGTAGGTATGGTGTTCTTTGGATGCAACTCAGCATTCTTTGTCCTCCAAACACGACGAGTTGAGTTTTTACCAAAAAGTTATATTTTGGTTTCATCTGACCATATGACATTCTCCCAATCCTCTTCTGGATCATCCAAATGCACTCTAGTAAACTTCAGACGGGCCTGGACATGTACTGGCTTAAGCAGGGGGACACGTCTGGCACTGCAGGATTTGAGTCCCTGGCGGCGTAGTGTGTTACTGATGGTAGGCTTTGTTACTTTGGTCCCAGCTCTCTGCAGGTCATTCACTAGGTCCCCCCGTGTGGTTCTGGGATTTTTGCTCACCGTTCTTGTGATCATTTTGACCCCACGGGGTGAGGTCTTCCATTTCCTAATAATTGCTCCCACAGTTGATTTCTTCAAACCAAGCTGCTTACCTTTTGCAGATTCAGTCTTCCCAGCCTGGTGCAGGTCTACAATTTTGTTTCTGGTGTCCTTTGACAGCTCTTTGGTCTTGGCCATAGTGGAGTTTGGAGTTTGACTGTTTGAGGTTGTGGACAGGTGTCGTTTATACTGATAACAAGCTCAAACAGGTGCCATTAATACAGGTAACGAGTGGAGGACAGAGGAGCCTCTTAAAGAAGAAGTTACAGGTCTGTGATAGCCAGAAATCTTGCTTGTTTGTAGGTGACCAAATACTTATTTTCCACCATAATTTGCAAATAAATTCATGAAAAATCCTACAATGTGATTTTCTGGATTTTTTGTTCTCAATTTGTCTGTCATAGTTGATGTGTACCTATGATGAAAATTACAGGCCTCTCTCATCTTTTTAAGTGGGAGAACTTGCATAATTGGTGGCTGACTAAATACTTTTTTCCCCCACTGTATATTTGTCTTGTTTCATACGTGTACAAGTGTGGAAATGGAAATGTGTTTTTTGCATACCCCACTCGCCAAGACACCCTCAGAGAGTGGGGTCACAGCCAGGGATCAGCCATTATTGACAGCGACCCTGGGGCAAATAGTGTTAAGTGCCTTGCTCAAGGGCAGATAGACAGATTTTTCACGTAGTCGGCTCTGGGATTTGAACTAGCAACCTTATGGACACTGAAATGTGGTCACTGGATTTCCTCCAAGTTTGTTTGCTGATCTTGAATGATTATTATGCGGTAAGGGCTTACTTTTCAGAGCAATCTACGTGCCTCTACACACCACATACTGCAACTCTTTGTTGAGTGTCCTCACAGTAACTTGAGTTCAGGAAACCACTGACGGTGAAAACTATCCCAGACTATTATCCACCACAAAATGATTTTTTTTTTATCGTAAAATCCTTCCACTCTCTACATTTTCAGAGGGAGACTAAATGTCATCAGTGAAATTCTCTCAGGTCTAGGGAGGCAATATCAATGAGTGATATGGCCAAACCCAGTCAAACTCATTCTGCTGCTTAAACTTCAGAGGTGTGTGTGTGACATTTGGAATTCCTGTATGGCGTGACCTTTGAGGCAGGAGAACAGGAGGAATCACCAAATACATCTGGTGTCAATCATTCTCCATGCAACTAAAATGATCTGATTTATCTAGAGTGAGCTCCAAAGGTATTGGGACAGTGACAAATGCTTTGTTGTTTTGGCTCTGTACTCCAGCACTTTGGATTTGAAATTATACAATGACTATGAGGTTAAAGTGCAGACTGTCAGCTTTTAATTTGAGGGTATATTCATCCATATCGAGTGAACCATTAAGAAATTACAGAACTTTCTGTACATAGTCCACCAATTTTTATGATGAGTGAGAAAGTTACAGATGCACAAATATCATACCCCCAAGACATGCTTACAATTACAGGGACATCATTACAATAACAGAGGAGGTTAGCATTTTTTTGGGGGGGGGTATGATATTTGTGCTTCTGTAACTTTTTCACTCATAATGATTCACAATAAATTCAGGATTATCCGTAATCATGGTAGCATCCACATGAATGTAAAGTGTTTAGAAATATATTATATTCTTATTAACAATAAAAGTGACTTCAAAATGACACAATACATTATTTACCATTAATTTCCAATGGGCACAAAATAATCTGAAACAACCAAACAGCAAATGCATCCAATAAATGTGTCACAAGCTTGATGTAGTCATTGTGTGCTATGAATATGGGACCAAAAACTTTAATACACATATAAGTGAATTTGTCCCAATACTTTTGGTCCCCTAAAATGGGGGGACTATGTACAAAAAGTGCTGTAATTTCTAAACGGTTCACCTGATATGGATCAAAATACCCTCAAATTAAAGCTGACATTCTGCACTTTAACCTCATAGTTATTGTCATTTTCGCCTAAAATGACATACCCAAATCTAACTGCCTGTAGCTCAGGATCTGAGCTACATTTGAAAGGAAACACTTTGAAGTGAAAACATGCGTTTTTTATTATGATTTCTTTATCATCTTTGAAATGCAAGAGAAAGGCCACAATATAATATTGCAGTTTAGGTGCAATTTAGATTTTGGCCACTAGACGTCAGCAGTGTGTGTGCAAAGTTTCAGATTGATCCAGTGAAGCATTGCAATACTGGACTATTTTGTATCAAGTCTGCCCAGAGCCAAAACAACAAGAAATGTGTCACTGTCCCAATACTTTTGGAGCTCACAGTATTGTCAGACAGGTTATTAAAGATAAAGGTTCACCACATCACACTCCTCTGTAATGATGGCTCACAGTAAAAGTGAGAGTGTATAAAAGTGGTTCTATGGAAAGATAGAAAAAACATATAACCATGAGTAAAGGCATACATACAATATATAGGCCCAGTAGACTGTGGAGTGCTTATGAAGCCTATATGAAGCCTTCATAAGATGCACTTAAAATAATGTGGGGCCCACAATCTCTATAATGCTTATACGAAGATATAATGTAAGGGGCAAAACCAAATACACAGGCTATAGAATTACACTTACAGGATAAAGACCCAAATACTGGTAAGTATAATAACTGAAAACATGACTGGAATGTAGTAACTGTGCCACAAGGAAGGCACAGGCAAAATTAGGCTACATGCTACATAAGCCTAAATAAAATACATGGTAGCATGAGGCTACATAAAGGTTGTAAATGTCCATAAACATGCCTATTAACGATACTATGTTTATAAGCAAACAGTATTAACAGAATAATATATATCCTAAACGAGGCATGTGGCACACTGCATAAATGAGCTAGCATGACTGGCTAACATCTTGGCTAGCAAGCTAAAAATAGCATGAGGCACATGGAAAAGGAAAGTCACTTATAAACATGGTAAATAATAACTCGACTGCCTTAGCAACACCCAACCAAAGCAATGACATTTTGGACAGTACTTACAATTAGATGCACACACTAAACACTGGTCAAATACAATAAACATAGGAGCTGGGTTTAGTGAGGTGCTCAGGGAATGGTGTATGGAGCCAGCTTCCTGCAAAAGGTTGAACATACGTATCGTTAAGCTCGTTAGAAAATCCATATGTATATTGTTAGGATCGTAAGAAAAGCCATGCATGAAACATTAAAATAAACATACGTTATGACTATGTTATGACTATGAGTGAACATTTACACGTTAAATTCTTACTTTACGTCTCCCTTTACTCGGTTACAGATCTTTTTTATGCGTACAAACTTTTGTCAGTAGTGTGGCATCTGCAAAGGACATGAACCAAATGTAGGTAGTCGAAGTTTGCTAGTCAATCAATCAACTCTAGCCCAGACGTTAGAGTTGCTTTGCAGCTTCTGGTTTCATTTCCAAAATAAAAGTCTAGAGTTGTTTTTGAACTTCATTCAATAACGACATTATACCAGTAGATGACGTAGTATAGGCTTGGGCCTTCATTAAATGACTTCTGTGAGAATGATAAAGACACAGAAGAGCCTTGTCTAGAATAACCGCCTGAGTTGCAAAATAGAAAGTAAATATGATTTAGGCTAGGCCTATTCCTACATCTAAATATGCCATGCTGTTGTGTGTTATTTAATGGCCATGTGGGGCTATTGTGGGGATCATGTAACCTAACGAATCACACTTTTTCCAGTATTTGGGAACACGGACTGTAGGTCTTATATTAGGCATTTTGACTGTTGTATTAGTGAATTCCACTCTGCATGTAGGCTTGTTATAGCCATTTGCATTGCACAACCCCATCACGCAGAGGCTACAGTGCCTTGCAAAAGTATTCATGCCCCTTGGCGTTTTTCCTGTTTTGTTGCATTATAACCTATAATTTAAATGGATTTTTTATTTGGATTTCATGTAATGGACATACACAAAATAGTCCAAATTGGTGAAGTGAAATTAAAAAAATAACTTGTTTCATAAAATTCTAAAAAATAAATAACGGAAAAGTGGTGCGTGCATATGTATTCACCCCCTTTGCTATGAAGCCCCTAAATAAGATCTGGTGCAACCAATTACCTTCAGAAGTCACATAATTAGTTAAATAAAGTCCACCTGTGTGCAATCTAAGTGTCACATGATCTCAGTATATATATACACCTGTTCTGAAAGGTCCCAGAGTCTGCAACACCACTAAGCAAGAGGCACCACCAAGCAAGCGGCACCATGAAGACCAAGGAGCTCTCCAAACAGGTCAGGGACAAAGTTGTTGAGAAGTACAGATCAGGATTGGTTTATAAAAAAATATCAGAAACTTTGAACATCCCACGGAGCACCATTAAATCCATTATTAAAAATTTTTAAGAATATGGCACCACATTAAACCTGCCAAGAGAGGGACGCCCACCAAAACTCACGGGCCAGGCAAAGAGGGCATTAATCAGAGAGGCAACAAAGAGACCAAAGATAACCCTGAAGGAGCTGCAAAGCTCCACAGCGGAGATTGGCATATCTGTCCATAGGACCACTTTAAGCCGTACACTCCACAGAGCTGGGCGCTACGGAAGAGTGGCCAGAAAAAAGCCATTGCTTAAAGAAAAAAATAAGCAAACACGTTTGGTGTTCGCCAAAAGGCATGCGGGAGACTCCCCAAACATATGGAAGAAGGTACTCTGGTCAGATGAGACTAAAATTGAGCTTTTTGGCCATCAAGGAAAACGTTATGTCTGGTGCAAACCCAACACCTCTCATCACCCCGAGAACACCATCCCCACAGTGAAGCATGGTGGTGGCAGCATCATGCTGTGGGGATGTTTTTCATCGGCAGGGACTGGGAAACTGGTCAGAATTGAAGGAATGATGGATGGCGCTAAATACAGGGAAATTCTTGAGGGAAACCTGTTTCAGTCTTCAAGAGATTTGAGACTGGGACGGAGGTTCACCTTCCAGCAGGACAATGACCCTAAGCATACTGCTAAAGCAACACTCGAGTGGTTTAAGGGGAAATATTTAAATGTCTTGGAATGGCCTAGTCAAAGCCAATTGAGAATCTGTGGCATGACTTAAAGATTGCTGTACCCCAGCGGAACCCATCCAACTTGAAGGAGCTGGAGCAGTTTTGCCTTGAAGAATGGGCAAAAATCCCAGTAGCTAGATGTGCCAAGCTTATAGAGACATACCCCAAGAGACTTGCAGCTGTAATTGCTGCAAAAGGTGGCTCTACAAGGTATTGACTTTGGGGGGGGGGTGAATAGTTATGCACGCTCAAGTTTTCTGTTTTTTTGTCTTATTTCTTGTTTGTTTCACAATATAAAATATTTTGCATCTTCAAAGTGGTAGGCATGTTGTGTAAATCAAATGATACAAACCCCCCAAAAAATCCATTTTAATTCCAGGTTGTAAGGCAACAAAATAGGAAAAATGCCAAGGGGGGTGAATACTTTCGCAAGCCACTGTATATCCATATCAATAAATTAGACAAAACAAAATATTGATTAAGTCTTGGCTATAACCTGTCCTGAGCAAAATAGCCAAGGGGACCCAAATGGTCAAGACTATCTATGGCCTATTCTTATTGGCAGATCTGTTTTCCCTATCAACCACTGCATATGCTTCTTCAACTATTTTGTTGAACATTTCTTTTAAATTCATATAAATCATGTCAAATGATTTTAAATTCATATTAACCCCTCCTACAGAATATGCTTAGGATTTTTTTTGGTGATGAAATAAATATCAAAATATTCTATAAAAAAAATATTTTGAGTGGCAAAGACTCCAGTGGTCATACATCATTCATAGATTCCCCAAACATCTATTGTTATTATATATTTTATTATTCCTGGTATATACTACTGATTATGATTGCAGACAGAGCCCAGAGAATGGGATGGTGCTATATTGAATTAGTCATATTTTGATAAGGTGCATGCATGGGGATGTCCACATCACCCAGAGATATGCCCATGCTGTACAGATACACCTTGCGGACTGAAACATCACTGTTGTAGGCATAATACAGCTAGTGCTATCTAGACTCGCGCTGACAAACAAATCCATTACATTAGCTACCTAAATGTGAAGTAAACTCAACTGAGGAGTAATAGAGAATGGAAACTTGAAAACGTGCAGGATACCTCTTTCCGGTTTCCCTGACTTCTGTATATTTTATACTGCGTTATGCTTGTTCGTGTAGCACTCCTCACAGGTCGTTTGGAGTATGTTTTTTTTGTTGGTGAGATGAAACTGCCAAAACTCTGAAAGGTATTATTGTATGTCAGAATTGCAAGACAAGATCTGTTAGTCCGTAATCGTATGTAATGGTGTTTGTATGTTCACGCATGGCTTTTCTTACGTCCCTAACAATTTACATATGGATTTTCTTACGATCCTAACGATACGTACCTTCAACCTTTTGGCAGGTATCTGGCTCCATAATGGTGAACTATGATTGGCTGGTAAAAGTGAAGTGACTAGGAGGTACCAATACGATGAGAAATAAGGGGTGTTGGGCAAATACAACAAACTACTAGAAAAGGGGTGCTGAAACTGCTTAATCAGAGCTGGCCACTGTGGGTAGGAGGTAATGCAATGTTACTAAATCCCAAAGGGAAGAGAGACTTCTGAAAGGATAATAAAACATTATAAGGCAAGTCTGACCATGCATTATAGCTGCATTATACCTGCAGGCTATAAGTAAAGTGTAACCAAACTTTAATCTCATCTTATTGTTAGCGTGGTGTTACATGAAACGTAATCAATATAGTTAAGTACATTCATATTTTTTATACACAATGAGCTGAAAACTTAGTTAAGATGGATGACTGTGACTGTAGTCAAGCTAAGAACCCAGCAGTAGAACTGAAGCTGTAATCATCACCATGGCTTTCATGTTGTGTGGAGCACTGTGAGAGCCAGAATATGCAGTAAATCATCACACATGGTATTTAACGTTTTACCAGGCATATCAAATCCTCTTACTGGATGGGGATTGTGTCGTTTAAAAGAAAATATATACTGCTCGTATAAAAGTCAGAAAAATTACTGATACACAAAACCCTGACCAATGCACCGCCCACAACTTTGCCTATTTGGGATAATATTATTATGATCAGTTTCTCTTAGCCAAACTAGTCATGAAATAGTATGTTACTCTACTATGTATGCATAAGGCTCATCCACAAACAGGCTATTTTCCAATGGGTTATACAGTATTTGCATGAAAAGCTCCACATCTATGAGTATATGAGCTATTTTCTCAATATGTACCAGCTTTTAAAGAAGTGCTCTGAAACTGAATACACAACCTATAAGCACTTTGTGACAAGGGCTGTAAAAAGGGCTTTAAAAATAAATACATTTGATTCGATTTTGATTTGAGAGCACATGTCAATCAGCAGTGGGGCCCCTTAGCGAGGGCCCTCTGATGCCTATGTCCAACTCTTATTATGCTTGCAATGTTAGCCAGAACATACAGAACCATATACATAATACATCAATATCATACATAAATTATCAAAAATATAAGTAATATATAGTAAAAGTAAGATGTTTATGTTGAGGGGCCACATACGGTCCCTGGTGTGCTGGTCTGTAAACTATTCATGCATATAGTGCAAAATTAGCTGGGGGATATTTTAGTATTGCTTGCTGTAAAAACAGTAAAACAGTGCCCTTATCACTATGCAGGAACTCATCAACACAGAATAATTGCCTTAAAGGGATACTAGTCATAGATGTTTTTTTAAATACTCTTCTCAACAGTTGATAACACTCAGTTATCGGTGGTGAGAATGAATGTCATTGCAAAATATAAAATATGTCAAAAATAAAGTACGTGTATGAAGCGTTGAGCTAGACCTGAACAATGGTGAATAATGTATTTTCCTTGGTCATCTGTTGTCATGTCACAGTCTTGGTTCAATGTTACAGAAATGTTACAATATGATCCACACTGCCATCATGTGGTCAAGTATTGAACTGCATTAACATCGAACCTCAGGACATCTATGAACAAGGCAAAACTGAAAACAAACAGCTGATCAGTAACAATCATGTAACAATATAACTATGTAAAATGTTGTTACGTAACTATGTAACAATGTAACAATACATGGGGGGAAGGGGTTCAAATTCATCTGACAAAACATGGGAGCACTGTCTCACAGAAGAAAACCATCAAAATAAATACACAAACTCAAATGCAGTCCCTGATTTAAATAGGTTTAGATGCTAGGTGGCCTTTCTCAAACAACCACAACATTTGGAAGAGGGCTTATACATGCTGGAATTGCTGAAATTAAACTTAGAATGGAAAATGCAATTCACATCTTCCATTAATTAAATAAAAGCAAATCAGCACCTATTCATCAAATGACAGTACATTAGGCTGCAGTGTGATTGAAACTGCAGTGGTTCCTATCTCTCCTCATGCCCAATGTTTAACAGTGGTGGCAGTGACTCGAGGGCTCCGCCCCCCCACCACCTGATCCAGGGACCACAACATGGCCGGGAGGCTGCTTCTGATGGGAATCAGCTCAGGCAGACGGGAAACCCAGGACGGCTTGTTCTCCCCAGTCCCACATACTGGGTCCCCAATTGCCACTCCTGGCACCAGCTCAATGGTATCCAGATCGAGGCCAGTGGAGAGCGGAGTGTAGCCCACAGTCGAGCCCCTTGGCTGGGTACCGCCTCGGAGCACGTGCCTCTGTATCTGGACACCATGGTGGAGACTCTTCCTCCGGGTCTTGCTGGGTAAAGCCTGGTGGGTGTGGGCAGTCAGGGGTGTGATGGTGGCTCGGCGTGCCATGCTGTGATGGTCCTGGTTGGGCCGGAGGAGGGCGGTGAGCCCCCCTGTTCTCTCCTTGGAGCGGTGTGAGGGCTGAGGCTCCAGGACCTCCACCTCGGGCCAGACGTGGTGTTGCGGTAGTCTAGCGGGGTCCAGTCTCCTAGGGACTGGGACCTCTCGTGGTCTACGCCCCCGAAGTTGGGGTACAGAGAGGTGCTGGAACTGCTGGGTTGGTCCACTAGGGGTGAACAAGGGTTTGTAGGTCTTCAGAGGTGGTGGTAGGGCCTTGTGTGTGCATGGTTGGGTCTGGGACTGTTTCCTCCTCCAGGCTTTATAGGTGGCTACAGTGAGGAAAGGTGAGGGTTGGACTTCCTCTGGTTCTATCTTCTCTGCCTTTTCTGGCTCCTCAGGTTCAGTTGAATCCACTATTATTTGTTGTGGTAGGACTGTTCTCTCTCTGTCTGGAGGCTCTGGCTTTGTAGGTGACTGGAACTTGCTGTCCTGTCTACTGGGAGGCTGGGGCTTGCTGTCCTGTCTACTGGGAGACTGGGGCTTGCTGTCCTGTCTGCTGGGAAACTGGGGCTTGCTCTCCTGTCTACTGGGAGACTGGGGCCTGCATTCCTGTCTACTGGGAGACTGGGGCTTGCTGTCCTGTCTACTGGAAGACTGGGGCTTGCTCTGGGTATCTGAGTCCCATGGATCAGCTGACTCTGCCAGGTGAAAATCCAGCAACTTCTGCAGAGACACAAAAACACATCAGGTATTAGTGTGTATCATCATGTATCATGCGTGTGATGTTGCAAGCATGCTTGTGACATACAGTACCAGTCAAAAGTTTGGACACACCTACACATTCCAGGGTTTTTCTTTATTTGTACTATTTTCTACATTGTAGAATAATCGTGAAGACATCAAAACTATGAAATAACACATATGGAATCATCTAGTAACCAAAAAATTGTGCAAAGCTGTCATCAAGGCAAAGGGTAGCTATTTTAATAATCTCAAATATAAAATATACTTTGATTTGTTTAACACTTTTTGGGATAGTACATGATTCCATATGTGTTATTTCATAGTTTTGATGTCTTCACTATTATTCTACAATGTAGAAAATAGTAAAAAAATAAAGAAAAACCCTGGAATGAGTAGGTGTGTCCAAACTTTTGACTGGTACTTTACATATGTGTGTTTATGCATCAATTGTTACCTGCAAAAGGGGTGTGTGTGAGCTCACACTGGTGTACCGGACAGGAACACAGCCCTCGGCCCATGAGTCGCTCTTACAGGGTTCAGGCTCTGTGTCCTCCCCCCACAAGGGGGCACTCTCTGGCCCCTCACCCTCATCCCTTGCCAGGAACAGCCAGTCAGCCATCTGCACCAGGCTTTCATAGGCCCAGGACGCTGTGAACGGCACCAGCTGGACAGAGACTCAGAGAGAGAGACAGAGACAGAAGGAGAGAGAGAGAATCATTTGTTTGAGATGTCAGGCACATGTAAGTTGGTGTTTCGACTGGTTAGGGGCATAGAAAGGTCCTTCCAAATGACACCCTATTCCCTAAATTATAAAAAATAAAAAATAAACAAATTGAAAATAGACTGTTAAATCACCAGGAATTTAGCAAAAAATATATTCCCACAAATAAAAAAAGAAACATACAGGTTACTGCCTAGATAATGGAAACACTTGAGGAAATGAGGAATATGAAGTATATTGAAAGTGGGTGCTTCCACACAGGTGTGGTTCCTGAGTTAATTAAGCAGTTAACATCCCATCATGCTTAGGATCATGTATACAAATTCTGGGTAGGCCATTATTTGGGACATTATTTTCGCTACCATGGCTTGCCCCCATAGGATGACCATGCCCCCATCCAAAGGGAACGAGTGGTCACTGAATGGTTTGATGAGCATGAAAACGATGTAAACCATATCCCATGGCTGTCTCCATCACCAGATCTCAACCCAATTGAACTCTTATGGGAGATTCTGGAGCAGTGCCTGAGACAGCGCTCTTTCCACCACCATCAACAAAACACCAGATTATGGAATTTCTTGTGGAAGAATGGTGTCGCACCCCTCCAATAGAGTTCCAGACACTTGTAGAATCTATGCCAAGGAGCATTGAAGCTGTTCTGGCTCGTGGTGGCCCAACACCCTATTAAGACACTTTATGTTGGTGTTTCCTTTATTTTGGCAGTTCCCTTTAGGTGATCATGTCTCAATGTAATCAGGGTATAGAATTATTGTTATTTTCAAATACTGTACAATCTCTTTTTGGGCTTAGTTCTAGTCAATTTGCAGTGTAGAAATTATTACAATTATGTTCCGGCTCCGACAAAAATCGTACCGCGGCTGAATCTAGTTGCCTACACCTGCCCTCAATAGTGCACCACTGTCAGTGACAGCTACACACCTGTTTTTGCAGGTACACCTGATAGCACCTGTCCATCACTGCAGCCTCCAGCTCTCCCATGATCTCCGCCACCACCTCCTCCCCATTGTCCTGTGTTGTCATGGTGACCCAAGCGGCTTCCGTGAGGCGACCTGGGACGATGTCCACCGTCTCCACATTCTGGACCGAGGGAGGGCGAGGAAGAGCGGGTGCCGGAACCAAGATGGCAGCACGACTCTTATCGCGAGATTTGGCCGCTGAGCGTGACATGATACCGAGGAGATGTTTTCTGCAGATGAATATTGATATTTATCAATTTGATACATACCGGTAGGTAATTCACTGAAGGATCTGAATTATTTATCACGAATTTGACAGTGGCACAATGTGTTAAATGTGTAATAATGTCTAACATATCCACCCGGGGAGGAAACGGTTTGAGATTCTTTGAAAAGCACTATATAAGTTGAATAAATTAGAATTACAATAATAATAATAATATTATTATTATTGACTTCATCGAGATTGTTTATGTTGTGAGTGGTATCCTCCTATGAGCATTGAAGCATCTACAGTAGGGCTGTAGATGCTTTAATGGTGAATGTCTTCTTGAGAAATTGCCAAAACAATTCAACATGCATGATGTGCCAGTGTCACAAAATTCTTTGAAGAACGCTCACCTCAAGAAAGTTCCATGAAATTCTTATTTCTAGAACCCCATACTCGATACTTTTCTGTCTTGCCTCCGCAATATTGTTTCCTTCATGTCCGTGGCGCTTGCGGTTGCTGAGCAACAGGCGTCTCTCCTGCAATATGACGTGGCAATTATTAACCAGAGCAATTCTACTAATAATAATGAAAATGTATTCAACTTTTATAACGCTATTTATTACATAAATAAGTTTAATACGCTTTAAACATAGCCAAAAAAACAAGCAATGTTTTAAATGGAAGGTCATGAGAGGGTCAGGAAAGTTAATGTCTTACATTTAAGGCATTTAGCACACCCTCTTATCCAGAGCGACTTACAGTTAGTGAGTGCATACATTATAAAAAAAAAAAATCATACTGGCCCCCATGGGAATCGAACCCACAACCCTGGCGTTGCAAACGCCATGCTCTACCAACTGAGCTAAATCCCTGCCGGACATTCCCTCCCCTACCCTGGAACATGCTGGGCCAATTGTGCGCCGCCCCATGGGTCTCCCGGTCGCGGCCGGCTACGACAGAGCCTGGATTCAAACCAGGATCTCTGTGCCACTCGGGAGAGTGTCTTGAGTGGTCATCAGAGGAAGGAGGTCAAAGGGGGAAAGCAAGCAAAGATGGTCGCTGAAACAAGCCAGGGGCAGGCAGGCAGCATGGTGTCTAGCTGTCCTTGCCATCTGTGTGGCTTCTCCATAGTAGGACTCAGATGAAGTTAGAGCTCAGCCACTTTTGAGGGGTGATACAGGCCAAATATAATCCTAGGCAAATCAAATCAATTTTTATTTGTCACATACACGTGCTTAGCAGATGCTTGTGCTTCTAGCTCCGACAGTGCAGTAATAACTAACAAGTAATATCTAACAATTTCACAACATATACCCAATACACACAAATCTAAGTAAGGAATGGAATTTAAGAATATATACATATATGGACAAGCAATGACAGAGCGGCATGGACTAAGATACAGTAGAATATTATAGAATACAGTATATACATACGAGATGAGTAATGCAAGATATGTAAACATTATTAAAGTGACTAGTGTTCCATTTCATAAAGTGTCCAGTGATTTCAATAGGCAGTAGCAGCCTCTAATGTGCTAGTGATGGCTATTTAACAGTCTGATGGCATTGAGATAGAAGCTGTTTTTCATTATCTCGGTCCAAGCTTTGATGCACCTGTACTGACCTTGCCTTCTGGATGATAGCGGGGTGAACAGGCAGTGGCTCGGGTGGTTGATGTCCTTGATGATCTTTTTGGCCTTCCTGTGACATCGGGTGCTGTAGGTGTCCTGGAGGGCGGCTAGTTTGCCCCCGGTAATGCGTTCGGCAGACCGCACCACCCTCTGGAGAGCCCTGTGGTTGCGGCCAGTACAGTTGCCGTACCAGGCGGTGATACAGCCAGACAGGATGCTCTCAATTGTGCATCTGTAAAAGTTTGTGAGGGTTTTAGGTGCCAAGCCAAATGTCTTCAGCCTCCTGAGGTTGAAGAGGCTCTGTTGCGCCTTCTTCACCACACTGTCTCCGTGGGTGGACCATTTCAGTTTGTCAGTGATGTGTACGCCAAGGAACCTGAAGCTTTTCACCTTCTCCACTGCGGTCCCGTCGATGTGGATATGGGGGTGCACCCTCTGCTGTTTCCTGAAGTCCACGATCATCTTTGTTTTGTTGACGTTGAGTGAGAGGTTATTTTCCTGGCACCACACTCCCAGAGCCCTCACCTCCTCCCTGTAGGCTGTCTCGTCATTGTTGGTAATCAAGCCTACTACTGTTGTGTCGTCTGCAAACTTGATGATTGAGTTGGAGGCGTGCTTGGCCACACAGTCATGGGTGAACAGGGAGTACAGGAGGGGGCTGAGCACGCTCCCTTGTGGGGCCCCAGTGTTGAGGATCAGCGAAGTGGAAATGTTGTTTCCTACCTTCACCACCTGGGTGCGACCCGTCAGGAAGTTCAGACCCAGGGCCTCGAGCTTAATGATGAGCTTGGAGGGTACTATGTTGTTGAATGCGGTGGCACTGTGTTATCCTCAAAGCGGGCGAAGAAGGTGTTTAGCTTGTCTGGAAGCGAGACGTTGGTGTCGGCGATATGGCTGGTTTTCCTTTTGTAGTCCGTGATTGTCTGTAGACCCTGCCACATACGTCTCGTGTCTGAGCCGTTGAATTGCGACTCCACTTTGTCTCTATACTGATGTTTTGCCAGTTGAATTGCCTTGTAGAGTGAGTAGCTACACTGTTTGTATTCTGCCATATTCCCAGTCCCCTTGCCATGGTTAAATGCGATGGTTTGCGCTTTCAGTCTTGAGCGAATGCTGCCATCTATGCACGGTTTCTGGTTAGGGTAGGTTTTAATAGTCACAGTGGGCACAACATCTCCTATACACTTCCTGATAAACTCAGTCACCGTTTCAGTGTATTCGTCTAAATTATTTTCGCAAGCTACCTGGAACATATCCCAGTCCGCGTGATCAAAACAATCTTGAAGCGTAGATTCCGATTGGTCAGACCAGCATTGAATAGTCCTTAGCACGGGTACTTCCTGTTTGAGTTTATGCCTATGGGAAGGGAGGAGCAAAATGGAGTCGTGGTCAGATTGCCGAAAGGAGGGCGGGGGAGGGCCTTATAACCATCCCGGAAGTTTGAATAACAATGGTCGAGGATTTTAGCAGCCCGAGTACAACAGTCGATATGTTGATAGAACTTCGGCAGCCTAGTCCTCAAATTTGCTTTGTTAAAATCCCCGCCTACAATAAATGCAGCCTCAGGATATGTGGTTTCCAGTTTGAATAAAGTCCAGTGAAGTTCTTTTCTCTCCAAAACTCTTGAGCGTGCCGTCTTTAGCCAACTCTCTTGCTATCTCTCTCAGAATGACCTTCTTGATCCAAACCAGTCAGGTTTCAAGACTGGTCATTCAACTGAGACTGCTCTTCTCTGTGTCATGGAGGCTCTCCGCACTGCTAAAGCTAACTCTCTCTCCTCTGCTCTTGTCCTCCTCTCCACCCTCTCCGAGTTGGGCATCTCCGGCGCGGCTCACTCTTGGATTGCGTCCTACCTGACCGGTCGCTCCTACCAAGTGGCATGGCGAGAATCTGTCTCCGCACCACGTGCTCTCACCACTGGTGTCCCCCAGGGCTCAGTTCTAGGCCCTCTCCTATTCTCGTTATACACCAAGTCACTTGGCTCTGTCATATCCTCACATGGCCTCTCCTATCATTGCTACGCAGACGACACACAACTTATCTTCTCCTTTCCCCCTTCTGATAACCAGGTGGCGAATCGCATCTCTGCATGTCTGGCAGACATATCAGTGTGGATGACGGATCAGCACCTCAAGCTGAACCTCGGCAAGACGGAGCTGCTCTTCCTCCCGGGGAAGGACTGCCCGTTCCATGATCTCGCCATCACGGTTGACAACTCCGTTGTGTCCTCCTCCCAGAGTGCGAAGAGCCTTGGCGTGACCCTGGACAACACCCTGTCGCTCTCCGCTAACATCAAGGCTCTACAACATTCGGAGAGTACGACTCTGCCTTACACAGGAAGCGGCACAGGTCCTAATCCAGGCACTTGTCATCTCCCGTCTGGATTACTGCAACTCGCTGTTGGCTGGGCTCCCTGCCTGTGCCATTAAACCTCTACAACTCATCCAGAATGCCGCAGCCCATCTGGTGTTCAACCTTCCCAAGTTCTCTCACATCACCCCGCTCCTCCACACACTCCTCTGGCTTCCAGTTGAAGCTCGCATCTGCTACAAGACCATGGTGCTTGCCTACGGAGCTGTGAGGGGAACGGCACCTCCGTACCTTCAGGCTCTGATCAGTCCCTACACCCAAATGAGGGCATCGCGTTCATCCACCTCTGGCCTGCTGGTCCCCCTACCTCTGCGGAAGCATAGTTCCCGCTCAGCCCAGTCAAAACTGTTCGCTGCTCTGGCACCCCAATGGTGGAACAAGCTCCCTCACGACACCAGGACAGCGGAGTCACTCACCACCTTCCGGAGACACTTGAAACCCCACCTCTTTAAGGAATACCTGAGATAGGATAAAGTAATCCTTCTACACCCCGTACCCCACCCCAAAGAAAGAAATAAAGGAAACATATTGTAAAGTGGTTATCCCACTGGCTATAAGGTGAATGCACCAATTTGTAAGTCGCTCTGGATAAGAGTGTCTGCTAAATGACGTAAATGTAAATGTAAATGTAAGTTCTTTGAGGGCCGTCGTGGTATCGGCTTGAGTGGGGATATACACGGCCGTGACTATAACCGAAGAAAATTATCTTGGGGGATAATACGGTCAGCATTTGATTGTGAGGTATTCTAGGTTGGGTGAACAAAAGGACTTGAGTTCCTGTATGTTACTACAATTACACCATGAGCCGTTAATCATAAAACACACACCTCCGCCCTTCTGCTTCCTGGAGAGATATTTATTTCTGTCTGCGCGATGAACTGAGAACCCGTCTGGCTGGACCGATTTCGACAGAATATCCCCAGAGAGCCATGTTTCCGTGAAACAAAGTATGTTACAGGCCCTGATGTCTCTCTGGAAAGAAATCCTTGCCCTGAGCTCGTTGACTTTGTTATCCAAAGACCGAACATTAGCGAGTAGTATACTTGGAAGCGGTGGGTGGTGTGCGCGCCTCCTAAATCGAACCAGCAGGCCGCTCCGAGTGCCTCTCCTCCGCCAACGATGTTTTGGGTCAGCCGCTGGGATCAGTTCAATTGCCCTTGGGAGATCAAACAAAGGCTCTGTTTCGTGAAAGTCATATTCCTGGTCGTAATGCTGGTGAGTTACCGCCACTCTGATATCCAATAGTTTTTCCCGGCTGTATGTAATGATACAAAACCCTTTCTAAGCTAATAATGTAAAGAATAATACACAAAAAAACTAAATACCACAACGTTTCCTAAGAGCTAGGTCGTGAGGCCACCATCTTTGTCGGCGCCAGGTTGTCGCCTACCATTAAACGTCTGACTGACATGACGTGATACCAATGCTTTACTAACTTCTGTGTGACGCCTGCACATTAATAAAATGATGCTGTTTCCTACCATTGACCGTGTAACTAGCATGTCATCATACCAATGCCTTACTAAAGTCTGTGTGACGCCTGCATGTTAATAAAAATCATAAGGTGCATATTTATATTAATTAAATCTCAACCATAGATTCCGGTGTAGCCACATCGAGCTATAGTGTCGCCTACAACTTGTGTATTTCCGGTTATCATGGCCTAGAAAAGATTAGGTCCAATCCATAGGTAATCTGGCTTTCCCTCAACACCTCATGGGATGGTACGTTATCGCATCTCGCTGTATACAGATCTAAACATTGTTAGCCACTTACAGACTGTGTTGTTGTCAGTTCCCAGTATGTCAGACAACCAATAGGAGTTGTGTTCGTGACTTTCAGTCTAATAGACGAGTTCATAGGATTTCCCAGAGGGTCCGTGCTATCTGGGATCCTTGGATGTCCCTACCTTACCTCAATCAAGTGGAAATGTAAAATGAAATGGTTAAGGTAAGGGTTAAGTTGTCACGACTTCCTCCCAAGCTGCCTACTCTCCTTGTTCGGGCAGGCTTTGGCGTTCAACGTCACCTGCCTTCTATCCACTGCCGCTCCTCATATCTTCATTCCATTTGTTTCGTCTTGTTTATTGTAGAGGAGATTATAGCTCGGTGGAGCTCGATTCTATTGTGTATCGCTGGGTTATTCACCCGTGTGCCTTTATTTCCCCAGTGCGCTGTTTGTCCGCACTGGTGTGTATTACGCATTGCTGTGTACCTCTGTTTATTGATTAAGCCATTTATTCCGTGATTTCCTCTCCTGCGTCTGACTCCGTCCAACATCACCCGCTACATAAATTTAGTGTTAGGTAAGGGTTATGGTTAGAGTTTAGGGTTCAGGGTTCAGGGTAGGGATGTCCCAAGGAATCCTGATAGCGGTGACCGTTCATAGAGTGAGAGATGGGCACGGTATTTGAGAGATCGTCGGCAACACAGACATTCATTTGTTTGTTTTTTAACAGGAAAAACTATGGCAAAGAAATGGTACACCACACAACAAGCGGCAGACGCGATTTTCAAGTGTCTGCCCCAGATAGTTTCCTTAGAGACAATTAAAATAATTACCAAGATGTCCTTGATCTGATTGAGGAGTAAGTATATTTAAGTTGTGATAATGTTATGAAATATTTAGGCCTACTGTGTTGATAAGTCGGTTCTCCCGAGTGGCGTAGTGGTCTAAGGCTGCAGTGCTAGCTGTGCCACTAGAGATCCTGGTTCGAATCCAGGCTCTGTCGTAGCCGGCCGCGACCGGGAGACCCATGGGGCAGCGCACAATTGGCCTAGGGTAGGGGAGGGAATGGCCGGCAGGGATGTACCTCAGTTGGTAGAGCATGAGGGTTGTGGGTTTGATTCCCACAGGGGGTATGAAAAATAATGTATGCACTCACTAACTGTAAGTCGCTCTGGATAAGAGCGTCTACTAAAATGTAAAATAAGGCAAGTTTGGTTTATTTGAAACAAATTATTTTTTGCTGACTTGATAACGTATTGTCGAAGGCACGTAGGCAATATTATTTACTGTGTCGATAGCGGAGTAGGCTAGTGTACAATAATAATGTAATTTGACGTGCTAGTATTATTTATTTCATGGATGAATTAAATTGTAAATGAAAATATACACACGTGGTGCTATAGGATATATATATATTTTACATTGTAATGCATTACCCCTACATGCCATTGTGTGCTGGAGCTGTGGGTTTATTTTTGCACTGTCAGTAGGCCTACACATTCACACCCACACTGAATTAAATGGGGAAAGGAGGGAAAGGAGGTAAAACATACAACTTCGATTGAAGACCTAAAATCCCGCTTGACAAGGCCAATGAAATCATAACAGTATCCTATTATAGTGTGGATACAGGAGTAACCTATTCTACAATAATGTAACTGTATGTGCTGGTATTGTTTATTTATTTGATAAATGAAAATGTAAATGTGGATGGGTACGCTACTTCATTCAATGATTACGGTATTGTACAAGATACAGGAGTAGCCTATAGTCTACAGTAATAACGTCATTGAATATGCTATAGTATAATGTATTTCATTGATTAATGAAATTGTAAATAGGGATGGGTAGGCTAGTAAATACTGAATGTCTTGCTGTCTCTGGGATCATGTTAATGAAGGATTTTCAGCTGTTGAACTATGGCAATGTCAAACTAATGTCTAAATCTGTCTTTATTTTAGTCAAGAAGATGTGATGAGCCAGAGCAACTGATCAGCTTCACTGCAGCTGTTCAACCCAACACCCCCACCGCTCTCCCTCCACAAGCAACCACATCCGCTTCTCCTGTTCAACTAATTTGCCGCCACACAGAAAAGGACTGTACATACCCATATGCCCATCTCAGTACAACATGATCCTTTCAAGGCCTCAGTTGGATGCCTAAAATGTGAGAAATGTAAACAAGATGCTACAGTAGTGTGTGTGTATGTGTGTGTGTATGGATGGAGTTCCAAGAAAAGACATGAGTGTGATGTGTCCCTCTGTGTATATGTTGAAATGGAAGATGGCAAAGGAGATAGTGATGTGGGTGACAGCATATGAAAATAAAGACCCCATGGGATCTAAAATGAGTGTGGAGTGCCCTCGTGTCTCCTTTTTGTCATTGTTGATGAAAATGTATGTCAATGATGAGAGGAATGTAGCTTAAAAAGAAATATGTATGTTTCTGTTGATTTTGTTTTGTACTGTTGAAAAACAGATGTGGGCAGTAGTATCCAAAATATATATTTGTTTGTTTCATGGATTTGTACCAAACACTGGCACAGTTATTTTCAAGACCTGGGGAACCACAATCTGGTATATAATATCTAATTCGCTTTGGTTTGCAGTGTTTTTCACAATTTAAACCAAATTATTTCTACTTGAAATTCCAGAAAATGATGTCATGGCTTTAGAAGCTTCTGATAGGCTAATTGACATCATTTGAATCAATTGGAGATGTACCTGTGGATGTATTTCAAGGCCTACCTTCAAACTCAGTGCCTCTTTGCTTGACATCATGGGAAAATGAAAAGAAATCAGCCAAGACCTCCACAAGTCGGGTTCATCCTTGGGAGCAATTTCCAAACGCCTGAAGGTACAACGTTCATCTGTACAAACAATAGTACGCAAGTATAAAAACCATGGGGCCACGCAGCCGTCATACCGCTCAGGAAGGAGACGCGTTCTGTCTCCTAGAGATGAACGTACTTTGGTGCGAAAAGTGCAAATCAATCCCAGAACAACAGCAAAGGACCTTGTGAAGATGCTAGAGGAAACGGGTACAAAAGTATCTATATTCACAGTAAAACAAGTCCTATATCGACATAACCTGAAAGGCCGCTCCGCAAGGAAGAAGCCACTGCTCCAAAACCGCCATTAAAAAACCCAGACTACGGTTTGCAACTGCACATGGGGACAAATATCGTACTTTTTGGAGAAATGTCCTCTGGTCTGATGAAACAAAAATAGAACTGTTTGGCCATAATGACCATCGTTATGTTTGGAGGAAAAAGGGGTTGGTTGCAAGCCGAAGAACACCATCCCAACCGTGAAGCACGGGGGTGGCAGAATCATGCTGTGGGGGTGCTTTGCTGCAGGAGGGACTGGTGCACAAAATAGATGGCATCATGAGGAAGGAAAATTAGGTGGATATATTGAAGCAACATCTCAAGACATCAGTCAGGAAGTTAAAGCTTTGTCGCAAATGGGTCTTCCAAATGGACAATGAACCCAAGCATACTTCCAAAGTTGTGTCAAAATGGCTTAAGGACAACAAAGTCAAGGTATTGGAATGGCCATCACAAAGCCCTGACCTCAATCCTATAGAAAATGTGTGGGCAGAACTGAAAAAGTGTGTGCGAGCAAGGAGGCCTACAAACCTGACTCAGTTACACTAGCTCTGTCAGGAGGAATGGGCCAAAATTCACCCAATTTATTGTGGGAAGCTTGTGGAAGGCTACCCGAAACATTTGACCCAAGTTAAACAATTGAAAGACAATGCTACCAAATACTAATTGAGTGTATGTAAACTTCTGACACACTGGGAATGTGATGAAATAAATAAAAGCTGAAATAAATCATTCTCTCTACTATTATTCTGACATTTCACATTCTTAAAATAAAGTGGTGATCCTAACTGACCTAAGACAGGGAATTTTTACTAGGATTAAATGTCAGGAATTGTGAAAAACTGAGTTTAAATGTATTTGGCTAAGGTGTATGTAAACTTCAGACTTCAACTGTACATAACGGGGAATTTATCAACATGAACAAAGGGTAGCCTAAACAATTCACACGACACAATAAATGTGCATGATTTGTCGGGAGACAGAAACATGCATTTAGTGGGTCTTTGCCACACACCTCCTTGGCTGGAATTTTTTGTATGGTACTCAATACACATAGCCTAATCTTTACAAGGAATAGGCCTAGGCGTAACCTTAAAAACGTGGTCAACTATAAAGCAGTAGTCATTTATGGAAAACAAATTAAAAATCAAAGGGCCCATGCGGAGCATTGAAACCAATTCTTATTTTTGCTGATGCCTGTTTATTCATAAAAAGCAGAAGATAGTAAATATAATTAATCACAACGGTTCGCCTATGCAAATTAATAGAAAAACATTCACACCTTATTAATAGGACTACATTTAGCCTACTTGGGAACACATACAGTGCCTTCGGAATGTATTCAGACCCCTTGACTTTTTCCACATTTTGTAACTTTATAGACTTATTCTAAAATGGATTAAATAAAAAAACAATCCTCAGCAATCTACACACAATACCCCATAATGACGAAGTGAAAACTGGTTTTTAGACATTTTTGCAAATATATAAAAATAAATAAAAAAAATGAAATACCTTATTTACATAAGTATTCAGACCCTTTGCTTTGAGACTCGAAATTGAGCTCAGGTGCATCCTGTTTCCATTGATCATCCTTGAGATGTTTCCACAACTTGATTGGAGTCCACCTGTGGTAAATTCAACTGATTGGACATGATTTGGAAAGGCACACACCTGTCTATATAAGGTCCCACAGTTAACAGTGCATGTCAGAGCAAAAACCAAGCCATGAGGTCGAAGGAATTGTCCGTAGAGCTTCGAGACAGGATTGTGTCGAGGCACAGATCTGGGAAAGGGTACCAAAAAGTTTCTGCAGCATTGAAGGTCCCCAATCCAAGAACACAGTGGCCTCCATCATTCTTAAATGGAATACGTTTGGAACCATCAAGACTCTTCCTAGAGCTGGCTGCCCGGCCAAACTGAGCAAACGGGAGAAGGGCCTTGATCAGGGAGGTGACCAAGAACCCTATGGTCACACTGACAGAGCTCTAGAGATCCTCTGTGGAGATGGGAGAACCTTCCAGAAGGACAACCATCTCTGCAGCACTCCACCAATCAGGCCTTTATGGTAGAGTGGCCAGATGGAAGCCACTCCTCAGTAAAAGGCACATGACAGCCCGCTTGGAGTTTGCCAAAAAGCACCTAAAGACTCTCAGACCATGAGAAACAAGATTCTCTGGTCTGACGAAACCAAGATTGAACTCTTTGGCCTGAATACCTAGCTTCACTTCTGGAGGAAACCTGGCACCATCCCTACGGTGAAGCATGGTGGTGGCAGCATCATGCTGTGGGGATGTTTTTCAGCGGCAGGGACTGGGAGACTAGTCAGGATAGAGGCAAAGATGAACGGAGCAAAGTACAGAGTGATCCTTGATGAAAACCTGCTCCAGAGCGCTCAGGACCTCAGACTGGGGCAGAGGTTCACCTTCCAACAGGACAATAACCTTAAGCACACAGCCAAGACAACGCAGGAGTAGCTTCGGGACAAGTCTCTGAATGTCCTTGAGTGGCCCAGCCAGAGCCCGGACGTGAACCCGATCAAACAAATCTGGAGAGACCTGAAAATAGCTGTTCAGCAATGCTCCCCATCCAACTTGACAGAGCTTGAGAGGATCTGCAGAGAATGGGAGAAACTCCCCAAATACAGGTGTGCCAATCTTGTAGCATCATACCCAAGAAGACTCAAGGCTGTAATCACTGCCAAAGGTGCTTCAACAAAATACTGAGTAAAGGGTCTGAATACTTATATAAATGTGATATTTCAGTATTGTTTGGATCCTGAGTGCACATAACGCTCAGGCAGAAGTTGATTGAAAAACTATTTTGGCCCGATAAGTTGACTAAAGCAGAAACAGACTTATGGGGTATTGTGTGTAGATTGATTAAAATATATACATATATATCATTTTTAAATAAGGCTTTAACCTAACAAAATGTAGAAAAGTCAAGGAGTGTGAATACTTTCCGAAGGCACTGTATAGACTTGGGGAAAAGTCAAAGGATCCTAGTCAGGCTATTGTTTGTCAAATCCAGATTAATGATATGCCCTCATGTGTATCAAATCTGTAATCAATAGTGGGCTAAATCAATGAGAAATATAGCAGAAATGTTCAGGCTTTGTCATAATCTGTGATCAAAATAGGCCGGGGTGTTTTAGGTACCGTTTTGGCTATAGGTTGTGTAATAACGAAACTGCTCTGAAATTAATAGCCTGATTCAATGCGATTCTGTTGAGAAAATAAAATGTATTTATCTGTTCAACTGTTTGGTCTATGAATAGACCCATACCGCTTCTATACTAGGCATAGCCTACCGCTAATATTCTAAATTACAGAGCATTTAAAACAACCATAATTTCTGTGGGATAATGACACTTGCTTTACATATAAAGGTGAATGTTTTCATAAGTCTATAGGCCTACCATGAACCCATGTTGAGGCTGAGCAAGACCTTCGATAGGCTAGTAGACTATGCAGAAATCATTTTTGAGTTAATAATTGTTATAGCTGAGATCGCTTTATATAATCTGGACCATATGCCTATATCCTCACATACCACCTCAATTCAAGTCCTGCTTTTAACAATAAGACATTTCCACAGAAATTGATAGTCTAAGAAGTGCATGGTGACCGTGATTGTGTCTGTTAAACAGATAAACTGGGAACTCTGAGAAAAAAACGAGGTCAAATCATGACATCAATGATTTTCAGGTCGGAAAGTTGGAGAAAGATGCCAGAGTTTCCAAATTGGAATTCCGAGTTGAATGACCGTTCAAAACTATTATTCCAAGTCGGAGCTAGTTTTTTTTCTGAATATCCAGTTGTTTTGAACGCGCCACTAGAGACCTAGGCTACCTCTTATTTCTGAATAGGTCTCCCTCCGACAAAGAAGCCCTCATCTACACAGTAATGGTGGCTGGCTGCAAATCAACTTGCCTAATATATTTTTTATAGATTACTCTGGCAATTAAAAATATATTTTAAAAATAATGTACAGGTAGACGTCAGTAGAGGCATTCATGGAGAGATCTTTCATAATCAACTTACACACAAACTGACACTTGAAATGTCAGTGTCACATGTACAAGACCTAAATACTATGTCTACATGATGTGTATGTGTCACGTGACATGAAAGTGAAGTGAAGGGGTAGGCAATTTGACACCTTAGAAAAAAACTTGTCTGCATTGACAGTCCATGTTAATTCATGGCGGTATCTTATGGCACTAGGAAGATGTTAGATGACTTGGTGAGAGATATCAGTAGCTTCACTAGGCTTAATTTTGGCATGAATCACTCCCCATAGCCACTGGTGTAGCTAGCTAGCTACTACTTCACTACTACCAAAATGAAGCACCCACTTGGGTGAAGCTACGGCAGTCACGCACACACACTGAGCTGCCTGGCGGACGGAGGAGTGGCCAATGGCCACTGCGCTCTCTCATGAACGGTAATCCAACGACAGTTCACAACATTCCCAAAGACGCACTAAACCTAACGCTAACTCACAAAACAAAGTGTAGGGATAGTGCAATATTCTGTTTTCTTGTGGAGTAACATTGGTTTATGTCCTTTATTACTATTATCAGTAAGCGTAGCCTATGTATCCTGCGAACTGACTGGAGTGGATGAAGCAACTCAACTTTTTTAAAGTCACCGTTATATATAATGCAAGCAATTCATTTAGACTTCTACAGCCTATCTGCTGACGGCGAAAGAGGACGTTCTGAACCCGCGTTCATCAATGAATTGGTATGATTACGGACAAGATGTATTCATAACCTATCCAATAGTATTTTATTAATTGTGTATTTGATAACCAATTTGTTTTATATTCTATGTTGTCAATACACTTTTCAACTAGTTTGTCCTAGTTCTGCGCTGTGTATTTAAATTCCAATAGGCTATTGTTGTTTTTTAAAGGAAATGTAGATTGGGTAGACATTCTGTGATAGTCAGCAGCTGTTTGTATTTATTAGGATTATATTTCAGATGAAGACAAATAGTTGCAAACGATTACTGTTATAGTTTACTGAGTACATTCTTTAAATTGAGGGGGCAAAACACTTCCTAGCAGAGGATGGTTTCGATCCATCGACCTCTGGGTTATGGGCCCAGCACGCTTCCGCTGCGCCACTCTGCTATAGCGACTTTTTGCCATTTCTATGATTTATACCTTTTCTATAAGTAGCGCGCTCCCACCGTTCGAAAATGTTTTCACATTTCTTTCTCATGGTAGTGTACTGTAACCTATGCCTACATTCTAACCACAGATAGAGCAAGGAGGAAGATGTTTCACCAGATGTATAAATCTGAAGGATCCGGTTGGACTTTCGACTCCCCACCAAATATGGTGAGGAGAGGAAGCCCAGTAGCCGGCAGTGGGAGAAAATGTAGGGAGATGGAACTGGGCCGACATTCTGCTGATTTTCTCCTCGAAGAAAAGCCCGATCTCAATACACTTTTCTGATCCCAAAACTACAAACTGTCACGAATAGAGTGCACTAAGTTTTGTAGACTTGACCATTTGCCAAGTTTAATAATTTGTTTTGTTTACAAGGTGTGCAAGGGCAAATTTAGCTATTGCACATGCGCACTTCACAGAGAAGGAATTCCCTAGAACGCGCCAATAGGATCTCGCTAGCTCGTGCTTGGCTCTGCCCACCTCCTTGCTTGTTCTGCCCACTGTGCATAATTTGACTATCTGACCATCATTGGACTATATACTGTATATAAACCAATTCGCTATAGGCCTACTCACAACATGAACTGATGAAGTTCATTTCTAAACATTTAATTTCAAATCTTAAAAGTCAGCAGACCTACACAATCAATGTGCATTGCAATATTAGCCTAAAGGCAAGGGGGCATTTTGTACAGACTAAGAAGATGACTCATGTTATGCCCATGGTGACTTAATTGGTGTGATGGACAAAATGTTAACTTATTAGAGTGAAATAACATTATGTGTTTAGTTTTATTCCAGTCGAATTCAACAGTTTTAAATTTGCAGAACTCAAAATCAGAGAGTTCACAGAGGCAGCACATTCAACTCTCTAATAGACTTTAAGCAATAATCATCAAACTTTTCCCATTCTGCTTTATGAAAGCACCATTTTCTGAATGGTACCCTATCTGGAATAGTAAAATCACAGTTCATGATACACGGAATCGGGAAACGATCACTTCCAACAGTAGTATCATTCATTACATTACATTCACTCATAGATGTAATAGAGTTAAAAGCCAGTGTGAGGTCCAGGCAGGATGTAACCCCTCTAAAAACATCAACTCTTGTACCACATCCATCATTAAGACATACTAATGCTCGTTTCCATCATATCTTCCACAATAATACCATTAGCATCTGTATGTGTGTTTCCCCATTAACTATTATGTGCATTAAAGTCGCCTCACAGTATCTCTCTAGAGTCCAATCCTCCTGATATTTCATCAACATCGCTACAGATAGTTGATGACAATGGTTGTAAAAATGTTGCAACTTAATATTACTACCTGCACTGTAGATTTCCATCATCACACATTCCTATTCAGATTGGACAGGTATATTACGATATACAAGGCCTTCCCTTATGAACTACCTCAACCACCACCCTGTCCAATTGATCTATCAGATCTGATTGAACAATAACCAGGAATAATAACATCAAGATGTGGTGTAAGCCACGTTTCTTGAACACATATCATATCAGGTTTGATCTCTAAATCAATTACATATTTCTTAAACTCCTGACCGTTAGCAATAAGGCTTCTGGCATTCCACTGAAAGATGAAAAAAAAAAAACATAACAAGAGTGTGCAAAGCTGTCATCAAGGCAAAGGGTGGCTACTTTGAAGAATCTCAAATATAAAATATATTTTGATTTGTTTAACACTTTTTTGGTTACTACATGATTCCATATGTGTTATTTCATAGTTTTGATGTCTTCACTATTATTCTACAATATAGAAAATAGTAAAAATAAAGAAAAACCCTGGAATTAGTTGGTGTGTCCAAACTTTTGACTGGTACTGTAAATGTTATATTTTTGCCTGTTTTGCATGTTATTTCGGCATTAATACGTGTCACATATCAGTTTGCAAACAATGTAAAAATAATAATAATTGAGTTAATAAAGCCGCATGCAAACATGGTCTCTTTTTTGCTTTCTTGAGTTAGGCAGTTCCAAAATGCAGGTGTTTCAGCCTAGCTCACTGCTTTCTGTGGTGGTGGGGCAGCCAGCGGAAAACACAGAGCGTAGGGGTTGGTAATGTTCTCTAGTTGCGCCGTGATTGGCTCATTGTTCTGTCACTCATGGGGACACTACGTCACCGCAAAATCTATGGGGAGAGCTCAAAAATTCAAGCCCATTGGGTGCTGCTATAGAGTTACATTAGAAATGCCCATCCAAGAAGGCTCAAGGTCATTGGCCACAGATAAAATGACGTCAAATCGCATATCTATCGTAGCTTTGATTGGACTGATCATGTCAGCATTATACTTTCAAAATCTTAGCTAGCAAGCTAGACAAGCAGTCATCATCATGAATCACGTTGACAATCTACTGGCAAATTCTTTTCAATCCTTGTCATATGAAGAGCAATTATAGATCAAACGTATCGGTGCTCATCGGCCATTGGACATAAACATTACACAACAAGTTGGAAATCGCAAATTCAACAATGAGTGGTTTGGAAGGGATCAGCGGCTAACTGCAAGCGTTGCAAAGCAATCACTAGCCTGCTATTCAGTGGAGTGGGTGTGTGGTCCAAGTCTGGGTTTAAGGGTCTCTTTTCCAAGTTTAAAAGGATAAACATTCACATGCCATGGGCCAGAAAAGGTTGAATACGTTGGCCATGCTGTTAATCCAACATGACTTCTGCCGCATTCAAAACAACTGGAAACTCAGAACTGGGAAATCTCAGACTTCAGTGAGTTCAACACAACTGGGAACTCTGAAAAAAACAAGCTCAGACTGGGAAAATATGTTTTCAACGGTTATCCAACTCGGAATTCCAAGTTGGGAACTCGGGCCTCTTTCTAGAGCGCCGACCTGAAGTTCACTGACGTCATGATTCGACCTTGTTTTTTTTCCGAGTTCCCAGTTGTCTTGAAAGCAACATAAATCCATAATGCCAGACTTTGATGACAGAATTTGCCCACAAGGACCGCCACACCACCTTCCTGTTCAAGTGAGCACACCACAACAACGTGAGTCCAAAAATGTATTGTATGCTGCTGCATAAATGCATCTAAAAATATATATAATTTGTTTGCCCCTCCAAGAATTACATGTTAAAATCGCCACGGCTTGCTGAACATGGTCAGCACTGAATATGAACAGTCTACCATTACCAATTAACCAGGCTAATGTGACTTCACCTATCTCTTTCTTAATGGCATTGGTTAATCGAATAGGGTGTAGATGCGACCCCGTGGTCGCATCAAACACGATTACAACTTCACTCTCCGACACATCATTACTTTGGTTTTCACTATCTTCACCCTCTTCACGCTCTCAACACTAGAAGTGCCACTGCTGTTAGCAGCGCTTATGGCAGGGACATTATTTTCCTTTTCCTTTTCACCACAGACCATCCAGGTCCTTGACTTTAATCATCCCCACCCATACCATCAGAACTATCATCCATGTCGACCACAGTCCAGCACAGCTGTTGCTAAACTGCCTACAATATAGAACGATCGATTCTGTTTCGCTTCTCCACCACCAACCCTTGAGCCCACTCTCGACTCCTTCTCAAAACCCATTGGATGAGAAAGCCAGTGGTCCCGCCCCTCTGACCTTCTCCTCCAATGGGTTCTCTCATGCACTCTCATGAACGGTAATCCAACGACAGGTTCACAACATTCCAGAAGACGCGCTAAACATATGGCAATTTACAAAACAGTGCAATATTCTATTTTATAGTGGAGTAGTATTGGTTAATGTCCTTTTTTCCTATTTTCAGTAAGCGTAGCCTATGTATCCTGCGAACTGACTGGAGTGGATGAAGCAATTCAGCTTTTTTTAAGTCACCTTTATAATGCAAGCAATTAATTTAGACTTCTCTCTGGCTGTAGAAGTCTAAACGGCGAAAGAGGACGTTCTGAACCCACGTTCATCAATTAATTGGTATGATTACGGACAAGATTTATTCACATCTCCAAGAGTATTTTATTAATGTTGTATGTCATAATTAATTTGCACGTGCTTTATAATCTGTTGTCAATACACTTTTTAATTAGTAGTCTTAGTTTTGCGCTGTATATTTCTATTCCAAAACTAGCCTATTCTTGTTTTTTTAAAAGAAATGTAGATTAGGTAGGCATTCTGTGACAGTCAGCAGCTGTTTGTATTTATTAGGATTACATTTGACATTAAGACAAATAGTTGCAAACTATTACTTTTATAGTTTACTGAGTATATTCTATAAAGTATTTGAAATTTAGAGGGCAAAATAAACTTTTAGCAGAGGATGGTTTCGATCCATCGACCTCTGGGTTATGGGCCCAGCACGCTTCCGCTGCGCCACTCTGCTGTAGCAACGTCGGAGTAATTGAAAGGGTATATATATTTTCTGTATGTAGCGCGTCCCCATTGGTTGAAAATGATGACGTTTTTTACATGCTTGTGTAGCCTATGCCTACAGGGTCAGTGCTATCCGGGATCCTACATCTGTATTCCTTGCTCTTGGGGTTTTAGGCTGGGTTTCTGTGTAAGCACTTTGTGACATCTGCTAATGTAAAAAGAGCTTTATAAATACATTTTATTTAAGTTTTATTGATCCTTGGGACGTCCCTACCCGAAACCTTACACTAACCATAACCCTTACCTAACCGTAAACTTAACTATTTTAAATGTCAACTTCAATGGGGTAGGGACGTCCCAAGGATTCTCGATAGCACGGACCATGCCTACAGTCTCACCATAGATAGAACAAGAAGCCAGATGTTTCACCGGATGTATAAATCTGAAGCATCCGGTTGGTATTTCCACCCCCCACCAATTGGTGAGGAGAGGAATCCAAGTGAGTATGGAGCGAGATGGAACTGGGCCGACATTTTGCTGATTTTCTCCTCGAAGAAAAGCTCGATCTGAATACATTTTTCTGGTCTCAAAACTACAATCTGTCACGAACAGAGTATACTACGTTTTGAAGACTTGACCATTTGACCATTCAAAAAATGTCGTTGTTTACAAGGAGTGCAAGGGCGAATTTAGTTATTGCACATGCGCATTTCACATAGAAGGCGTTCCCTAACAGAAATATGCAAATACATGTTAGATCGCGCCATAGGATCTCGCTAGCTCATGCTAGGCTCTGCCTATCTCCTTGCTTGTGCTACCCACTATGCTTAATTTGCTCACATTGAAAATGAAACGGATGAACTATCTTGGGTTAGTTATAAATATATTTTGTCTCACTGTCTCTGCCATCATTGGACTATCTACAGATATATAAGTCAATTCACTATAGGCCTACTCTCAACATCAACTAATGAAGTTAATTTCTAACCTTAATTTCATTTCAAACTTTAAAAGTCACCAGACCTACACAACCAATGTGCATTGCAATGTAAAGAATAGTAGCCTAAATGCCAGGGGACATTTTGCACAGACAAATAATATATGACTCATGCTATGCCCTATGGCGACTTAATTGGTGGGATAGATAGCGACAGGATCTCTGTCCAGTATCCACCCTTCCGTAGCTCTTGGTGGCACTCAGTTCTCTTCTCCCAGCTGGATAGAACATCTAGATAAAAAACCTAGACCATTCAGAAGAGGGTTGGAGTTATCTTTCTTCCTGTGTGTTTCCTCCTCCTCAGCCTATTTTGACATCCTAAAACAGTTCAAGTGCTGAACTTTAATAAAATAAAATAAAATGTTATTTGTCACATGCGCCGAATACAAGAGGTGTAGACTTTACCGTGAAATGCTTACTTACAAGCCCTTAAACAACAATGCAGTTCAAAAAATAGAGTTAAGAAAATATTAAATAAATAAACTGTGTGCCAGCCATGTTCCTGCCATCAGGGTTTTCTTCAAGGTGAAACACAGCCCATTACAGGCCCAAAACAGAGACTGAGACTGGAGTATTTCAGTAGAGCTCCATTGGCATTTAATGGAATAAGCTTATCATGGATGATGTAATACATTGCTGAAGCTTTCTCGTTATGTTTTTTTTCCTCTTTTTTTCTCACCTTTATATGGCCAGGTAGGCCAGTTGAGAACAAGTTCTCATTTACAACTGCGACCTGGCCAAGATAAAGCAAAGCAGTGCGATAAAAACAAAAACAACACAGAGTTACATATGGGGTAAACAAAACATACAGTCAATAACACAATAGAAAATATATATACAGTGTGTGCAAATGTAGTAAGTTATGGAGGTAAGGCAATAAATAGGCCATAGAGCAAAATAATTACAATTTAGTATTAACACTGGAGTGATAGATGTGCAGAAGATGATGTGCAAATAGAGATACTGGGGTGCAAATGAGCAAAATAAATAACAATATGGGGATGAGGTAGTTGGGTGGGCTAATTACAGATGGGCTGTGTACAGGTGCAGTGATCGGTACACTGCTCTGACAACTGATGCTTAATGTTAGTGAGGGAGATAAGAGTCTCCAGCTTCAGAGATTTTTACAGTTCGTTCCAGTCATTAGCAGCAGAGAACTGGAAGGAATGGCGGCCAAAGGAGATATACCTGCTGGAGCGCATACTACGGGTGGGTGTTGCTATGGTGAACAATGAGCTAAGATAAGGCACGGATTTGCCTAGCAGAGATTTATAGATTTCCTGGAGCCAGTGGGATTGGCGACGAATATGTAGTTAGGGCCAGCCAACGAGAGCGTACAGGTCACAATGGTGGGTAGTATATGGGGCTTTGGTGACAAAACGGATGGCACTGTGATAGACTACATCCAATTTGCTGAGTAGAGTGTTGGAGGCTATTTTGTAAATGACATCGCCGAAGTCAAGGATCGGTAGGATAGTCCGTTTTACGAGGGCATGTTTGGCAGCATGAGTGAAGGAGGCTTTGTTGCGAAATTGGAAGCCAACTCTAGATTTAACTTTGGATTGGAAATAATTAATGTGAGTCTGGAAGGAGAGTTTACGGTCTAACCAGACTCCTAGGTATTTGTAGTTGTCTACATATTCTAAGTCAGACCCGCCGAGAGTAGTGATTCTAGTCGGGCAGGCGGGTGCAAGCATCGTTCGATTGAAGAGCATGCATTTAGTTTTACTAGCGTTTAAGAGCAGTTGGAGGCTACGGAAGGTGAGTGTTGTATGGCATTGAAGCTTGCTTGGAGGTTTGTTAACACAATGTCCAATGAAGGGCCAGATGTATACAAAATGGTGTTGTCTGCGTAGAGGTGGATCTGAGAGTCACCAGCAGCAAGAGCAACATCATTGATATACACAGAGAATAGAGTCGGCCCGAGAATTGAACCCTGTGGCACCCCCATAGAGACTGCCAGAGGTCCAGACAACAGGCCCTCCGATTTGACACATTGAACTCTGTCTGAGAAGTAGTTGGTGAACCAGGCGAGGCAGTCATTTGAGAAACCAAAGCTATTTAGTCTGCCAATAAGAATACGGTGATTGACAGAGTCGAAAGCCTTGGCCAGGTCGATGAAGACGGCTGCACAGTACTGTCTTTTATCGATCGTGGTTATAATATCGTTTAGGACCTTGAGCATGGCTGAGGTGCACCCATGACCAGCTCGGAAACCAGATTGCATAGCGAAGAAGGTACGTGGGATTCGAAATGGTCGGTGTTCTGTTTGTTAACTTGGCTTTTAAATACTTTTGAAATGCAGGGCAGGATGGATATAGGTCTGTAACAGTTTGGATCTAGAGTGTCACCCCCTTTGAAGAGGGGGATGACCGCGGCAGCTTTCCAATCTCTGGGGATCTCAGATGATATGAAAGAGAGGTTGAACAGGCTAGTAACAGGGGTTGCTACAATTTCGGCGGCTAATTTTAGAAAGAAAGGGTCCAGATTGTCTAGCCCAGCTGATTTGTAGGGGTCCAGATTTTTCAGCTCTTTCAGAACCTCAGCTATCTGAATTTGGGTGAAGGAGAAGCGGGAGGGGGCATGGGCAAGTTGCAGCGGAGGGTGCAGAGCTGGTGGCCGGGGTAGGGGTAGCCAGGTGGAAAGCATGGCCAGCCGTAGCAAAATGCTTATTGAAATTCTCCATTATCGTAGATTTATCGGTGGTGACAGATTCCTAGCCTCAGTGCAGTGGGCAGCTGGGAGGAGGTGCTCTTATTCTCCATGGACTTTACAGTGTCCCAAAACTTTTTGGAGTTAGTGCTACAGGATGCACATTTCTGTTTGAAAAAGCTAGCCTTTGCTTTCCTAACTGATTGTGTATATTGGTTCCTGACTTCCCTGAAAAGTTGCATATCGTGGGGGCTGTTCGATGCTAATGCAGTACGCCACAGGATGTTTTTGTGCTGGTCAAGGGCAGTCAAGTCTGGGGTGAACCAGGGGCTATATCTGTTCTTAGTTCTGAATTTTTTTGAATGGGGCATGCTTATTTAAGATGGAGAGGAAAGCACTTTTAAAGAACAACCAGGCATCCTCTACTGACGGAATGAGGTCAATATCCATCCAGGATACCCGGGCCAGGTCAATTAGAAAGGCCTGCTCGCTGAAGTGTTTTAGGGAGCGTTTGACAGTGATGAGGGGTGGTCGTTTGACCGTGGACCCATTACGGAAGCAGGCAATGAGGCAGTGATCGCTGAGATCCTGGTTGAAGACAGCGGAGGTGTATTTAGAGGGTAAATTAGTCAGGATGATATCTATGAGGGTGCCCATTTTTACGGATTTAGGGTTGTACCTGGTAGGTTCCTTGATAATTTGTGTGAGATTGAGGGCATCTAGTTTAGATTGTAGGACGGCCGGGGTGTTAAGCATATCCCAGTTTAGGTCACCAAGCAGTACGAACTCTGAGGATAGATGGGGGGCAATCAATTCACATATGGTGTCCAGGGCACAGCTGGGGGCTGAGGGGGGTCTGTAGCAAGCGGCAACAGTGAGAGACTTATTTCTGGAAAGGTGGATTTTTAGAAGTAGAAGCTCAAACTGTTTGGGCACAGACCTGGATAGTATGATAGAGCTCTGCAGGCTATCTCTACAGTAGATTGCAACTCAGCCCCCTTTGGCAGTTCTATCTAGACAGAACATTTTGTAGTTGGGGATGGACATTTCAGAGTTTTCGGTGGCCTTCCTAAGCCAGGATTCAGACACTGCTAGAACATCAGGATTGGCGGAGTGTGCTAACGCAGTGAATAACTCAAACTTAGGGAGGAGGCTTCAGGGCCTGGGTTAACCTCTACATCACCAGAGGAACAGAGGAGGAGTAGAATAAGGATACGGCTAAATGCTTTAAGAACTGGTCTTCTAGTGCGTTGGGTACAGAGAATTAAAGGGGTAGATTTCCGGGCATTGTAGAATAGATTCAGGGCATTATGTACAGACAAGGATATGGAAGGATATGAGTACAGTGGAGGTAAACCTAAGCGTTGGGTAACGATGAAAGAGATAGCATCACTGGAGGCACCGATTGAGCCTGTCTCCGTGTGTGTGGGGGTTGGGACAAAGGAGCTATCTGTGGCAGGTTGAGCGGGACTGGGGGCTCTACAGTGAAATTGTATAATAAGAACTAACCGAAACAGCAATAGGCATATTGACATAAGAGGGAGGCATAAAGCAATCACAGGTGTTATTCCAGAGAGCTAAGACAACAAACTGGTAATGGCGACGAAAGTTTGGGCCGAGGCTAAACAGATAAACAGGACAGATAAACAGGATGGGGTACCGTGTAAAGGAACAGTCCAGCAGGCATCAGCTGTGTAGCTGAGTGATCATAAGGTCCAGTGAACAGCAATAGGTGAGTCCAGGAGTAGTTCGATGGCTGCTACGGCACAGGCGAGCAGGAGGCACAGCTGTTGATTGCGTGTGCTAATGGGCCGGAGCTAGCAGATGGATCTTCGTGGTCGTCGCAATGGGAAGCCTGTTGAAACCACATCAGGAGATTACGTCGTGATGGATCGGCGGGGCAACCTCTCCGTGTTGACAGAGAGGTAGATAGCCGGGAGATGGGCCTGTCTCGAAGCTAGCTCAAGGCTAACTGGTGCTAGCTTCGGGACAGTGGTGATTAGCCAACAACAACATCCATTCGGTTGCAGCTAGCTAGTTGCGATGATCCGGTGTTAAAGGTCCAGTGATTCAGTGATTCCGGCAGAAAATCCGATATGTTCTGGGTCGATAGCGCGCTGTGCAGACTGGCCGATAATTGTCCAGGCTAGAGCTGGCTGGTAGGTAGTGCAGGCCACGGACAATGGTGAAAACCGCTAACGGTGGCTAATAGCAAGTAGCTAGCAAGTAGCTAGTTAGCTGGCTAGCTGGCTAGTTTAAGCCGGTTCTAGATTAAAAGGTATAAGAAATAATAGAATCCGTTCCACATTGGGTGAGGCGGGTTGCAGGAAAGTATATTTAGTTGAAGGATGAAAAGTGAGATTGAGAAATATATAAGAAAAAGACAAAAAACTAAAAAACAGGCTATTTACACGAGCACACTACAGAATACACGACCGCACTGCTACGCCATCATGTAAAGGAAAGGGATCAGTAGCCAGTTGATATTTTACATTTGATTACCATATGAAACATGACTCAATTGATGATGAGAAAACACATTACATCATTTTTGATGCACAACCTTTTGATATTTTGATGTCTTCATAATGACATCTGTTTGGCATTTAAGTTAGACATTTCATCTGTCTTTGTCTATCATTCTCTCTGTCTCTCTCGCTCTCTGTCTCTCTCTCTCAATAACATTTTCAATTTCAATTCAATTCAATTGAAGGGCTTTATTGGCATGGGAAACATATGTTAACATTGCCAAAGCAAGTGAAGTAGATAATAAACACAAGTGAAATAAACAATAAAAATTAACAGTAAACATTACACTCACAAAAGTTCCAAAATAATAAAGACATTTCAAATGTCATATTATGTGCAAATAGTTAAAGTACAAAAGGGAAAATAAATAAACATAAATATTGGTTGGATTTACAATGGTGTTTGTTCTTCACTGGTTGCTGTTTTCTTGTGGTTACAGGTCACAAATATTGCTGCTGTGATGGCACACTGTGGTATTTCACCCAATAGATATGGGAGTTTATCAAAATTGGGTTTGTTTTCTAATTCTTTGTGGATCTGTGTAATCTCAGGGAAATATATGTCTCTAATATGGTCATACATTTGGCAGGAGGCTAGGAAGTGCAGCTCAGTTTCCACTTCATTTTGTGGGCAGTGTGCACATATCCTGTCTTCTCTTGAGAGCCAGGTCTGCCTACGGTGGCCTTTCTCAATAGCAAGGCTATGCTCACTGTTATGATGAGTTTCTGGTATTGAGAAGTTCCGAATGCAAGAGAGTATGTTACACAGATGGAGATTGGATTCAGTCATTATTTAATGGTCACAATATTGGATTAATTGACAGGGGGTACGTGCTCTGCCTCTTGTCATATGAATGACTTCCATACCAAATCTCTCAGCTTATATAATGCACTTCCACTCTATTCTTATCTTACACAGTTGCAAACCATCATTGAGTGTCACTCATCCACCACCATATCATGTGCCTCCTTGGTGTCGTGTGGCACCCTAGCCAGGCCATTCCATCACGCACCCATCCTAAGATTAGCAACAGTGGCCCCCAATCTATCTTGGCACACTGACCTTCTGTTACTCACTCGTGACACCAATAACACATGGCTTGTCTTTGTTCTCTGTCCACATACATACAGTGAGGGAAAAAAGTATTTGATCCCCTGCTGATTTTGTACGTTTGCCCACTGACAAAGAAATTATCAGTCTATAATTTTAATGGTAGGTTTATTTGAACAGTGAGAAAAAATGCATGTCAAAAATGTTAGAAATAGATTTGCATTTTAATGAGGGAAATAAGTATTTGACCCCCTCTCAATCAGAAAGATTTCTGTCTCCCATGTCTCTTTTATATAGGTAACGAGCTGAGATTAGGAGCACACTCTTAAAGGGAGTGCTCCTAATCTCAGCTTGTTACCTGTATAAAAGACACCTGTCCACAGAAGCAATCAATCAATCAGATTCCAAACTCTCCACCATGGCCAAGACCAAAGAGCTCTCCAAGGATATCAGGGACAAGATTGTATACCTACACAAGGCTGGAATGGGCTACAAGACCATCGCCAAGCAGCTTGGTGAGAAGGTGACAACAGTTGGTGCGATTATTCGCAAATGGAAGAAACACAAAATAACTGTCAATCTCCCTCTGCCTGGGGCTCCATGCAAGATCTCACCTCATGGAGTTGCAATGATCATGAGAACGGTGAGGAATCAGCCCAGAACTACACGGGAGGATCTTGTCAATGATTTCAAGGCAGCTGGGACCATTGTCACCAAGAAAACAATTGGTAACACACTACGCCGTGAAGGACTGAAATCCTGCAGCGCCTGCAATGTCCCCCTGCTCAAGAAAACACATATACAGGGCCGTCTGAAGTTTGCCAATTAACATCTGAATGATTCAGTGGAGAACTTGGTGAAAGTGTTGTGGTCAGATGAGACCAAAATCGAGTTCTTTGGCATCAACTCAACTCGCCGTGTTTGGAGGAAGAGGAATGCTGCCTATGACCCCATGAACACCATCCCCACCGTCAAACATGGAGGTGGAAACATTATGCTTTGAGGGTGTTTTTCTGCTAAGGCTGCTAAGGGGACAGGACAACTTCACCGCATCAAAGGGACGATGGACGGGGCCATGTACCATCAAATCTTGGGTGAGAACCTCCTTCCCTCAGTCAGGGCATTGAAAATGGGTCGTGGATGGGTATTCCAGCATGACAATGACCCAAAACACACGGCCAAGGCAACAAAGGAGTGGCTCAAGAAGAAGCACATTAAGGTCCTGGAGTGGCCTAGCCAGTCTCCAGACCTTAATTCCATAGAAAATCTGTGGAGGGAGCTGAAGGTTCGAGTTGCCAAACGTCAGCCTCAAAACCTTAATGACTTGGAGAAGATCTGCAAAGAGGAGTGGAACAAAATCCCTCCTGAGATGTGTGCAAACCTGGTGGCCAACTACAAGAAACGTCTGACCTCTGTGATTACCAACAAGGGTTTTTCCACCAAGTCGTCGGGTCCAGCTCCAGTCAGCGGTTCCAGTCCAGACCCAGACGTCAGCCCCTCTTCAGGTTCGGGGTCTTCCACACCAGGGTCCAGACAGGGCGTGGTACTTCGTGGGAGGAAGGAGAGAGGAAGCAGAGCGGTCCAGACCAGACCAGGGGCGCAACGGGGAGGTGGAGAGTAAGTGGTGGTCACACCCGGAGCCGGATCCGCCTCCGAGGCGGAATGCCCACCCGGCCCCTACCCTGTTAGGTCTATGTGGCGCGGTCGGAGTCCGCACCTTTGGGGGGTACTGTCACGCCCTGACTCAAGGGACTTGTATTTGTTGAGTCAGGGTGTGTATTTTCTGTGTTGGGTTTGTCTATGTTAGATTCTAGTATGTCTAGATCTATGTTGGCCTGTGTGGTTCCCAATCAGAGGCAGCTGTCGCTCGTTGTCTCTGATTGGGGACCATACTTAGGCAGCCTTTTGACACCTGTTAGTTGTGGGATCTTGTTCCGTGTAAGGTATGTTGTTTGTATGCTACCTTGGACTTCACGTTTCGTTTGTTGTTTTGTCGTGTGTTTAGTCGTAAATAAATATGAATGCATATCACGCTGCGCCTTGGTCCTTCTCGTTCGTAAACGGTCGTGACAGTCTCTCCAAATTTAAGAACCAGAAAATTAGAGACTGGGAGCTTTTGAATTTAAGAATACATGTCGATGTCACTCTGTTGTTCGTCTGAACCGTCTGTTCAATTCATTTGATTAATTTGATTCATCCTGCTGATCGCTTTGTCTGGGTCATTTCGACACGGGCGGTTGTCCATCTGGTTGAGCGATCAGACAATAACATGTTAAGTCCTACGAATACCGCTATAAACGTGTCGAGGAAGTGTATCGTTTATAGGCTGCTTAGGTAATCCTGTGCAATACCGGTTATTTTCTGTGTCGAGGAAGTGAATCAGAGAAGAAGGGCAGAATTTACAGGTCGCTTAGGAAAGCGTAGTAAAAGTCCAGGTGTGTCGAGGAAGTGTATCACCTAGGGGGCTAAATAAATAGAAATCTTGTATAAAACTGTTTTCTCTGTGTCGAGGAAGTGAATCAGAGAAGAAGGGCAGAATTACAGGTCGCTTAGGAAAGCGTAGGATAGGTAGACGTCCAGGTGTGTCGAGGAAGTGTATCACCAAGGGGGCTAAATAAATAGAAATCATCTTTCTTGTGTCGGGGAAGTGAATCAGAAAGGGTCGATCAGGTAAAAAGATAGGTCATCCTTTTGGAGGAACAGGTCACGTGTACTGGTGTGATCATATGACGTCTATGCATTGTATTTTGATCAATATTTTAGGGTATGTTTCTGACATTATATTTAGAAACTTTAGAGGTGATGTAGTATTATGATAAATTGACTACAGTAAAATAATAACTGGGATAGTGTTAACATTCCAAATTTGGGCCCTTTGATAGAATAAAATATTCCTGTAGGTTATACAAATAGTAATTAAGCGCGTTTGAGAACAACATTATATAAATATGGAATGAGAGTGGTATAAATGGTGTAAATGAGTCGCACTCTGAAGTTTGAATGATGAGATAGACGTGTGTATGATAATTATATATACGTTGGAATAATACACTTTTCTTGTAAATGATATCTTGGAGTTTCGTACAACAATGCCTGTCATAGAATTTTGTAAGATCAGTGAATAGTGACCAGCATATACGATTCTGGGAGGATTCTATGACTGAGGGGAAGGATTTGGGTAATTTGTTGTTCGTTCCGCTGAGACTAGATTGTGATTAACTGATTTGTGGCAATAAAGAATCATTAGAAACATTAATGGTTTGGTAGATGTGAATATATTAGAATATAATGAATTTTATGTGAGTGTAATTTAATACGAGGGATTGGATAAAATAATAGGTGTTGACTTGCACGCCCAAACACGTAGACGTACGCGGGGAATGGGAGACAGTACATAGAGCATGTGGTGGAATTAAGCATTATAATAAGCTATCTATTATTTCAGAAGCAGAGGCAATATAGTCAAGGAATTTTAGTATGTTAGGGGAAAAATATAATTCATTTGGTTAGGTCGTTAGATCTGTTTCCAAATCAATGAATGTGGGGTTTGACTCGTTGACTGCTAAGTTGTTTACGTTGAGCGTGTGAGATCTGTGTCCTTCAAAGCTATTTTCTGATAAAGTGTGGTATGTGCCAGATACTAAAACTACTGACCATTATCATTGGAATAAAGGAGGATTAACTTGTCTTTTCAATAAAGCATAGATTCTGCATCGCTGATTAGAGTCTAGGTTTTCTAAGTATAGTTCAACTATGGTTGTGGGTTGTTTAGATTGACGGAACAGTCAGGATAAGGCTGGACGATTTAGTAGCCTGCGTCTTTTCAGACTGAAGGACTCACTTATTCAAACGGGAAAGAAGGAGGAGTGACTATAGTCAGAAAGGACAGTTACATACATTTGAATAGCGGACTGGCAATTGCGATAGAGTTATGGCCATAATTTGAATTGTTTAGGTAGACTGGAATGAAAGTAAGGTCTTTTAATAATATGAATATAAATATATTATTAGTTATTGTTGGGATGTGAATAGATTTTACTAATGCCATGAACTAGTTTTCGGGTAAAAGAGAGTCGTACTTGCTTGACTATATCGAGCTGAAAGAGATATTTGAAGCAAGTTTGAATAGTTGAATGGAAAACCTTTATTTGACTAATTCTAATTGTTATTACTTTATTCTATAGTTTGCGTGACACCAGTAATGTATGCGAATAGTTGGTGAATTCTAGAATGATAATGTATTTTCGTTACGTGAACCAGGGGATGCAAGGAGCTTTGGCTATTATGCTGAGGGAATAGCACCAATTTATAGTGGGTTCTAGATTTGTTGAATAAACAAACTTATATTTTAAACTAAAGTAATGCAATAGGCTACAATTATAACATTATCAGAAAAAGGCACTATACGCTCATCTGTGGTCGTCTGTAGCTCAGTTGGTAGAGCACGGCGCTTGTAATGCCAGGGTAGTGCTTTCGATCCCCGGGACCACCCATATACAAAAATGTATGCACGCATGACTGTAAGTCGCTTTGGATAAAAGCGTCTGCTAAATGGCATATTATTATTATTATCTGGAAAAAGCAAATTTAAGACACAGAAGGACAATAAAAAACCCAGAAAAATAATGGATATTAGGGGTGCCCAGAGAATCCTAAAGGGGAGGGTCAGCTAGTGGCAGTAACTATGCAGGCTGATGAAGAACCTATGCTAAAGGTTCAGGTGAAGAATAGAGGAATCCCAATGATGATAGATACTGGAGCAACTTACTCATGTGTAAATCCAAATTATGCCTCTCACCAACCCCATGTTAGGCAAAGATGCACAGACAATAGAATTTTCATGAACGGAAGCAACACTGTTACATTGATGCTGTTGACCCGGATCACTGTTTGCTGCAGAAAAGGAGGAGGTCAAAAGGGGGGTGAGTGTAACCGGTGTGAAATGGCTAGCTAGTTAGCGGTGCGTGCTAGTAGCATTTCAATCGGTGACGTCACTCGCTCTGACACCTTGAAGTAGTTGTTTCCCTTGCTCTGCTAGGGCCACAGGCATGTGGGAAAGTACAACAAACGAGGCAAGGGATAGCATATTTGAGTTTTCGAGGTAACAAAGCATGTTGGGGGTGATGGAGTGGTAGCAGTGCGGCTAAGGAAAAGCATAGGGGTTTAAGTCTTATGGGATTTTATTTCGTTTTATGTGCGCTGAATTGTGGAATTCACTGGAGAAGGGAGCAGTCACAAGTGATGTTCTTGAGGGTTGTCTGAAAGGAGGGATCAGGAGATGTGGCAAGAGAGTGAGAATTTCGAATTTAGATTGTGTGGACTGATTAAGAGGTATCAAAATGAAAACTAACTAAATGTGTACTTTTTCTTCCAGGAAAAAGGGGGGAGTGATGCTTTTTTCTTTGAAATATTTTCTGAGACTATAAATAAGGCCTGGACATTTTTTGTTTGTTTATTGTTTTACTATATGGTGTTCGAATAACCACAAACAAACTACCTAGTATGAAATGTTAGCTGTATAGGATTTTTATTTCTATTTTGGGTTTTTTGACGGGATGGAAGTGAAATATCTTAAAGGGGCATACACATGTAATTTGGGTTTTTATTTACTGAGGGAAAAGTAAATATGTGTGATTAATTTGAAAAGAGCTGTACTAAGGACTTACTGTACACTCGGGATACAACATTTATTAAATGTCTTGATGGTTGTTAAGAGTAGTATACTATTGGATGAAACAATTAATTGAATGATTTCAATGACCTCTGAAATCTGTCCTGGCTTTATAGTGTGACCTGATCACCCGCACTGTAAATTCTAGAGGAATGCTGAATTAGGGGGTTAGATATAATAAGGATAATTGTGAAGAAGTTTATAATTTGGAAAAAAATCCTATATATAAATTAGTCCAAACAGGACAAGGATGAAGTGAGAGAGTTAGTCCTGAAGGAGATGTATTCCTTGAATAGTGTTATGGGATACAGTTAAGTAAAGTAGTATGCTCAAGGGTTGTCATTTTAAGTTTAGTTATTATTTTTGGTTTGATAGGCAATATTGTTGTTGTTTTGTTTTTTTGAACACGTGAATCACGATGTGATGCATGTGTCCAAGGGGGGAAGTTGGGCTTACAGAGGTTTTAATGTTTTATAATGGTTTTATGGGGAAATATGCAAGGTGTATTAAGGATATGAGCAGTAGTAATAATGTGTTATGGGTTAGGTTAAATCTTTTTTGTTTTTGTGATAGGAGGCATGGTGTAGAGGTCTGTCTATGAGATAAGTGGACTACAACAAGCTGGAAGCAGGTGTGCTTCATAATCTCAAGGCTTCTCTTGACAGATGAGAGGACATAAGTAGCATACTGTGTCTCACCTAACCTAACAATGCTCTTAAGATTTTATTTTCATGGGTGAAGATAACTCTGCCCAACTGAGTAGGAGAGTCTGAGCATTCTCTGCGCCCTGGAGACTATGTGATGGCAAAAGACTACAGAAGAAAGAGCTGGAAAGACCCTATGTGGAGGGGCCTGTACCAGGTGTTGTTGTCTACCTTAATGATGGTAAAAGTGGTGGAGACAGATACTTAGATCCATGTTTCCCACTATAGGAGTGTTCCAACCTCAGCCATTGGGTAGCATTGTTGTCTTTTGTGTGTGTCTGTGCTTGTGTCTTTGCAGCAGTAACTCCGAGCTTCCCTATGGGTAGGCTGATAGAAGGACACTCTTCGCAGACCGATGTCGATAGATTGAGAGGGACTCTGGCTGATCCGGAGACCCTAGTGATGGAAGAAGGTTAACAGCTAAAGTGACCATACATCGTCGTCCAGGTTACACCAACAGCGGTACGGATAGAGGGGAGCGCGATCGGGTATCATCTAAACCATTGTACCAGAGTGAGGGAACTGATGACTAAGAGACCACCGAGAGATTCCACTTTCAAGACCTCCCAAGACCTTCCAGACCGCCGAGAGATTCCAGACCGCCTAGAGATTCCAGACCTCCAAGATGCACCAGATATCCTCATCATTGATTTCTCTGTACTTGACTAGTTCCCTGAGAATAAGGGGAGTGGGGTACTGATAATAGTAGAGAGCAGAAGAACAAGACATAGAAGGGATATAGACAGGATTAGAATGTATATTCTTGCACAGGCAGGAACCATAACTAAAATGCAGGAAGGGATCACTATTAAAATACAAGGGTTAAAATATTATTGGTGTGTGAGGAACCAGCACAAAGAGTATGGGGAAGTCACATGGGGTAGTGTGACCTTAAGATAATGAAAGAAAGAGACAGGTGAATCATAGACATAAGGAGAACAGTCCAATACTTAGATAAACAATTTGATGTAGTATTTAGTGTTAGATTTCCAGGGGGAAGTGTTATTGGAGTAGATATTCCTTGGGAAAGTGCACTAAACCCTGTACATGTTAGAGCCATACCAAGTACAGAAGAAAGGGAATTGAAGGAGTGTCACGCTCGTCGAAAGGATTGGACCAATGCGCAGCGTGGAATGCGAACATACTTTATTATATATTCACCACACGAACAAAAAGATACGTGAAGTCCTTGGTAACAAACACAAACCAACACGGCGCAAGATCCCACAATACACTGTGCCAAACAGGCTGCCTAAGTATGGGTCCCAATCAGAGACAACAAGCAACAGCTGATTCTCGTTGCCTCTGATTGAGAACCACCCCGGCCAACATAGATACACATGAACTAGATCCTAACATAGAAACACAAACACATAGAATCTACCCACCCTGGCTCAACATATAAGAGTCCCAGAGCCAGGGCGTGACAAGGAGCCGTTAAACAATGATTGGTATAGATGAGTAAAATATATTGCATTAAAATTAAATAAAAGAAAATAGTATAATATGCACCACATCTCCGTTTTAAATAGTTAACAGTAGTTCAACATCTTCACAGTTACTAGGACTGTGTGCTAGGATTCAATCACAACTTTTGTAATATTTAGGAAATTCTAACTATAAACAATTTTATGATCAACCAGGATGAGGAGAGAAGTGTAAACAATTGTTAGAATAGGAACAAGGAAAAGGGAAACACCAGAGTAATGTCAAATAGATTATGAGCAAAAATATAGGAATGTTAAAGTAAAACAATTGGGTTATATAGTTTAGGAGAATTCAAGGGAGAATGTGAAAATAGGGGGTGTTTAAACAGATAGCCTTTGGAATACAGGGACCCCTCAAAGAAAAATCTATCAGGCATTAGATAGAAATGGGTATAAAGAATGAGTGATGAAACATAATGATTTGTCATGTAGACAATGTTAATAGGGATGTTTTGGATTGGAAATTAACTCAACTAAACTGTTATGATCTGTCCTTTCCTGAGGTTGCTACGGATGGTGTCGTAATGCATAGCAGAAATAATTAGGTCCAGAGCGGTGTAAACCTCAATAAAAACCCAAAACCCTCTACCCGGCTGAAGAGGAACAACAAAGGCGGTGAAGACGTTCCTGTCCGACACCACCTCTGCCAGGAGACCTGAATCCAGCATCAAATCAAAGCAATCAATTGCCTTCTCTTTTGTGCCTTTTCTTTCAAGAATGTGACAGGAGTCCATGTGGAGTGAGCAGGAAGAGAGAGGTCTATGCCAATGCAACGTTCTTCGTAGTTTGGGTATACTGGTTGGCAAATGGACAAAACAGAATGGCGGTAGAGGTGAGGTGATTCAGGTGTGACATTGGAATTGGGACATTGCCATGGGTAATCCAAGATGAACTATGAAGCTATCTGAAGAACATAATGAAGACGCCAGAAGATTGAGTGCCGGTAGAGGAAGGGACTGTTAGTTGAGGTAGTATGTTGATTAAGGAGGTATTATACACTACTAAATTTATAGTAATTTGGACCAGGAATGCATTAAGATACTGATCTGTTGTAATTCTCGTTATGAGGAAGTTAATGCTAGAATTATTATAATATAAATATACATTCTGCCAGTGTCAATATGTGCCAAGGTTAGAGCTTTAACTTTGAATGATGGAACAAAGGTGACTAACTTAGAATTGTCATTCTAAAGTTGTTTTGGGTAATTAATTTGATTATGATTATAAATTATAAGTGGACTGATTGATCTGAATAAGTTATTAATATTAATGCTTAGTGATGTTGACATTGCAATTAATGGATTAGATATTGATATTGATTATTTTGATTGTTATAATACTTGTGATATGGGTGAAAAAGGTTATGTAAGCTAAATATATTGACACCATTCTTAACATGTCCTAGATATTATTGTTAAGACAAAGTTGCATATGTTGATGTGTTAGGATACTAACACATATATGGGAAATGCTATAACTAAACAAAAGTGGGGAGCAATGTTTATAAGAAATACACCCAGTTCAGGGAGCTCCAGGACAGTAGGTAAATGAATATGGGACATTTTGGGAATTTGGGAATCCTGAATGTTTGTATGAAGTTGTTCCTGTTGGTGGATGGGCCTGCCATGGTTACAAAGCCTAATAGAAAAACTTGGAGGTAAATTTAGAGGAAAACCTTCCAGACTTGTATCCAATACCTGACTGGGCTCTGGGTCCTCATCAGGATGGGTCAAACAATGAGGAATATATATTGGTTTAAATATATGCATATGAAAAGTAACCACATATGGCAAGGCTAAGAATAAGTAAATGCACAGGCTTACATTCATTTTAAAGTACATCATTGTATTTTCGGGACATTGTTGGAATGTCCCAAAGGGGGGATTATATGGTAATATTTTATGTATCATTAAGGAAAATGTTGGGAAATGTCAAAGATAAAATATAGTAAACATGATTGACATTTTATAATCCAGATGCATGTCTAAATAAGGAATATAGCCAATACAGTGTGTAAACATGTTTTAATGAATGTATGTATATTACTTTTAAAAGTGTCTGAGCCACGGCACCAATATAATGAGATAAGGGAAAGAGGAAAAGCGCCCCCATGGCCGTTTGGAGTAAACAACATGTGTTATTGGACTTTGAAAGATAAGAGTGGCATGGCAGTTAAAGATGTTAATCAGTTATCTTAAGGGTAGTAGCTTTGTAAGCTATGTATACATGACTGTGCATTTGTGTGTGTATAAAAGAGATCTCTGAGCCAAAGAGAGACAGCCGTTCCATGGAGTGGCTCGGCTTTGTTACGCAAATAATAAAGTCTAATTTTTGGATTCACAAGCTCCAGTCTCTTGAGAGATATTTTTGAGTTGACTACTTTTGAGTCAAATATTTCTACGACAGGTGGTGGGAGCATCATGCTGTGGGGATGTTTTTCATCGGCAGGGACTGGGAAACTGGTCAGAATTGAAGGAACAATGGATGGTGCTAAATACAAGGAAATTCTTGAGGAAAACCTGTTTCAGTCTTCCAGAGATTTGAGACTGGGACGGAGGTTTAGTTTTCTGTTTTTTTGTCTTGTTTCTTGTTTGTTACACAAGAAAAAAAATATTCAAAGTGGTAGGCATGTTGTGTAAATCAAATGATACAACCCCTCCCCAAAATCCATTTAAATTCCAGGTTGTAAGGCAACAAAATAGGAAAAATGCCAAGGGGGGGGGTGAATACTTTCGCAAGCCACGGTACATATTCCAGAGAGTCTTTATCTTTCAGTGATGGGGTCATAATCTTTAGTAGTTTAAACCATTCAAAAGATATAGCCACATTTGTAGGAAAATCAGAAACCGCTCTGTTTTTTACAATCGCATCTGGTGGCTATCGGAGGCTACTGACGTAATGACGTAACCCCGGTTCTATGAACCAATTGCACATTTTTCATTTTCAAATCAGGCGACCCCTAGTTTGGGAAACTCTGACCTAATCTGATGTTGCTCTAAAATAAATTCCCTCTGACCATGTAAACACCTTAGAAAGAAACAACAACTTTGTTAGTTCCTCTGTCTTCTTCAACAGGGTACCAAGTACAAGAGGACAATAGCTGCTGGTGAGATTCGGAGGGTGAACAGAGATTCCTTCTGGGCACTTGCAGAGGTGATTAGGCTGGGGCCCGGTCTAAAAATAACCTCTATCACGTAACCTAACCCCCAGGACACTTGTGGAGATTTGAAAGTATTTGATAAGTATAAGCAATGTAAGCCTATCTGAGGTTTATTAGTATAATATCGCTGTATATATCCTATCCATTTACAGGGGTTAGGGACTTGAGTTAGATGGAAGCCAGACACTTTGACCCTTTTTCTCAATCCCTCTCTCACCCATAGAGAGAGGAGGAGGAGAGGAGAGAGGAGGAGTGCAGAAGGGCAGCAGAGGAGAGGTGGCGCAGGGAGAGATAGAGGACACAGCGAGAGAGGAGCGATGTGAAAGAGAGGGAGAGAAGGATGAACGAGAAAGAGCAAAGGATACAGGAGCAGAGGTCAGCCATGCAATACACACATACAGATTCACAAATTTGTACTACTTATACACATTAATTTGACTAATTTCTCATTTTTTCTCTCTTTTTCTCACTCTCAGGAAGCTGCATGCCCAGATTGAAGCAGAGACTCGCAAACAAGAAAAACTAAAATGGGTACGTGTGTGTGTGTGTGTTAGTGATGCACGGGTTGACTCATAACCCACAGTCCCGCGGTTATATCCGTGGGGCGGGCGGGTTTAGGGCCATTAAATATTGTGTGGATGAAGGGCAGGTAGGTGGTGGGCAGGCTGAATAAAATCCATAAATGTATAATTTCTGTGTAATTCATATCTATAGGCTACATTGAGGTTTTTCTTTCATTCTTTTTATCTGGCGTTAGTACGTAAGCCTAAGCTTCAGGGCCTAAATGCACGTGTGCCAAATACACGGCAATTGCCAAATGCTTTTGGGAACTTGGACAGAAAAAGTTAACGTCGATCCATTGAGGCAAGAAGGACAATGTCAGAGTTTAATTCAATAAGAGAAAAGCTGTGAAATAGAGAGTTGGAAATACAGAGAAGGGAGGGCCTGAACAGTAGCCTAATGTTTGGGAAATATTTTCTGTGTGATGATTGTGAGGCGCTATATAAATTCGACAGTCACAAGACGGGGACTTCAAATATTGCACGTCAAGAGAACTTTACTGTTCAGGGTTAAATGGAATAGTAACTGAAATCTGGACACTGACTGTAGGTCTACAACCTCTCACATAACCTAATATAATATAAACTGCTGCAGAATTAAGCAGTTGTTGCAGTAAAATGACATACCAAATATGCATTTTGACTCGGGAACAGAAGTGGAGAAATATTATTTATTTATTTCAGCATCTTGAAAGAATGAATGTGTGGTTAGGGACCGTCTGTAAAAGTGCTATCTTTATCAGCAACATAAAAGCTAATAGTATTTCAACCACATTAAATATGCATACAATCCAAATTGAAATCTTATCAGAAACATGTTGGGTCATTTTCACAGCTTTTATTTCCCTTAAAACGGTCAAACTGATGTCATTTGGACATTTTGCATAGAAAATTATTACATTTTGTAATTGAATTTTCACCCTGGACCCTGAAGTATTTGCTGCTGTATCTAATTATAGACAAGTTGACTAACAAATAGCCTACCAAAATGTTGGGAATTATAAACAGAAACATAAGCCTATCTAACAAAAAACGGCATCTCTGACTGTACAGCTTATTTTCTATATTTGCGGGTTAGGGTCGGGTGTGGGCCTCAGATTTTCACTTTATCACATATAGTCGAGCGGTTGCGGATGGGTTATTAGCAATTGCGGGTGGGTGCGGGTGAACAAACAGCTGACTTGCACATCACTAGTATGTTTGTGTGTGTATGTGTGTGTGTGCGCATGTGTGCATGTGTGTCTGCGTGTCTGCCTGTCTTATGTATTACATCCCCACATAGAAAAAAATACAGTTTACTATAGAATACTACAGTACTTAATATAGAATTCTGTATTAAACTGTAGTATACTGTAGAATACTATACTACACACTCTAGTATTCCTTGATCACGTGTAGTACTTAGTATAGAATTTGGTAGTATACTGTAGAATACTATAGTAAATGCTACAGGATTATCCACAAGAAAACACTGTAGTAAATACTACAGAAATGTCAGCAAAAACACTACAGTCCGCAAAATTATAGTAAATACTACAGTATTTAATTTGCATATACCCTGCCCATTCTTCTCCCCCATATCCCAATTTCTGCCACCTGTAAGTGAGAAACCTACATGCCAAGTATAGACCATATATTGTGTTCCCTACAGGTTATAGAAAAGAGCAGAAGCACTGAACTCTCCATTCAGAACCCAGTCCTACCTACCTACAGGTTATGGAAAATGTGTTATTTTAGTATTTATCCAGTAGGTGTCCTCAAGGAGAAAGCCAACCACTTCTATGTCAAAACAAAAACACTACAGTAAATACTGCAGTATACCGTACTGCAGTCCGCAAAAACACTACAGTAAATACAGCAGTATACTACAGTCTGCAAAAACACTACAGTAATTACTATAGTATATACTACTCTTTTTTTACTACAGTATTTATACTATAGTAAACTGTAAATACTACAGTATACTACAGTAAACACTACAGTAAAGTCTGCAAAAACACTACAGTGAATACTATAGTATTCCTACCATAGTATACACTACAGTATTTTTTTCACGTGGGTCTCCACCATGTCTATGTGCAGGAGCAGAAGCGGAGGGAGCATGAGCAAGAGACAAGTGGTGGTTTGGCTCACACTGATTCTGTACAGAGAATAGCTGTGAGTACTGCTTCCCTATTTCGTAACTTCAGCTACGCAACTCAAATACTGGCTTTTTTCCTACCCATCATTACACCCTTATTATTAGATGCATTTTTTATTTATTATCTCTAGAAGTCTTTTGGATTCACTATCAGATTAAAGTGGCCAGTTGGCAGACAACTGTTTAACTAATGGTTGGTAATGACAGACTGTATCTAGCTATAACCCCTGAAGGAGGCAGCAGCGCTCATGTCTCAACACTGCAAACCCTAGGGAGTTTTTTAAGCACTTCACCTACTCCTTTGGTTCTGCCTCACCCACCCCAGGATCCCCACTCACGGGTATGTGTGTGTGTATGGATGTGTTTGACTATACTTGTGGGGACCAGAAGTCCCAACAGGAATAGTAGACAAACAAAAATTTGACCAACTGGGGACATTTTGTTCGTCCCCACAAGGTCAAATGCTATTTCTAGGGGGTTTAGGGTTAAGGTTAGAATTAGGGTTAGGGGCTAGGGTTAGTTTTAGGATTAGGGTTAGGAGTTAGGGTTAGGGTTAAGGTTAGGTTTTGGGGTTAGGGTTAAGGTTAGGTTAGGATTTAGAATGGGACTGAATTGTGTCTTCCCACAAGGTTAGTTATACAAGACTGTGTGTGTGTGTGAGGGAGAGAAAGAGAGCGAGAGAGAGAGAGAGAGAGAGAGATATTTTATTGATATCAACATGCTATATGCTGTCATGGAATATGCATACTAGGCTGTATTGTTATTTCCAGCCATATTCCTTCCATCTTCTTTGTTTGTATCCCTGATTTAGGCGTTCATGTTATTTTCATGCAAATGTCTTCTACCTGACGTGTATATTTCTGTATTCTCCATTCTTTTCATAGCGAGGACTACATTCAGACGATACCAACAGAGTCTAACAGACAACTCTTTCATATTCGGGAAGTCAGAACCCTCCGCTCCCACCTTCCCCCACAGCCCAACAATGGTCTCTCCCTTCACCCAGACACCCACTCACCCCCGTAGTCCAATAATGGTCTCTCCCAGCTCTCCTTCCAAATCCTCTGATTCTATACATCCCCAACAACCATCTTGTGTTTAGCCTAACACTACCTTCTCCATGTCCCCTCAGGCCCCTTCCCCACCCCTAACCCCCTTCTTCATTTGGGGCTTGACATTAACCTGGAATGGTGTCACTTGATGAGAAAGGAGAGGAAGTGCAGGTGAAGGAGGAGGAAGAGGAGCCAGCCAATAAGATAGTCACAGATGAGGAATGGCTTAAACATGAATTTCATCCATCCAAAGGGGTGAGGGAGAATGGAGTATGTGTGAAACTGAATGGCTCAGGTACAGAAACCATCACAAAACACAGTTCAACCGTGAAACACATTTTAAATTAACAGTATGGTTTAGTTGTCAATGTTGAGGCTAAAATGATCAAAATCACATCAAAATGTACCTCACGATAGAACCTCTTTGCCCCGCTGAAGATCAGGACCCAAAATGGCCATCGATCACTTTGATGAATGATGGTATAGAGGAAGACTTCCTCACCATGACTCAGGTAGAGAGGAAAGTAGTGAACAAACACACAGACACACACACAAACACACGCCACAGGAGGTTGGTGGCACCTTAATTGGGGAGGACAGGCTCGTGGTAATGGCTGGAGTGGAATAAGTGGAATGGTATCAGATACATCCAACACATGGTTTCCAAGTGTTTGTTGTCATTCCATTTGCGCCGTTCCAGCCATTATTATGAGCTGTCCTCCCCTCAGCATTCTCCTGTGACACACACACACACACGTTTGCACATTCTTGTTATTCATGTCACATATCACTGACATCATTCAAAATACAATGATATATTATTATACTTCATTTATTATTTTGACATTCAATCCATCTTGCAGGTTTTCAGTAGTTTAGCAGCAATAGTAAATGACGCTCTTTATCCCACAGGGATTACTAAACACAGCCAGAGAAATTCACAGGTAAACTCACAATGACTACTAAACAGGTTGGTATATCTCCTTTAAAACCTTTTAACTATTTGTATTTGTTTGAAGTTGATCTAGATGTAGATCTATTCCTTTGTCATATTAAATTACACTGAAGTGTTATTGTGAATGACTTCATAGAGTATAGATCATGACAGGGTTAGAATTACCATGCCATGGCAATAAAACAAGTTTATTGGTAAAGGTCAAGAGAGGGACCACGCCTCACATAGTTATGGCTGATATGAGGTGCTTAAGTACACTCGTAGACACAGTCCACCCATATACTGTAAAGTCCAACCTGATTGTCCACCCATATACTGTACAGTCCAGTGGAGACTGGTGGGAGGAGCTATAGGAGAATGGGCTCATTGTAATGGCTGGAATGGAATAAATGGAATGGTATCAAACACATCAAACATATGGAAACCACGTTTGACTCCATTCCAAAAATTACATTCCAGCCATTACAATGAGCCCATCCTCCTATAGCTCCTCCTACCAGCCTCCACTGGTACAGTCCACCAGTGGAGGCTGCTGAGGGGAGGACGGCTCATAATAATGGCTGGAACGGAGCGAATGGAATGGTATCAACCATGTGTTGAATGTATTTGATACCATTCCACTGATTCCGCTCCATCCATTACCATAAGCCCATCCTCCCCAATTAAGGTGCCACTGACCTCCTGTGCAGTCCACCTATATACTGCAAGTGACGGGATGCAGGTAGAGGGAATGTGGTTTGTTGTGATGAGCATTAGTACCTGAAGTGTCAGTTAGGTTCTGTACCGATCGCTGTCTGATCCCTGATTCATTCATATCCTCTATGCCTTCAGCCCAACCTCTACTCTGAGCCTGGTGTATTGGATGTCCCATTTTCCAAACGCGTACTGGCAAAAACATTATAACACATTCATATGATCAACGTGAAAAGTAATCAAATAGACCTAACTATACAAAAGCCAAGAAGTCCTGAGTATTTGTAATAATGTAATGATTGCTGGGGTAGTTAGCTAATGGCTATGCAAATGTAGTTTGAGGGTTCATTCAATTGTGGATGGATGACTCGCTATGTGGATATAAACTGTATGGAGACTGATTACTATTTTGTCAATTTAATCATCCACTGCACACAGATATAGCCATGCATGAACTGAACTATTTCCTGTTCTCTCTTTTTCAATTAATTCACATTCCACCAATCACAAAACAGCAAGATGGTTGTGAGGTAAATTCTCTATAACTATTACCATTCCAAACAACTGATTCCACACTCTTTTTAACCCTTTACACTCGTGGTAATTGGTCTATATAGATAGGGCTAAATTGAAATGTTTCATACAGAAGAAATATGAAAATGCATAACCATGGTAGCAATTGAAAGGGAAGAGTTTGGAGATAATGGGAAAATGATTAGACCAAAGGTGAGTACACAACAGTTCACCTGACACAAGACTGAAACCAAACATTATACTGTTGATTTTATGTGCATTTTACATTTACTGTACTTTTCGTAGCATTTGTTGATAACAACATCTGAAAATACTCTGGATACATTCAGTAACATGATAAGACTATTCCTGCAAAATGTGGGGTAGGTGCAACATACAGTGGGGAAAAAAAGTATTTAGTCAGCCACCAATTGTGCAAGTTCTCCAACTTAAAAAGATGAGAGAGGCCTGTAATTTTCATCATAGGTACACGTCAACTATGACAGACAAATTGAGGAGAAAAAATCCAGAAAATCACATTGTAGGATTTTTAATGAATTTATTTGCAAATTATGGTGGAAAATAAGTATTTGGTCACCTACAAACAAGCAAGATTTCTGGCTCTCACAGACCTGTAACTTCTTCTTTAAGAGGCTCCTCTGTCCTCCACTCGTTACCTGTATTAATGGCACCTGTTTGAACTTGTTATCAGTATAAAAGACACCTGTCCACAACCTCAAACAGTCACACTCCAAACTCCACTATGGCCAAGACCAAAGAGCTGTCAAAGGACACCAGAAACAAAATTGTAGACCTGCACCAGGCTGGGAAGACTGAATCTGCAATAGGTAAGCAGCTTGGTTTGAAGAAATCAACTGTGGGAGCAATTATTAGGAAATGGAAGACATACAAGACCACTGATAATCTCCCTCGATCTGGGGCATCCAAAGAACACCATACCTACTGTGAAGCATGGGGGTGGAAACATCATGCTTTGGGGCTGTTTTCTGCAAAGGGACCAGGACGACTGATCCGTGTAAAGGAAAGAATGAATGGGGCCATGTATCGTGAGATTTTGAGTGAAAACCTCCCTCCATCAGCAAGGGCATTGAAGATGAAACGTGGCTGGGTCTTTCAGCATTTCAATGATCCCAAACACACTGCCCGGGCAACGAAGGAGTGGCTTCGTAAGAAGCATTTCAAGGTCCTGGAGTGGCCTAGCCAGTCTCCAGATCTCAACCCCATAGAAAATCTTTGGAGGGAGTTGAAAGTCTGTGTTGCCCAGCGACAGCCCCAAAACATCACTGCTCTAGAGGAGATCTGCATGGAGGAATGGGCCAAAATACCAGCAACAGTGTGTGAAAACCTTGTGAAGACTTACAGAAAACGTTTGACCTGTGTCATTGCCAACAAAGGGTATATAACAAAGTATTGAGAAACTTTTGTTATTGACCAAATACTTATTTTCCACCATAATTGGCAAATAAATTCATAAAACATCCTACAATGTGATTTTCTGGAGAAAAAAAATCTCATTTTGTCTGTCATAGTTGACGTGTACCTATGATGAAAATTACAGGCCTCTCTCATCTTTTTAAGTGGGAGAACTTGCACAATTGGTGAATGACTAAATACTTTTTTTCCCCACTGTAAGACAAAGAATTTACAAGGGTTTGAGTGAGAGGACTAACTGCTGTCTCCAAGGGGCTACACATCTCTCCAAAGTGTGCACAGTTTCTAAGCAATTTCAATGCACTTTTATGACTCAAAGAAGAGTCTTCAACTATAAGGTACTTTTTTGAGCTCCCCTAGCTGTGCCGTTGAGGAACTAGTTGTTTCGTTTGGAACACAACCCTGCAACTGATAACTTCAGCCAGGATGGGGTCCTGCTGCTGTTTTCCATAGGTCCTGTCCCGTATTGGATAGTTGGTGGACCAAGGTGGAGGAAGCTTCAGGCTGAGGTGTGTCTCTTGTAGCTGGCTCAGGTGGAGTTCTGGAAGTTTGATGAAGTAAAGTGGTACACCGTAACTGTAGTAGTGTGGCTGACTGGTGAGGCTGACTTTGGCGACCATTGGAGAGCTTGACTTGTCAACAGGGGAACCAGTGGATTTGACTGCTGCTGGAGTGGCTACCTCTGGACGATGTGACAAAGTGTCTGTGTTCTGATGTCTGTGTCCTTCTCTGTGAATGACAGTCCACTCAAAAGGATCAAGTTCAACAGCCCAAAGTGTGCTTCGACCAGTCATGTCACCACAAATGGGGATCCATTGTCCATTGTCCATTGACAGAGCGGGCGAGCACAAAGGATGTCTTCATGGGGCACTTTTTCAGTGCAGGATGGGAAGTTCTAAAATCCTCACTGATGATGGAAAGAGTCGATGCTGTGTCAAGAAGAGCAGACACTTCAATTCCCTTAAAGATGGCAAGAATGCTAGCTGAAACACCCTCTGTGGAAACCATCTTGTCAGGGGTGTCAACAGGGAGCTCTGGTGAACTAGCTGATGTTTTCTCCTCAACAACAGCTAGTGATCATTTCCCTGCTGTATGGAACCAGACACGCTTGACTGCCCATATCTGTCAGGGGACTGGAACCGTAAACTGCGCCTGGCATGAGGGCTTACCTCTCTATCTCTCCTTGGAGGTGGACTCGTGCTGCTGTTACATCTGTCCCTTGCATCAGACTGGTGCCTGTAGTCTGGATAGTGAGCTCTTAGTGAGTAGTCTGGAGAGTAGTTGCGACAGTGTCCACCATCAGAGTCCCAATCACGTCGGCCTTGGCAGTATTCTGGAGTGGCAGGACGGTACTGGCGGTGAGGCTCTGGACCACGGCCATGTCGTTAAGGTGAGTAGTAGGCTTATGATGGAGGTTGAGCTTGACAGTCTGGTGAGAACCCGCATACTCCTCTTGTAGCATCATTGGATGGGGTGGTGGTCCTGTCGGCCCAGAAGCCCAAACGCTGTATGAGGTTCTGTTTTTACTCCTGTAGCTGGCATACCTCACTCTTCAGGCCGTTCACAGTGAGCATCAGCTGTTCCACAGCATGAAGGAGCTTCTCATCTGTGTCATTAGAACGAACCATAGCAACCTGGTCTGGGGTCTGTGCCACTGGCGGGGATGCAGCATGTACAGTGCCTTCAGAAAGTTTGTTGTGTTACAGCCTAAATTCAAAATGTATCAAAAATGTCTCACCAATCTACACACAATAACCCATAATGACAAAGTGAAAACATGTTTTAAGAAATGTCTGCAAATGTATTGAAAATGAAATACAGAAACATTTCATTTACATAAGTATTCACACCCCTGAGTCAATACATGTAATTACAGCTGTGAGTCTTTCTGGGTAAGTCTCTAAGGGCTTTGCAGACCTGGATTGTACAATATTTGTTCATTATTCTTTTTTAAATGTAAGCTCTGTCAAGTTGGTTGTTGATCATAGCTAGACAGCCATTTAAGTCTTGTCATAGATTTCAAGCCGATTTAAGTAAAAATTGTAACTAGGCCACTCAGGAACATTCAATGTCGTCTTGCTAAGCAACTCCAGTGTATATTTGACCTTGTGTTTTAGGCTATTGTCCTGCTGAAAGGTGAATTTGTCTCCCAGTGTCTGTTGGAAAGCAGACTGAACCAGGTTTTCCTTTTGCCTGTGCTTAGCTCTAATCCATTTATTTTTATCCTAAAAAACTCCCTAGTCCTTGCCGATGACAAGCATACCCATAACATGATGCAGCCACCACCACCATGCTTGAAAATATGAAGAGTGGTGCTCAGTGATGTATTGTGTTGGATTTGCCCCAGACAACGCTTTGTATTCAGGACATAAAGTTAATTTCTTTGCCACATTTTTTGCAGTTTTACTTTAGTGCATGTAACTACAATGTTGTTGATCCATCCTCAGTTTTCTCCTATCACAGCCATCAAACTCTGTAACTGTTTTAAAGTCACCATTGGCCTCAGGATGAAATCCCTGAGGGGTTTCCTTCCTCTCCAGAAACCGAGTTAGGAAGAACGCCTGTGTCTTGGTAGTGACTGGGTGTATTGATACACCATCCAGAGTGTAATGAGTAACTTCACCATGCTCAAAGGGATACTCAGTGTCTGCTTTTTTAGTTTGACCCATCTACCAATTGCCAATAGCTTCTTTGTGAGGCATTGGAAAACCTCCCCACATCTGCTGTTTGTCAGACCAGGAGACATCCTGAAAATCTGTAGCATCCGAACCGTTTGGGCTACGAACACAATGGTGTTCTCCGTTTTGCTCTACGGCCCCCACAACTGCCACAGGACTCGTCTGCAGGTAACCAGGTACCGGTTTAAAAAATGAATGAAAGTATGGAGGTAGTTTTGTGCCCCAAAAAATAGGTTAAATATGTGTCCAAAAACAAAAAATATTTCCTGAGCTTTCTTAAATCTCCTAGATACACTTCAAAACCTTATTCCTTATGATTTTTTTTTTTACTGTCTGTTTTTCCATTTATTAATGTGTTATTCAATGCGTTTCTTAACACATTGACTCAAAGATATGTCGCTTGACTGAAGTCTGCACTCTCGAGCATGCCGATCCCTTCCCTTCACATTACTTTGCCCAATCAATTCTATAATGAGATGGGTTGGTCAGGTGAGTGCAGGAGTGTGTCACATGTAGAGACAACAAACAATATCTGGTAGCGGAAACCGGAAAGAATGTTTCTCTGTCACACATTCTCTGTCAAATGTATAATTTTTTATTAGTCATTTTAGCAGACGCTCTTATCCAGAGCGACTTACAGTTAGTGAGTGCATACATGTTTTTTTTTGTTTTTTTCCCATACTGGCCCCCCGTGGGAATCAAACCCACAACCCTGGCGTTGCAAATGCCATGCTCTACCAACTGAGCTACATCCCTGCCGGCCATTCCCTCCCCTACCCTGGACCAATTGTGCGCCGCCCCATGGGTCTCCCGGTTGTGGCCGGCTACGACAGAGCCTGGATTTGAACCAGGATCTCTAGTGGCACAGCTAGCACTGCGATGCAGTGCCTTAGACCACTGCGCCACTATCTGACAGTTGGAATAATTGCAATGCTTTACGAGACAACATTATAGCCTGCCAGGCATGTCGTTGCACTGCCTGGCTTTTGCAACACAAGCTTTAATGGTGGGACTTAACTGACTGAGTTGAGGTGCATCCAAAATTAATAACAAGTGCCAAAAGTAGTAATAGTGGCATGACTTGCTTGTCGATGAGAAGCTATATGAACTTTGATTAACATTTAACCGAAGAGTGAGAGGTGCGCCCCTGCTTTCCGTACATGGATGCAACACAAGCCCTGCATGTTGTGCTCTTAGTCCAGTTTAGGATAGAATTGGGAGATGTCTACCCCCGGATTTATTCAAGTTCAAGTCTGCTTCTGATAGGATGTTATTGGTCATACTACTTACTGGTGGTTCTAGTGTTATTGGCATCAGATACAATGTTGTTAGTTCTAGTTTGAGTATTATCATTCTAGAATCTAGTTAGAGGTTCTAGTAGAGTGAAACTGGTTCTAGAGTGTTATTGACATCAGAATGATATTGGTGTTAGGGTCTATTTGGGTTGTAGTTCTAGTAGAACATCATTGATTCTAGTTGAAGTATATCATTGGATCTAGCTCTAGTAAAGTTGTTGGCATCAGTTTCTCCGCTTCAGATATGCAGTGACGCACAGAACATACCATTTACGCCATTTAGATGCCATGCAATGTGCTGCCTGTGTGTGCTAGATGGACCGTGGTGCAGGTACACCCCTTTAAACATAGAGAGTGGAGCAGATCGGGGCATGACAGCGCAGTACATGCTTTAGCATGGTTCATCTGTTTGCATCGGTCCCGGTTGATTGCTCTAGACATACTGTAGGATCAGTGTTGGATATCTGATTTTGGCTTGGGTGCCAGTTCTTGTGCAACTGGTATCAACCCTTTAGGATTAAAGCTACCATGAGCCCACAGGTGTAGTGAGACGGTACACCTGAGACAGTCAGTGACAGTGTATAGTAGAAGACAAACTGGTTTAGCACTATAACTGATGTTATGAGAGATGTATTAGATATTTTGTCAGTGTTGCATTGAAAACAATGGAACTAGAAACTTTTTTTTACTTCTGATTTATAGGCTGTCTGCCCTTAGGAACAAGCAACATGGAGTTAATAGGTAATAGATTTTCACAATGCACTGTCTAATCTCGTCATCCAATCACTATTAATCTGTATGGTTTTAAATCACACAATATTAGAGAGCTCATTTGAATTTACCATGTCGGTCTTGTTATTCAAGTCCCTATTTTATTCCTGTGGTCTGCCTTGCCTCTGCCCTGTGAGTGCTGCTGGCCAGCCTGCTACTGTATGTGAGGCTAGTGGTGCAGACCAGAGCACCCATGTTTTGTTTATCTCTTGCATTTTCATGTTTGTTGGCCGGTGCAATGTGTTCACTATAATTCAGGTATTTATTTTCTTATTTGATTCTAAATACTGCAAAACTATGTTTGAAACAAAGCTGAAGTTATACATAATAAACAGAATGAAGATATGCATAATATAGTAAACAATAGGAATATTATAGTATACTAAATAAAGTTTATTGAAATACTCAAATGTTGTCTTCTGCTAATATTAAAACATAATTTGCTTTCAGAATTTCATGTAATTTTTTTCTTCTGAGCTCTTCCGCAAGCCTGTTCTTCAACAAGCTCAAACTGAGAGCGTTGGAATTTTAAGATCTCTATCTCTTTTTCAACAAAACATCTGATTCCAAGCTAGCATATAATTATCTGAGAACCATATGTTTCTCTGAGCTTGGTGAGAGCGTGGTTGACCTATGGTTATTTTGCATACAACCTTCCCACAATGTTCTGGGAATGGTGCAGTATATAGTTGCTTGGCTTTGTTACATTCTCTGCACATTTAAGGAACTTGACAAAATAATCTTATTTTCTTGGTATCTCATTACTTTAACAGAATGTTTCCTAAAAGTTCAAACATGGTTACATTTAATTACATTTTTGGTAATGTTTCCTAGACTGGTTTGACATTGGGAATGTTCTCAAATAGTTCCGAGAACGTTACGAAACAACATTCTTCTGTGGGAATTGCAGTACTTCAGCATAACGGTTCCTACAGGTTTCCTCATGGTTCTATTTAAAGTCGTGTTCTCTGAACATTAAGAAAACTTTCCATAAACAACACAAGAAAACATTAACATTCAAAGAACGTTCTAAGAATGTTATTTAAAAACATATACACTCCGTTCTCAGCATCAACAAAACTCTCTCTATCCTCCATCTTGTTAAGTGTGTTCAGGGCTGTGTTCAGTACAATTTTACGTTCTGGAATCTTCAATTGAACGGAATGGTGCTGTACTGAACAACCAGTTGAAAAACTGGGAGTGGTTGTGGGTTGGGGAATGCTGTCACCATGGCAACTGATCTTTAAATACAGCAATCATTGCTTCAAGCCACACCCACCAAATGGGAGCAAACGTACCTCAAAGTATGTTCAGGAACGTACAAGAAGTTTTGGGGAATCTGAATGCAGTTCAGGTGTGTTGACTGCACCCACTAATTGGCCACACCTAATCTTAATGAGTTTTAGTTTGCTTTGAAATAGAGCCCCATAGTGGAGGTGTCATAATACCTATAAAACCTAGCTGTCAAACAGGGAAACGGTTCCAATAATTTGTCTATAGGGAATTTTAGAAACACTACAAATAAGGGCTATGTTTCGTGTAGGCTTACCCTGGCGTGACGTTTTGATAACCATGTAAATCTCTCTCAGACAAGGTGACTTTTATCAATGTATTCGGCTCTATTTACTCTCAGATTCGAAAACGCTAATTAGCATCAAAGTAGACATCATGCAAGACTACAAATGCCTGCACGTCATCTCTAGCTGATACCTTTGCTAACAGGTATTGTGTCAATTTAAAACTTGCACAAGACAGTTCACAGAATTGTCAATTTAAAGAAATGTAGGCAATTTATTCTTTACTAAATTTAGCTACCATTAGATAGTTAATCCAGAGATTCTTACCTTTGCCTTGATTCGGCAGTCTTGTCCAGATCATCATGGCATTTTTAGTTCATTATGATTGCTCATTAGCATTTCATTCTTGGGGGGTAAATACAGGCAAATATATTGATAAGTCACCATGACCTATAGGGATTTACACGGTTATCAAAACGTCACGCCAGGGTAAGCCTACACGAAACACAGCCCTTATTTTAAGTGTTATTAAAATCCACTATGGGAAAAATGAATGGTAAAAAAAACATGGCATGCAAGCTCCATCCTGGTGGCGCAGTGGACTAATTCCATGGCTAGAAAACAGAAGACCATAGGTTTGAATCTCCATGATGCCGTGCCACAATAAATAAATAAAATTGTTTGCGTGATTAATGCCTAACCAAATTAATTTCCATGTGTCCTATCTGTGGTTGAAGTTCAAAACAGTTAACCCAAACTAAGCTAGCAGTGTTATTAAAATACTTATTGAAACATTCAGTTGAAGTTATTTAAATAAAACTCAAAATAACCTATAATTTCTGTTCTCAGAACATTAATAAAACCTCCCAGGAAACTTTCAGAGAACCATAGTAAAACGTTCTCAGAACCTCCCTGCAACCTAAAAATGAAAAAAAAATCACTTCTGTTCTTAGAACATTAAAAAAACATTCAGTTTCACCAGTGAGGAAACGTATGGCTTCATTCCCAGAACCAATGGGAAACCAAAAACATACGTTCCCACTACTTCCAAGGAACCAAATATGCTAGCTGGGTTGTTTAATCATATTATAGCCATAGGATCCAATTTTGCCAAGTCTCCTGTCTCTCAAGGGTTAGCATTTCAGAAATGTCAAGGAAAACAGAAAAATAGTACACTGAACAGCCAAATCCAGACAGCCAACAGAGCTTTTGTTCGGCTTTCGTAAATTTTCTCCAACACTCTCATCAAAACAATATTTTCATTGAACAGACGGTCCTTAGTGATGATACCAGACATGCCATCTGTCTTACCGGGGTTGAAGCCCCTGGGCCCAGGCCCGTGGGGGGCCCAAGAGGCAGCAAAAGAAGAGTAAAAAATACTATTATTAAGGAAATATAGACTGTATATTCATTCTATACATACAGTATATATTATATATGTAGTATATATTTTTTATTTTTTCACTGCAACCGGCAACCACAGGAAGACTCAGGAGCCAGCTCTCAATGAGTGTAGACAGCCTGCTGCTGCCGCTCTGCTAATCATCAGATGGCATAATTTAGCCACAGAGGATCAATAGTTTATAAAAAACTAAATGTGGATTTGGTTTTATCACAAGTACATACAGGTATCTGCCAAAATTAAGGAAACACCAACATAAAGTCTCTTACAAGGGTGTTGTGCCAGCACGAGCAGCCAAAACACTTTCAATGCGCCTTGGCATACATTCTACAAGTAGACCTAAACCATGCCAGGACATATACTTTGTATCCCTTGTTTACTCAAGTGTTTCCTTTATTTTGGCAGTTACCATTATGCCTACAATCAGGAAGGCTGCAGTTTGGGCAGCATGCCCAACAAATACAGACTACAGCTTGTTGCGTTGTGGCCGTAGACATATAATCCATAGGAGGGTTTTGTAACCTCTTACTCTGGCAATTTGACTGTTAAACTCATCGGTACACTAGCAATGGATGCCAGTCCTGATTTGAATGGGAACTGCCATCTATGGATTATATTTCTATGGTTGGTTGCGGCTGTCGGTTTGCCTTTTGCAGATTTCAAAATACAATCGCCGGAAAAACGCACAGTTTGGAAAGCAAATGCCTACTGCTGAAAAGAGAAAACGAATCTGTCTGTAGAACCAATAAAATTAAAAAATTCTCAACAGCTCCAAATTTGTAGCTAACAGCTGCACTGTTTTTCAAAGTTGCTAATCTTGAGACAGGCTATTGCCACGACGCCTATGATTTCTTCATCCGGCCATGGTCGGCCTGGTGTCAAACAGACGCGACTGTTTATGTATCGCTCATATCTACTGTATATAGGCTCTAGCAGAAACAAATACAAAGTTGGTTTATTGACATTGACTTTAAGTAACTAGGTGTTAAATAAATACCATCTAAAATATGAACAAGGAAGTCTTGGCCGGAAAAGCAAACATGGGGAATACTGTATCTTTTTTATTTCTCCCAACTCTCAGCCAACGTACCACATGATGCCTGTAGATTACATTATTAGGGTAAGATAGATAATAGAACATGCTGAACATCGAATCAAATCAAACACATTTACCCATGAGAAGTTTAAAGCAAATGAATTGTGTAGATAAGGGGTGAGAAAACTAAGCCCATTCAATTCGAATGGCGGGAGGTTCAAGTTAAAACAATATTATTATGGAATGATTATTATGGATTTAAAAAACACTCCAGGCCACTATTGAACGTCTACAACTAGATAGAAAGTCTGTAGACATTATAATGGATAATTGTCATCCTATGGGGAATTAGCCATGTTAGCCAAAATAATGGCCTGCCCAGTATTTTGGGATGCTAGTTGCTTAATTAACTCAGGAACCACACCTGTGTGGAAGCACCTGCTTTATACTTGTAATATACTTTACAGTGCATTCGGAAAGTATTCAGTCCCCTTGACTTTTTCCACATTTTGTTACGTTACAGCCTTATTGTAAAATGGATTAAATTGTTTTTTTCCCCTCATCAATCTACACACAATACCCCATAATGACGAAGCAAAAACAGGCAAATTTATTCAAAATAAAAAAACACATTTACGTACGTTTTCAGACCCTTTACTCAGTACTTTGTTGAAGCACCTTTGGCAACGATTACAGCCTCGAGTCTTCTTCAGTATTTACATTTACATTTACATTTAAGTCATTTAGCAGACGCTCTTATCCAGAGCGACTTACAGTTAGTGAGTGCATACATTTTCATACTGGCCCCCCGTGGGAAACGAACCCACAACCCTGGCGTTGCAAGCGCCATGCTCTACCAACTGAGCTACAGGGGACACTACAAGCTTGGCACACCTGTATTTGGGGGTTTCTCCCATTCTTCTTTGCAGATCCTCTCAAGCTCTGTCAGGTTGGATGGGGAGCATCGCTCTCCAGAGATGTTCGATCGGGTTCAAGTCCGGGCTCTGGCTGGGCCACTCAAGGACATTCAGAGACTTGTCCCGAAGCCACTCCTGCGTTCACTTGGCTGTGTGCTTAGGGTCGTTGTCCTGTTGGAAGATGAACTTTCGCCCCAGTCTGAGGTACTGAGCGCCCTGGAGCAGGTTTTCATCAAGGATCTCTCTGTACTTTGCTCCGTTCATCTTTCCCTCGATCCTGACTAGTCTCCCAGTCCCTGCCGCTGAAAAACATCCCAACAGCATGATGTTGCCACACCATGCTACAACGTAGGGATGGTGCCAGGTTTCCTCCAGACATGACACTTGGCATTCAGGCCAAAGAGTTAAATCTTGGTTTCATCAGACCAGAGAATCTTGTTTCTCATGGTCTGAGAGTCCTTTGGGTGCCTTTTGGCAAACTCCAACTGGGCTGTCGTGCCTTTTACTGAGGAGTGGCTTCCGTCTGGCAACTCTACCATAAAGGCCTGATTGGTGGAGTGCTGCAGAGATGGTTGTCCTTCTGAAAGGTTCTCCCATCTCCATAGAGGAACTCTGGAGCTCTGTCAGAGTGACCATTGAGTTCTTGGTCACCTGCCTGTCCAAGGCCCTTCTCCCCCGATTGCTCAGTTTGGCCGGGCGGCCAGCTCTAAGAAGAGTGTTGGTGGTTCCAAACTTCTTCCATTTCAGAATGATGGAGGCCACTGTGTTCTTGGGGACCTTCAATGATGCAGACATTTTTTGGTACCCTTCCCCAGATCTGTGCCTCGACACAATCCTGTCTCGGAGCTCTATGGACAATTCCTTCGTCCTCATGGCTTGGTTTTTGTTCTGACAACTGTGGGACCTTATATAGACAGGTGTGTGCGCCTTTCCAAATCATGTCCAATCAATTGAATTTATCACAGGTGGACTCCAATCAAGTTGTAGAAACATCAAGGATGATCAATGGAAACAGGATGCACTTGAGGTCAATTTCGAGTCTCATAGCAAAGGGTCTGAATACTTATTTAAATAAGGCATTTCTGTTTTCGATTTGAAATACATTTGCAAAAATGTCTTAAAACATGTTTTCACTTTGGCATTATGGGGTATTGTGTGTAGATTCGTGAGAAAAAAATGAATTTAATCAATTTTAGAATAAGGCTGTAACGTAACAAAATGTGGAAAAAGGGAAGGGGTCTGAATACTTTCCGAATGCACTGTATATCCCTAATTTACTGCGTTTCTGTTATTTTGGCAGTTACCTGTATATCTGCACATATGAAGTACAAAATACAATTTATAAACTAGAAAAGGAAAAGTCCTGAATAAAATGTGTGTGCTTACTAGTCTTCAAGTATTTATGGTTATGACAGCAGTGGTAATGGTAGTAGTAGGACCATTACTTTTGGTACTCAGTTGGTAGATAATGGCGCTTGCAAAGCCAAGGTTGTGGGTGCGATTCCCACGGGGGAGCAGTATGAAAACGTACGAAAATGCACTCACACATTTTAAAATGCAGTAATAGGATTGCGAGAGAATGGTGCCGGAGGGGATGGCCGTCTTTTTATGGACTGCTAACCAATTGTGCTATTTTGTGTGTTTTTTGGCGCTGTTTTTTTTTTTACATAATGTTTCCGCCATTGTTTCCTCTGACCGAAAAGAGCTTCTGGACATCAGAACAGGGATTGCTCACCTTGAACTGGATGAGGGTTTTTTCTTTAATGAGTCGGACGCAAAGGATATACTGCTCTTACCGTCCAGGCCCAAATCCCCGTCATTCGTATGAAGAGGAGACGCCATTACAGAGGTCGTACAGCCGGATGCCTGGTGAGACTGCGTCGGTGAGTGGATAATCCGCCTTTACTCTACATTCTACTGGCGAAAGTGCAATCACTGGAGAATAAACTGGATGAGCTCTGTTGGAGACTATCCTACCAACGGGACATTAACAACTGTAAATGGGCGGCAGGTAGCTTAGTGGTTAATAGCGTTGTGCCAGTAACCGAAAGGTCGCTGGTTCTAATCCCCGAGCCGACTAGGTGATAAATCTGTCGATGTGCCCTTGAGCAAGGCAGTTAACCCTAATTGCTCATGTAAGTCGCTCTGGATAAGAGCGTCTGCTAAATGACTAAAATATAAAATATAAACTGTAATATCCTATGTTTCACTGAGTCATGGCTGAGAAAGAACATTGATAATATACAGTTAGCTGTGTTTTCCGTTTTCCCCCCCAAAATTGTCTTTTAGTAATAAAATAAAATAATTCCATCCCCCCCAAAAAAACACTGTCCACAATGCACCAACAACCTGAGTTAGAGTACCTCATGATAAGCTGTAGACCATACTATTTACCAAGAGAGTTTTAATTTATATTCTTTGTAGCTGTCTATTTACTACCACAAACCCATGCTGGTACTAAGACCACACTCAACGTGCTGTATAAGGCCATAAGCAAAAAAGAAAATGCTCATCCAGAGGTGGCGCTCCTAGTGGCCGGGGACTTTAATGCAGGAAAACTGAAATCCGTTTTACCTAATTTCTACCAGCATGTCACATGTACAACTAGAGGAAAACAAACTCTAGATCACCTTTACTCCACAAACAGAGACGCGTAGAAAGCGCTCCCTCGCCTGCCATTTGGCAAATCTGACCATAACTCTATCCTCCTGATTCCAGCTTACAAGCAAAAACTCAAACAGGAAGTACCAGTGACGCGCTCAATACGGAAGTGGTCTGATGAAGCGGATGCTAAGCTACAGCACTGTTTTGCTAGCAGAAACTGGAATATGTTCCCGTATACCACATAAGTCACCGACAACTGACGAGAGTGTGAAGTAACACAAGCGTAGACAAAAATGGACCTTTCTCCAGGGAAACGACCCAGGACTTTTATTCAGGGAAAGAAAACACAGAATTCACCATAGTGCTGGGTGATAATAAAACCAAACCAAAACCTAGCTTGTCTTTGAGCCTTTCTACACGGGTCTTCTGGGCCCTCTCAGCTAAGCTGTTTACCGGCGTATCCAACAAAAAAAAAGGGCCCTCAAATCCTTGCGAGCATCTTGACTGGCTGCATCACTGCTTGTTATAGCAACTGCAGTGCCCTCGATCGCATGGCGCTATACAGGGTGGTGTGGACAGCCCAGTACATCACTGGGGCCGAGCTCCCTGCCATCCAGGACTTCTATATCAGGTGGTGTGAAAGGAAGGCCCTAAAAATGGTCAAAGACTCCAGCCAACCAATTCATAGACTGTTCTCTCTGCTACCGCATGGCAAGCGGTACCGGAGCGCCAAGTCTGGGACAAAAAGGCTCCTGAACAGCTTCCACCCCCAAGCCATAAGACTGCTGAAGAGTTAATCAAATGGCTACCTGGACTATTTGCATTGACTACCTTATTTTATTCTTATTTATTCTTATTTTTTGCACTGACTCTTGCACAGGCTCGATGTACACTCACTGGACTCTAACCACACACTCACACTACACCGACACACCAACACACACACAACACACACACACACATGCATATTGACCCCACACACACATACATTCACATTCCTTCACACTCTTCACATACGCTGCTGCGTAGTTGTCCAGTCTGATGGCCTTGAGATAGAAGCTGTTTTTCATTCTCTCGTTCCCAGCTTTGATGCACATGTACGGACCTCGCCTTCTGGATGATAGCGGGGTGAACAGGCAGTGGCTCAGGTGGTTGATGTCCTTGATGATCTTTTTGGCCTTCCTGTGACATCGGGTGCTGTAAGTGTCTTGGAGGGCGGGTAGTTTGCCCCCGGTAATGCGTTCGGCAGTCGTCTGTGGATCTATAGGGGCGGTAAGCAAATTGAAGTGGGTCTAGGGTGACAGGTAAGGTAGAGGTGATATGATCCTTGACTAATCTCTCAAAGCACTTCATGATGACAGAGGTGAGTGCTACAGGGCAATAGTAATTTAGTTCAGTTACCTTTGCTTTCTTGGGTACAGGAACAATGGTGGCCATCTTGAAGCATGTGGGAACAGCAGACTGCGAAAGTGAGAGATTGAATATGTCCGTAAACACACCAGCCAGCTGGTCTGCGCATGCTCTGAGGACGCGGATAGGGATGCCGTCTGGACCGGCAGCCTTGCGGGGGTTTACATGCTTAAATGTCTTACTCACGTCAGCCATGGAGAAGGAGAGTCCACAGTCCTTGGTAGTGGGCCTCGTCGGTGGCACTGTGTTATCCTCAAAGCGGGCAAAGAAGGTGTTTAGCTTGTCTGGAAGCAAGACCTCGGTGTCGGCGACGTGGCTGGTTTTCCTTTTGTAGTCCGTGATTGTCTGTAGACCCTGCCACATACGTTTCATGTCTGAGCCATTGAATTGTGACTCCACTTTGTCTCTATACTGATGTTTTGCCAGTTTAATTGCCTTGCGGAGTGAATAGCTACACTGTTTGTATTCTGCCATATTCCCAGTCACCTTGCCATAGTTAAAGGCGGTGGTTAGCGCTTTCAGTTTTGCGCGACAGCTGCCATCTATCCACGGTTTCTGGTTAGGGTAGGTTTTAATAATCACAATGGGCACAACATCACCTATACACTTCCTGATAAACTCAGTCACCGTTTCAGTGTATTCGTCTAAATTATTTTCGCAAGCTACCCGGAACATATCCCAGTCCGCGTGATCAAAACAATCTTGAAGCGTGGATACCGATTGGTCAGACCAGCATTGAATAGTCCTTAGCACGGGTACTTCCTGTTTGAGTTTCTGACTATAGGAAGGGAGGAGCAAAATGGAGTCGTGGTCAGATTTGCCGAAAGGAGGGCGGGGGAGGGCCTTATAACCAGCCCGGAAGTTCGAATAGCAATGGTCCAGAATTTTTGCAGCGCGAATACAACAGTCGATATGTTGATAGAACTTCGGCAGCCTAGTCCTCAAATTTGCTTTGTTAAAATCCCCGGCTACAATAAGAGATAGTCGCGAAACCGCCATGCTCATCGGCGCAAGGTTCAACCCGGATCACGTTCTGATGGAGATGGGGGTTGCAGCGTTCCCAGGAGAATGGAGGACGACAGATCCAGTGTCACTCTTGTGGCAAGAGAGGACATTCTGCTGCACGATGTCATCAGAGTTCTTCTGGTTCTGGAGGCAGCAGGCAGGGCAGTCTCGCGTCACCTCAGGTAGCGCAAACCCACACTTGTTCAGAGCCCTCTGCTGCGCATTTCACCATCCACGTCAACTTCCCTGATTACATGGTAGTTCCCCAGTGTAAGGCGCTGGTAGATTCAGGCGCAGCTGGGTCTTTAGCTCTTAGTCTACATATTACATTGGTTCCCCTGTCCATTCCATTGCCCATCAAAGCACTTGACAGTCGACCATTAGGGTCAGGTTTTGTTAGGGAGGTTACAGCACCAGTCACTATGATTACGCAGGAGACCCATAGTGAGCAAATCACCTTTCATATTATTGAGTCCCCTGATTTCCCTGTTGTGTTGGGCCTTCCCTGGCTAGCACTACACGACCCAACCTTTTCATGGCCAAAGAGGGTTCTCAAGGGGTGGTCGCGAGAGTGTCAGGGTAGGTGTCTGGTTGTTTCCGTTGGTGCGACCATGGTGGAAAGTCCAGACACTACCTCCACAATGCGCATTCCCCCCGAATACCTCGATTTGGCGCATGCATTTTCCAAAACGCAGGCGACTAAATTACAACCCCATCGTGCGGGGGATTGCGCGATTAACCTCCGGTTAGACGCTGTGCCTCCCAGGAGTCATGTATATCCCCTGTCGCAGGCTGAAACGGAGGCTATGGAGACATACGTCTCCGAGTCCCTGCCTCAGGGGTTCATATGTCCCTCCACTTCACCCGCCTCTTCGAGTTTATTTTTCGTGAAGAAGAAAGACGGGGGTCTGCGCCCTTGCATTGTTTACCGTGAACTTAATCAAACTACCATTCGCTAAAGTTACCCTCTACCCCTCAATTCCTCTGTTATCGAATCAATGTATGGGGCGCGCTTCTTCACAAAATTAGATCTCAGGAGTGTGTACAACCTGGTTCGTGTCCAGGAAGGGGACGAATGGAAGACAGCATTTAGCACAACCACAGGGCATTATGAATACCTGGTGATGCCGTACGGGTTGATGAATGCTCCACCAGTCTTCCAGTCCTTTGTGAACAAGGTGTTTCGGGACATGCTTGGTCGTGGTGTGGTGGTCTACATCGATGACATCCTGGTGTATTCCGCTACGCGCGCTGAGCATGTGTCCTGGTTCGCAGAGTGCTTGGCCCGACTGTTGGAGCATGACCTGTATGCCAAGGCTGAAAAATGTCTGTTCTTCCAACAATCCGTCTCCTTCCTCGGATACCACATCACCACCACAGGTGTGGAAATGGCGGGAGACCGCATTTCAGCCGTGCGTAATTGGCCGACTCCAACCACGGTAAAGGAGGTGCAGCGCTTCATTGGCTTTGCCAATTACTATCGGAGGTTTATCCGGGGCTTTGGCAAGGTCGCAGCCCCCATCACCTCTCTGTTGAAGGGTGGGCCATCCCAGCTCCGCTGGTCTGCTGAGGCTGACAGGGCTTTCAGTAACCTGAGGGCTCTGTTCAACTCAGCCCCGGTACTGGCCCATCCCGATCCATCTTTACCGTTCGTAGTGGAGGTGGACGCGTCCGAGGTTGGGGTAGGCACTGTCCTATCCCAACGCTCGGGTACGCCACCCAAGCTCCACCCCTGTGCCTTCTTCTCTAAGAAGCTCAGCCCGGCGGAGCAGAACTATGACGTTGGTGATCGGGAGCTGTTGGCTGTTGTCAGAGCCCTGACAGCGTGGAGGCACTGGCTCGAGGGGGCGAAACACCCTTTCCTCGTCTGGACTGACCACCGTAACCTGGAGTACATCTGGGCAGCGAGGAGGCTGAACCCTCAGCAGGCCAGGTGGGCTTTGTTCTTCACTCGGTTTGATTTCACGCTGTGCTATATACCAGGCACGAAGAACGTGAAGGCAGACGCACTGTCACGGCTGTACGACACAGAGGAGAGGCCCATTGACAACACCCCCATACTCCTGGCCTCCTACATTGTGGCGCTGGTGGTGTGAGCGGTGGATGCGGACATAGAGCGAGCGTTATGCACAGAGCCATCTCCACCTCAGTGCCCCACTGGGCTTCGATACGTGCCGTCTAGTGTCCGTGATCGTCTTATCTATTGGGCACACACGTCCCCCTCTACACCCAGGCATCGGCCATACAGTGCGCTGCCTGACCAGGAAGTACTGGTGGCCTACCTTGGCTAAGGACGTGAGGGTGTATGTCTCCTCCTGCTCGGTGTGCGCCCAGAGTAAGGCACCTAGGCACCTTCCAGCGGGTAAGTTACAACCCTTATCAGTCCCACTTATCCATTGATTTCCTAACTGATCTTCCCCTCTCTCAGGGTAACACCACCATCCTGGTCGTTGTGGACCGCTTCTCTAAAGCTGCCGCCTCCTTCCACTGCCCAGTCTCCCCACGGCCCTGCAAACTGCGGAAGCCCTGTTTACTCACGTCTTCCGGCACTACGGGGTGCCAGAGGACATAGTGTCTGACCGGGGTCCCCAGTTTACGTCCAGGGTCTGGAAGGCATCATGGAACATCTGGGGGTCTCGGTCAGCCTGACCTCTGGGTTTCACCCCGAATCTAATGGGCAGGTGGAACAGGTGAATCAGGATGTGAATAGGTTCCTGCGGTCCTACTACCAGGACCGGCGGAGTGGTCGGTGTTCTTGCCATGGGCCGAATATGCTCAGAACTCTCTCCGCCACTCCTCCACTAACGTCCTCCACTCATAATGTCTCCAAGATGGCGTAGCAGTGCGGTCGCTTTTATTTCATCGTCCTGTGTAAATATCCCGTTTCTTGTTTTTTTTGTCTATTTTGTATATATTTCTCAATTTTTACTTTCATTCTTTAACTAAATATACTTTCCTGCAACCCGCCTCGCCCAACGTGGAAAGGATTCTATTATTTCTTTATAACTTTCATCAAGAACCGTAAGCTGAAACGAGTTTAGCCGCAATCTGAATGGCTACCTGCTATTAGTCACCGTTAGCGTCTTTCACCACTGTCCGTGGCCTACACTATCCACCAGCCAGCTCTAGCTCTAGCCTGGACAATTCGTCGGCCAGTCTGCACAGCGTGCTATCGACCCAGCGTGCTATTGACCCAGAGCTTATTGGACTTTCTGCCGGAATCACTGGACCCTAGCGCCGGATCATCACAACCAGCTAGCTAGCTGCAACCTGTTGTTGGCTGATTACCATTGCCCTATAGCAAGCACCAGTTAGCCTTGAGCTAGCCTCAGGCCCATCTCCCGGCTATCTACCTCTCTGTCAACCGGACGGGACCTCCTAGTGTTGACACTGAGCCCCGCCCGATCCAACACGACTGGTTTGCCGACGAAATAGTCTGATGTGGTTTCAACAGGCTTCCCACGTTGCGACGACCACGAAGATCCATCTGCCAGCCCCGGCCCGCTAGCACACGCAAACTACAACTGTGCTCCCTGCTAGCTGTGCTGAAGCACCAATTTGAACTGCTCTCGGACTCACATATTGCTGTTCACTGGACCTTATGATCACTCAGCTGCACAGCTGATGCCTGCTGGACTGTTCCTTTACACGGTACCCTGTCCTGTTTATTCTGTTTAGTCTTAGCCCAAACGTTATCGCTATTTCCAGTTGTGTCTTAGCTCTCTCTAATAACACCTGTGACTGCTTTATGCCTCTCTCCCATGTCAATTATGCCTTGCCTATTGCTGTTTGGGTTAGTTCTTATTATACAATTTCACTGTAGAACCCCTAGTCCCTCTCAAACTGCCTCATATAGTTCCTTTGTTCCACCCCCATACACGCCGAGACCGGCTCAATCGATGCCTCCAATGACGCTATCTCTTTCATTGTTACCCAACGCTTAGGGTTACCTGAACTGTACTCATATCCTTCCATATCCTTTTCTGTACATAATGCCCTGAATCTTTTCTACAACGCCCGGAGAACTGCCCCCTTTATTCTATGTACCCAACGCACTAGAAGACCAGTTCTTAAAGCCTTTAGTCGTATCCTTATTCTAGTCCTCCTCTGTTCCTCTGGTGATGTAGAGGCTAACCCAGGCCCTGCAGCCCCAGTATCACTCCTACTCCCCAGGAGCTATCATTTGTTGACTTCTGTAACCGTAAAAGTCTTGGTTTTCTGCACATAAATATCAGAAGCCTCCTTCCTAAGTTTGAGTTATTCACTGCGTTAGCACACTCCGCCAACCCTGATGTTCTAGCAGTGTCTGAATCCTGGCTTAGGAAGGCCACCAAAAATTCTGAAATTTCCATCCCCAACTATAACATTTTCCGTCTAGATAGAACTGCCAAAGGGGGTGGAGTTGCAATCTACTGTAGAGATAGCCTGCAGAGCTCCATCATACTATCCAGGTCTGTGCCCAAACAGTTTGAGCTTCTACTTCTAAAAATCCACCTTTCCAGAAATAAATCTCTCACTGTTGCCGCTTGCTACAGACCCCCCTCAGCCCCCAGCTGTGCCCTGGACACCATATGTGAATTGATTGCCCTCCATCTATCCTCAGAGTTCGTACTGCTTGGTGACCTAAATTGGGATATGCTTAACACCCCGGCCATCCTACAATCTAAACTAGATGCCCTCAATCTCACACAAATTATCAACGAACCTACCAGGTACAACCCTAAATCCGTAAACATGGGTACCCTCATAGATATCATCCTGACTAACTTACCCTCTAAATACATCTCCGCTGTCTTCAACCAGGATCTCAGCGATCACTGCCTTATTGCCTGCGTCCGTAACGGGTCCGCGGTCAAACGACCACCCCTCATCACTGTCAAACGCTCCCAAAAACACTTCAGCGAGCAGGCCTTCCTAATTGACCTGGCCCAGGTATCCTGGATGGATATAGATCTCATTCCGTCAGTAGAGGATGCCTGGTTGTTCTTTAAAAGTAATTTCCTCTCAATCTTAAATAGACATGCCCCATTCAAAAAATACAGAACTAAGAACAGATATAGCCCCTGGTTCTCCTCAGACTTGACTGCCCTTGACCAGCACAAAAACATCCTGTGGCGTACTGCATTAGCATCAAATAGCCCCCGCGATATGCAACTTTTCAGGGAAGTTAGGAACCAATATACACAAGCAGTTAGGAAAGCAAAGGCTAACTTTTTCAAACAGAAATTTGCATCCTGTAGCACTAACTCCAAAAGTTTTGGGACACTGTAAAGTCCATGGAAAATAAGAGCACTTCCTCCCAGCTGCCCACTGCACTGAGGCTAGGAAACACTATCACCACCGATAAATCTACAATAATCGAGAATTTCAACAAGCATTTTGCTACGGCTGGCCATGCTTTCCACCTGGCTACCACTACCCCGGCCACCAGCTCTGCACCCTCCGCTGCAACTTGCCCATGCCCCCCCGCTTCTCCTTCACACAAATCCAGACAGCTGATGTTCTAAAAGAGCTGCAAAATCTGGACCCCTACAAATCATCTGGGCTAGACAATCTGGACCCTTTCTTTCTAAAACTAGCCGCCAAATTGTCGCAACCCCTATTACTAGCCTGTACAACCTCTCTTTCGTAACGTCTGAGATCCCCAGAGATTGGAAAGCTGCCGCGGTCATCCCCCCTCTTCAAAGGGGGTGACACTCTAGATCCAAACTGTTACAGACCCATATCCATCCTGCCCTGCCTTTCAAAAGCTTTTGAAATCCAAGTCAACAAACAGATCACCGACCATTTCGAATCCCACCGTACCTTCTCCGCTATGCAATCCGGTTTCCGAGCTGGTCATGGGTGCACTTCAGCCACGCTCAAGGTCCTAAACGATATTATAACCGCGATCGATAATAGACAGTACTGTGCAGCCGTTTTCATTGACCTGGCCAAGGCTTTCGACTCTGTCAACCACCGCATTCTTATTGGCAGACTAAATAGCCTTGGTTTCTCAAATGACTGCCTCGCCTGGTTCACCAACTACTTCTCAGATAGAGTTCAATGTGTCAAATCGGAGGGCCTGTTGTCTGGACCTATGGCAGTCTCTATGGGGGTGCCACAGGGTTCAATTCTTGGGCCGACTCTTTTCTCTGTGTATATCAATGACGTCGCTCTTGCTGCTGGTGACTCTCAGATCCACCTCTACGCAGACGACACCATTTTGTATACATCTGGCCCTTCATTGGACACTGTGTTAACAAACCTCCAAACGAGCTTCAATTCCATACAACACTCCTTCAGTAGCCTCCAACTGCTCTTAAACACTAGTAAAACCAAATGCATGCTCTTCAACCGAACGCTGCTTGCACCCGCCCACCCGACTAGAATCACTACTCCGACGGGTCTGACCTAGAGTATGTGGACAACTACAAATACCTAGGTGTCTGGTTAGACTGTAAACTCTCCTTCCAGACTCACATTAAGAATCTCCAATCCAAAGTTAAATCTAGAATCGGTTTCCTATTTCGCAACAAAGCCTCCTTCACTCATGCTGCCAAACATGCCCTCGTAAAACTGACTATCCTACCGATCCTTGACTTCGGCGATGTCATTTACAAAATAGCCTCCAACACTCTACTCAGCAAATTGGATGTAGTCTATCACAGTGCCATCCGTTTTGTCTCCAAAGCCCCATATAATACCCACCACTGTGACCTGTACGCTCTTGTTGGCTGGTCCTCACTACATATTCGTCGCCAAACCCACTGGCTCCAGGCCATCTATAAATCACTGCTAGGCAAATCCCCGCCTTATCTTAGCTCATTGGTCACCATAGCAACACCCACCCGTAGTCTGCGCTCCAGCGGGTATATCTCACTGGTCATCCCCAAAGCCAACACCTCCTTTGGCCGCAATTCCTTCCAGTTCTCTGCTGCCAATGACTGGAACAAATTGCAAAAATCTCTGAAGCTGGAGACACTTATCTCCCTCACTAACTTTAAGCATCAGTTGTCAGAGCACCTTACCGATCACTGCACCTGTACACAGCCCATCTGAAATTAGCCCGCCCAACTACCTCATCCCTATATTGTTATTTATTTTGCTCATTTGTACCCCAGTATCTCTATTTGCACATCATCTCTTGCACATCTATCATTCCAGTGTTAATACTAATTGTAATTATTTTGCACTATAGCCTATTTTATTGCCTTACCTCCATAACTTGCTAAATTTGCACACACTGTATATTATATGTATTTCTGTTGTATTTTTGACTTTGTTTTGTTTTACCCCATATGTAACTCTCTGTTGTTGTTTTTATCGCACTGCTTTGCTTTATCTTGGCCAGGTCGCAGTTGTAAATGAGAACTTGTTCTCAACTGGTTTACCTGGTTAAATAAAGGTGAAATAAAATAAAATAAATAAAAATAACCTGTCACCATTTCAATGTGTTAGGGTATCAGCCGGTCCTGGCACCGTGGCATCAGAGCCAGACCAAAGCTCCTGCGGTGGACGACTGGTTTTGGCGTGCGGAGGAGACGTGGAACGCCACCCACGTCCACCTCCAGCATGCCGTGCGTTGCCAGAAAGCCAATGCTGACCGCCACCGCAGTGAGGCCCCGGTGATGATTTTGGAATGTCATGTTCGACGAGCAGGTGTCCACATAGTTTTGGTCATGTAGTGTACTTCCCTCAAATATGTTTACATTTCACCATCTATCAATGTATGCATCATCAACACAGGAGAAGGGCATTGACAAAAAACATATTGACAACAAATAAAAGTATACATGAGTGAATGGCTGTCGTTACCAATCATGAACAAAACACCTTTTCTCAGCAATTTTTCCATATTCTGGCTAATTATGTGGACTATTCTGATGCCAAGCCTTTGGCACGCTGCCACGAGCAGGTTGGACTGGTCCGACTTCCAACTCCCAGCAGGAAGAACTCTGGGTATACACCTCCCTGAGAGCATTGGACCGAAATGTTATTCAGGTGCACATAACAGGTGTGTTTTACTATATGTGTGTGACAGGGAGAGGTGACAATACTGTGTTGACTGTGGAGAGCGGGAGGAGACATACAGAGACAGGAGCTGAGTCTGTATTGTAGCTACCTCTCTGCAGGTATAAACCCTGATCTATAGAGCCTGTGGATTCACTGTAGCCTTGTGTGGAGGCCTGAGACTGAGACCTATCCATCTCCATTCTGTCTCTGAAAAAAACAGGTGAGCAGCACCACTAAATACTTGTTACTTTCTTACTGTCACACTCTGGCCTTAGTTATCTTTGTTTTCACTAATATTTTAGTTAGGTCAGGGTGTGACATGGTGTAGGGCTAATTTCAGATGGGCTGTGTACAGGTGCAGTGATCGGTAAGGTGCTCTGACAACTGATGCTTAAAGTTAGTGAGGGAGATAAGAGTCTCCAGCTTCAGAGATTTTTGCAATTCGTTCCAGTCATTGGCAGCAGAGAACTGGAAGGAATGGCGGCCAAAGGAGGTGTTGGCTTTGGGGATGACCAGTGAGATATACCTGCTGGAGCGCATACTACGGGTGGGTGTTGCTATGGTGACCAATGAGCTAAAATAAGGCAGGGATTTGCCTAGCAGTGATTTATAGATGGCCTGAATATGTAGTGAGGACCAGCCAACAAGAGCGTACAGGTCACAGTGGTGGGTAGTATATGGGTCTTTGCTGACAAAACGGATGGCACTGTGATAGACTACATCCAATTTGCTGAGTAGAGTGTTGGAGGCTATTTTGTAAATGACATCGCCGAAGTCAAGGATCGGTAGGATAGTCAGTTTTACGAGGGCATGTTTGGCAGCATGAGTGAAGGAGGCTTTGTTGCGAAATAGGAAGCCGATTCTAGATTTAACTTTGGATTGGATATTCTTAATGTGAGTCTGGAAGGAGAGTTTACAGTCTAACCCAGGGGTGTCAAACTCATTTTAGCTCAGGGGCCACATGGAGGAAAATCTATTCCCAAGTGGGCCGGACCGGAAAAATCATGGTATATATAACTTAAAAACAACAACTTCAGATTGTTTTCTTTGTTTTAATACGATCAACATACAACATAAAGCTGGAGCCTGAGGACAGTGTGTCTAAAATAGTACAAGCACAACATCACTATTAATCATAAAACACGTCAAGTTTATTTGAAAATTCTAAAGAAAAAGAACACACAAACACACAATGCCTCAGTGATTAACAGAACTGTTTCACAGATCACAGAACTATATCAGGGTGTCATTTCTCAGGCAGAAATGTAGATAAAAATAATGAAATCCTGTTCCCCAAACAAGTGCAAGAACCACAGAGTCAAGAATAGGTTAAATATACAAATAAAATAAAATCAATTAAAAACAATAGCACATCAACATAAAAACATATAAATATAAATCTGAAAGCGTTGCTCAAACTCCCGTAACAGTCCCGTTATTTTATCTTTGAACCGCTTCATGTCTGCCACATGTTGGGTCGCGCACACATTTTTCAGACAGGGGAAGTGAGCTGCATCACCACCGGCAAGTTGCGTCTCCCACAATGACAGCTTCAACTTGAAAGAACGTATGCTGTCATAATACTGCGTGACAACTTTGTTGCGCCCTTGCAGCTATTTGTTCAAGTTATTCAGGTGCTCTGTAACATCCACCATAAATGCAAGGTCCTGCATCCATTCTGCGGAATGAAATTCTAACACTGGTTTGCCCTTTTCTTCCATGAACTGTTCAATTTCTTCTCGTAAATCAAAGAAACGCCTCAGCACAGCACCTCGGCTTAACCATCTTACCTCAGTGTGGTATGGCAGGCCATATATGTGGTCTTTCTCTCTGAGAAGGCTGTCAAACTGACGGTGATTCAGGCTTCTGGATCGGATGAAATTAACAGTTTGGATGACCACCTTCATGACGTTATCCATCTTTAATGACTTGCAACACAAAGCCTCCTGGTGCAAAATACAGTGAAAAGTCAAAAATCACGTCCTCCATTTGCAGATTGCACTTTCTCTCTGAACTTTGTCACAACGCCTGCTTTTTTCCCCGATCATTGAGGGCGCACCATCTGTAGCCAGGCTGACAGCGCGGGACCAGTCCACTCCGACCCTGTCCAGCGCGCCCGACGAGTGCGGTAAAAATATCAGCTGCTGTCGTTGTATCTGTCATCGGCACCAACTCCACGAACTCCTCGGTGACGGTCAATGTGTCATCAACTCCGCGGATGAAAATGGCCAGTTGTGCAACATCTGTAATGTCTGTGCTTTCATCAATTGCAACCGAAAACGCAATAAATGACTTTACTTTTTGCTTCAACTGGCTGTCCAAATCCACTGAAAGATCGGAAATCCTGTCTGCAACTGTGTTTCTTGTCAGGCTGATATTTGCAAAAGCCTGCCGCTTTTCAGGGCACACAATCTCCGCTGCCTTCATCATGCATGTTTTTACAAATTCACCCTCACTAAATGGTTTTGAAGCCACTGCGATTTCATTAGCAATGAGGTAGCTAGCTTTCACTGCAGCGTCACTGATGTCTCGGCTGTGAGTAAACACAGACTGCTGTTTCTTCAGACCCGCCAACAGTTCATTCACCTTCTCTCATCTCCGCTGTCCTTGAAAGTTGTCATATTTGTCGGCATGAAGACTCACATAGTGGCGACGAAGGTTATATTCTTTCAGCACTGCAACATGCTCTGAACACACCAAACATACAGCTTTCCCATTCAATTCCGTGAATAAATAGGATGACCATTTTTCTTGGAACACTCTGCACTCTGCGTCCACTTTTCTCTTTTTTTGACAGAGACATATTGGGGCAATGAGGGTGCCAAAGCACATAATGTTAAAAGTAGAAGCCGTAATAAATATCGCGGGCAAAACAAAGTAGCTCATTGGCTACACGTGCTTGACCTACTTGCTCTGCCCCGGTATAAACAGTTTGCTTGCTTAACACAATTGCTATTCCGCCATCCAGTGGACGCAATTGGAACAGCAGTTTATTTTATTGAAAAATTGCAGCGCATTTTTATACTTTACAAAAAAAAATCTTCTCGCGGGCCGGATTAAACCCGTTTGCGGGCCTGATCCGGCCCGCGGGCCGGACGTTTGACACCCCTGGTCTAACCAGACACCTAGGTATTTGTAGTTGTCCACATACTCTAGGTCAGACCCGTCGAGAGTAGTGATTCTAGTCGGGTGGGCGGGTGCCAGCAGCGTTCGATTGAAGAGCATGCATTTAGTTTTACTAGTGTTTAAGAGCAGTTGGAGGCTACTGAAGGAGTGCTGTATGGCATTGAAGCTCGTTTGGAGGTTTGATAACACAGTGTCCAATGAAGGGCCAGATGTATACAAAATGGTGTCGTCTGCGTAGAGGTGGATCTGAGAGTCACCAGCAGCAAGAGCGATATCATTGATATACACAGAGAAAAGAGTCAGCCCAATAATTGAACCCTGTGGCACCCCCATAGAGACTGCCATAGGTCCAGACAACAGGCCCTCCGATTTGACACATTGAACTCTATCTGAGAAGTAGTTGGTGAACCAGGCGAGGCAGTCATTTGAGAATCCAAGGCTATTTAGTCTGCCAATAAGAATGCGGTGGTTGACAGAGTCAAAAGCCTTGGCCAGGTCGATGAAGACGGCTGCACAGCACTGTCTATTATCGATCGCGGTTATAATATCGTTTAGGACCTTGAGCGTGGCTGAGGTGCACCCATGACCAACTCGGAAACCGGATTGCATAGCGGAGAAGGTACGGTGGGATTCGAAATGGTCGGTGATCTGTTTGTTAACCTGGCTTTCAAAAACTTCGAAAGGCAGGGCAGGATGGATATAGGTCTGTAACAGTTTGGATCTAGAGTGTCACCCCCTTTGAAGAGGGGGATGACCGCGGCAGCTTTCCAATCTCTGGGGATCTCAGACGTTACAAAGAGAGATTGAACAGGCTAGTAATAGGGGTTGTGACAATTTTGGCGGCTAGTTTTAGAAAGAAAGGGTTCAGATTGTCTAGCCCAGATGATTTGTAGGGGTCCAGATTTTGCAGCTCTTTCAGAACATCAGCTGTCTGAATTTGTATGAAGGAGAAGCGGGGGGGCATGGGCAAGTTGCAGCGCAGGGTGCAGAGCTGGTGGCCGGGGTAGTAGTAGCCAGGTGGAAGGCATGGCCAGCCGTAGCAAAATGCTTGTTGAAATTCTCGATTATTGTAGATTTATCGGTGGTGATAGTGTTTCCTAGCCTCAGTGCAGTGGGCAGCTGGGAGGAGGTGCTCTTATTCTCCATGGACTTTACAGTGTCCCAAAACTTTTTGGAGTTAGTGCTACAGGATGTAAATTTCTGTTTGAAAAAGCTAGCCTTTGCTTTCTTAACTGCTTGTGTATATTGGTTCCTAACTTCCCTGAAAAGTTGCATATCGCGGGGGCTATTTGATGCTAATGCAGTACGCCACAGGATGTTTTTGTGCTGGTCAAGGGCAGTCAAGTCTGAGGAGAACCAGGGGCTATATCTGTTACATCTATATCTCTCCGCCCCATGGCAAAATGTGTAGAATTGCAGAAAGCTTGCTTAAAAACTGCAACATTTTATCTACTCCCCATGGCAAAATGTGTAGAATTGCATTACATTTTCTTTAAAACGTAAATGTTTCTTCCTCCGTCAATAGGGGGGCCACTAAAATGTTTTGCCTGCTAGGTGGGGGGCCCCCCCAACCAAATCACGCTTAGGGCCACCAAAAGGCTAGGGCCAGCCCTGCTACTATTGAACTAGCTGGTGTCACAATCAACATAACTTATGTAACAGAAATGTGTAGCCAATGGCCTGTATCCTAGTCTATGCTGATAATATTAGATTTATTTGAGTTCTGTAATATACAATTAATTTAATCAGATTCACAATCCATAGCTCAACCACCCATTGGTATGTCAACACACATGGAGCGATAGTGTCAGTCTAGATGCCTGCTCTCTAACTGGGTGTCTCAGAAACCAATTGCTGTTGTGGTTCTATTCAGCAACTCAGGGGCCCGTGTAGCTCAGTTGGTAGAGCATGGCGTTTGCAACGCCAGGGTTGTGGGTTCGATTCCCACGGGAGGCCAGTATGCAAAAAAAAATGTATGCACTCTCTAAATCGCTCTGGATTAGAGCGTCTGCTAAATGACTAAAATGTAAATAAAAGGCCAATTGATAGGGTCACCTCCTATAAGTATCTTGGGATTTGGTTAGATGAAAAGCTGAATTTTAAACAGCACATTGATAACTTGACCAAGAAACTGAAGTTGAAATTGGGTTTCTACTTTAGGAACAAATCTTGCTTTTCAATGTTAGTCAGAAAGGATCTTGTTCAAAGCACTTTTTTATCAGTACTGGATTATGGTGATATTGTCTATATGCAGCCCCAGCAAGTACCTTAAAAACTCTGGACACAGTGTATCATGGTGCTTTAAGATTTATTACAAATGCTAGATCACTCACCCATCACTGTGATTTGTATGCTATGGTGCAATGGACCTCTCTCCCAACCAGGAGGCTAAAGCACTAGTACACTTTTGTGTACAAAGCATTGATAGGACAACTCCCTTTGTATCTCTGTTCCTTACTGACCAGATCAGTCACTCAATACAGTCTTCGTTCACCGTCACTGCTGTCCTTGTCTGTTCCTAAGGCCAGAACTGAGATGGGGAAACAATATTTTTCCCATAATGCCCCTTCATTCTGGAACATGCTTCAAAAGATATTAAAGTTAGGGGAGTTAGTGTCCTTGCTTGTTTTTAAGACTACAATCGACAACACTGTTTGTGATAGCTGCAGTTGTTTCTAATCTTCAATTGTATCTGTAACTTGTGACACTTTGTCTTTTGTGTGTATTTTGTATTTTTCTGTAATATTTTATGTACACGCATGGGTCCTCAGATCCTCAAAAAGTTATACAGCTGCATCATCGAGAGCATCCTGAGTGGTTGCATTACCGCCTGGTATGGCAACTGCTCGGCCTCCGACTGCAAGGCACTACAGAGGGTAGTGCGTACGGCCCAGTACATCACTGTGGCCAAGCTTCCTGCCATCCAGGACCTCTATACCAGGCGGTGTCAGAGGAAGGCCCTAAAAATTGTCAAAGACTCCAGCCACACTAGTCATAGACTGTTCTCTCTGCTACCGCATGGCAAGCGGTACCGGAGCGCCAAGTCTAGGTCCAAAAGGCTTCTTAACAGCTTCTACCCACAAGCCATAAGACTCCTGAACAGCTAATCATGGCCACCCGGACTATTTCAAATCAAATCAAATCAAATTTTATTGGTCACATGCGCCGAATACAACAGGTGCAGACATTACAGTGAAATGCTTACTTACAGCCCTTAACCAACAGTGCATTTATTTTAAACAAAAAAAGTAAGAATAAAACAACAACAAAAAAGTGTTGAGAAAAAAGAGCAGAAGTAAAAATAAAGTGACAGTAGGGAGGCTATATATACAATAGAATAAAGTGACAGTAGGGAGGCTATATATACAGGGGGGTACCGTTGCATAGTCAATGTGCGGGGGCACCGGCTAGTTGAGGTAGTTGAGGTAATATGTACATGTGGGTAGAGTTAAAGTGACTATGCATAAATACTTAACAGAGTAGCAGCAGCGTAAAAAGTATGGGGTGGGGGGCAGTGCAAATAGTCCGGGTAGCCATGATTAGCTGTTCAGGAGTCTTATGGCTTGGGGGTAGAAGCTGTTGAGAAGTCTTTTGGACCTAGACTTGGCACTCCGGTACCGCTTGCCGTGCGGTAGCAGAGAGAACAGTCTATGACTAGGGTGACTGGAGTATTTGACAATTTTGAGGGCCTTCCTCTGACACCGCCTGGTATAGAGGTCCTGGATGGCAGGGAGCTTTGCCCCTGTGATGTACTGGGCCGTACGCACTACCCTCTGTAGTGCCTTGCGGTCAGAGGCCAAGCAGTTGCCATACCAGGCGGTGATGCAACCAGTCAGGATGCTCTCGATGGTGCAGCTGTAGAATTTTTTGAGGATCTGAGGACCCATGCCAAATCTTTTTAGTCTCCTGAGGGGGAATAGGCTTTGTCGTGCCCTCTTCACGACTGTCTTGGTGTGTTTGGACCATGATAGTTCGTTGGTGATGTGGACACCAAGGAACTTGAAGCTCTCAACCTGTTCCACTACAGCCCCGTCGATGAGAATGGGGGCGTGCTCAGTCCTCTTTTTTTTCCTGTAGTCCACAATCATCTCCTTTGTCTTGGTCACGTTGAGGGAGAGGTTGTTGTCCTGGCACCACACGGCCAGATCTCTGACCTCCTCCCTATAGGCTGTCTCATCGTTGTCGGTGATCAGGCCTACCACTGTTGTGTCGTCGGCAAACTTAATGATGGTGTTGGAGTCGTGCCTGGCCATGCAGTCATGGGTGAACAGAGAGTACAGGAGGGGACTGAGCACGCACCCCTGAGGGGCCCCCGTGTTGAGGATCAGTGTGGCAGATGTGTTGTTACCTACCCTTACCACCTGGGGGCGGCCCGTCAGGAAGTCCAGGATCCAGTTGCAGAGGGAGGTGTTTAGTCCCAGGATCCTTAGCTTAGTGATGAGCTTTGAGGGCACTATGGTGTTGAATGCTGAGCTGTAGTCAATGAATAGCATTCTCACGTAGGTGTTCCTCTTGTCCAGGTGGGAAAGGGCAGTGTGGAGTGCGATAGAGATTGCATCATCTGTGGATCTGTTGGGGCGGTATGCAAATTGGAGTGGGTCTAGGGTTTCTGGGATTATGCTGTTGATGTGAGCCATGACCAGTCTTTCAAAGCACTTCATGGCTACAGACGTCAGTGCCACGGGTCGGTAGTCATTTAGGCAGGTTATCTTAGAGTTCTTGGGCACGGGGACTATGGTGGTCTGCTTGAAACATGTTGGTATTACAGACTCAGTCAGGGACATGTTGAAAATGTCAGTGAAGACACTTGCCAGTTGGTCAGCACATGCTCGGAGTACACGTCCTGGTAATCCGTCTGGCCCTGCGGCCTTGTGAATGTTGACCTGCTTAAAAGTCTTACTCACATCGGCTACGGAGAGCGTGATCACATAGTCGTCCGGAACAGCTGGTGCTCTCATGCATGCTTCAGTGTTGCTTGCCTCGAGGCGAGCATAGAAATGGTTTAGCTCGTCTGGTAGGCTTGTGTCACTGGGCAGCTCGCGGCTGTGCTTCCCTTTGTAGTCTGTAATAGTTTTCAAGCCCTGCCACATCCGACGAGCGTCAGAGCCAGTGTAGTATGATTCAATCTTAGACCTGTATTGACTCTTTGCCTGTTTGATGGTTCGTCGGAGGTCATAGCGGGATTTCTTATAAGCGTCCGGGTTAGAGTCCCGTTCCTTGAAAGCGGCAGCTCTACCCTTTAGCTCAGTGCGGATGTTTCCTGTAATCCATGGCTTCTGGTTGGGGTATGTACGTACGGTCACTGTGGGGACGACATCATCGATGCACTTATTGATGAAGCCAGTGACTGATGTGGTGTACTCCTCAATGCTGTCTGAAGAATCCCGGAACATGTTCCAGTCTGTGCTAGCAAAACAGTCCTGTAGCTTAGCATCTGCGTCATCTGACCACTTTTTTATTAGCTCGAATCACTGGTGCTTCCTGCTTCAGTTTTTGCTTATAAGCAGGAATCAGGAGGATAGAGTTATGGTCAGATTTGCCAAATGGAGGGCGAGGGAGAGCTTTGTATGCGTCTCTGTGTGTGGAGTAAAGGTGGTCTAGAGTTTTTTCCCCTCTGGTTGCACATTTAACATGCTGGTAGAAATTAGGTAGAACGGATTTAAGTTTCCCTGCATTAAAGTCCCCTGCTACTAGGAGCGCTGCATCTGGAGGAGCGTTTTCCTGTTGATTAATGGCCTTGTACAACTCATTCAGTGCAATCTTAATGCCAGCATTGGTTTGTGGTGGTAAATAGACAGCTATGAAAAATATAGATGAAAACTCTCTTGGTAAATAGTGTGGTCTGCAGCTTATCATAAGATACTCTACCTCAGGCGAGCAAAACCTTGAGACTTCCTTAGTATTTGATTTGGTGCACCAGCTGTTGTTTACAAATATACAGAGACCGCCACCCCTCGTCTTACCCGAGTCTGCCGTTCTGTCCTGCCGATGTAGCGTATAGCCTGCTAGCTGAATGTTATCATTGTCGTCGTTCAGCCACGACTCCGTGAAACATAAGATATTACAGTTTTTAATGTCCCGTTGGTAGGATAACCGTAATCTTAAATCGTCCATTTTATTCTCCAAAGCTTGAACGTTGGCTAATAGGATTGATGGGAGAGGCAGTTTACTCGTTCGCCGTCGGATCCTTACAAGGCACCCCGACCTACGTCCACGATATCTCCGTCTCTTCCTCACGCGAATGACGGGGATCTGGGCCTTGTCGGGAGTCTGTAGAATATCCTTCGCGAACGCCTCGTTGAAGAAAAAGTGTTCGTCCAACGCGAGGTGAGTAATCGCTGTCCTGATATCCAGAAGCTCTCTTTGGTTATAAGAGACGATGGCAGAAACATTATGTACAAAATAAATTACAAATAACGCGGAAAAACACACATAATAGTACAATTGGTTAGAGGGCTGTAAAACGGCAGCCATCTTCTTCCGGCGCTGTTCTTCAACTGCGGCGCAGTTGCGTCCCGGATGTGTCTGTCTTCACTTGTAGCCTGTGAGAAATACCCAATCACATGACGGAGAGCCATGTGTGAGAGACGCTTTGGATTGCGCAGCACGCTCAGGGAGAAGGGCACAATGCAGCACTCCGGGCCGCAAAAGGCATGGATTTTTTTAGGGTGCATTACGACCACAAAGGGGATGCCTCCGTGAAATTCGAGGCATTATCAAGTGCTTGTCAAATTGTGAATGAGAGACTATTGGAGTGTGTACAACCTGCGCAAAATACAAAGCAGAGCTCATGCCTTTCAAGCGACTTTTTTCAAATCATCATTAGAGTATCATCATGCAGCCTTACAATGTATTAAAAATCAAAACATATAGCCCAAAGTTTGTAGAACAACTAAAGTTACATTAATAACTCTAAGTTAAGCATATAGGAGTAGCTATTTCTTTGTTAACCGGCTCAACACAGAATAGCCGCATGTGCGCACTACCTCAAATCGTTTGGAGAAAACATTTATATTTTATTCAGCTTTGTTCAATTGTATTCTTCATACTATAAAATAATGCCATGGAATTATAAGCAAATCTTGTCTGCTAAATGAACTAGTGTAGCCCACAGCTATTTGGCATAGCCACATCAGGACCTAACATAAGGACAACTCAGAGTATGCTATTCTTTTCTTCTGAAATAGACTACATTTTCCAGGAGATGCTAAATATGTTTATGTTAATTAACGGTCAATTACCATGAGACCGACAGTTATCTGATTGACAATCACCGGCTGACGAAATTTCGTAACCGCCACAGCCCTATGTATAACATGATTATCCATTTAGCAGAATAGGGGATAATGTTGGGTTTATTTGTTGCATTTCTATCTGTAATGTTGTGAATGCTTCACTTCACTGAATGCACCCCTAGTCTATGATTGATCTGTCCTCTCCAATAGAACACAATACAGAACAGTTAAGTAAAAGTATAGGAAACACTGGCTGCATTGATCAAGCCTCTGATCTATGCCGTGACCACAGTCAGCTCAGTGGCATGTTTGGCAATTGTGACAGCCTGGGTGTTGACATTGGTGCCAGCGTGACAGGGACAAACACATGGTTGAGTTTGTTCAGCGGCCAAACACATAGGCATATTTAACCGTGATCCGTCACACATTGCGTTGAGAACAGGGTTGTGTTGATATTTAGTTATCATCATCAGTTCAATTTTGGAACACGATTACTGTAAATCAACTGTTGGCCATTGAAGACCGGTTGAAATGTGTACAATAGTCAAAGTGGTTTTATTTGTCCGTTCATCAGTCAAACTCATTGTTTGATTTGCAGGGAAGCCTCTGTCAAAATGTTGTATGTGCATTGTAAATACTGTATGTTGTTGATGTGTGAGAGATTATTGCGTAAAATACTGTTTGGCTACTATAAAAATGTTTTAACTATGAATGTCAATGATGAATGAACAACATGATGCTGTTGTCTTCTTCAGTATGTTGTGTAAACATTGTGGTAATGTTGTGGGTGCATTGTGTGTGTTCTCAGGAAGAAAAAAATGGCCCATGGGGAGAACCAGGATGAGAGACCCTCAGAACAGGAGGAAGAGATGAGAGAGGAGACCTTCCTCAAAGACTTCCATCTGTACATGAAGAAGAGAGATACACCCATAGAGAAAATACCACACCTGGGCTTCAAACAGAGTGAGTATACTGTACTGCAGAGAAAAAGACACATGCACGCTTGCATACGCACACACACACACACACACACACACACACACACACACAGGCAAGCATGCACACACATACAGTGCATGCACGCACATACACAGTAATTGTTGAGATATCTCAGACTGGATGTACAGCTGATATTTTGTTTATTGTTTCTATATTCCTAGTCGATCTGTTCATGATGTACAAGACTGTGAAAAGCTTGGGTGGCTACCACCAGGTAAAATAACATCAATAATTTATAATATTTACTATGTTTAAGTGAGATTTCTTTGTGGGATCTTGGTTTCTGATTAAAATAGGTGTGAGCAATTCATATTTCAAGTCAAACCACAGTTTCAACAGAAAATCATGTTAATTTGTATTTAAAGTAAACTATCCTCTTATCACTTAAATAGCACCCATAGCCTTATGTCTGAGCAGGAAATGTAATATATGTTTCTTTAGTAAACAGAGGTATCCCAACCACATGATCTCTCCTTGACAAGTTAGGAGGGATAAGAGTCAAACCAGTCTTTATCAAGAGATACAACAACAACTATTAATGATATTGACTGGAGAAAGAAGCTTATTAAACTAGTCTGTTTTACATCTGTGAATGTGGTTAGATGGTTTATTATACCTGTTAGGATGTTGCAAAAATGGTAATGTTTGGCATCACATTTCATGTATGTCTATGTTACATACAGTATACAGTATGCAATGGTGTTAAAATAATCCGGAATCTTTCCCAGGTGACGGCCCAGCAGATTTGGAAGCAGGTATACAACACCCTGGGAGGAAACCCCAGAAGTACCAGTGCAGCCACCTGCACCCGTAGACACTACGAGAAGTAAGCCAGAGCAAACGTATTATACATGCATGTCTGTGCTCGCGTGTGTGCTTGAGTGTTTGTGTGCATATACCCGTGTGATTGCGCATATGGGTGGATGCTTGCATATCTTTGCATGCCTTTGACACAGATATTTTGTATAAATAATAATAATAATAATAATAATAATAATAATATGCCATTTAGCAGGAGGAAATAAATAAGTGTGCAAGTACATTATGTGCATGTGTGGTATGTGTAAATTGGTTCAGTCTCTAGAAATGTCCTTTACGTTGCTGTAGGCTGCTTCTGCCGTATGAGTGTCACATAAGAGGAGAAGACTACATGGAGGTCCTGCCACAGTGCCAGCAGAAGCGTTTACATGACAGTAGGCTCAGTGAGGAGGACGAGTGCCCCAGGACAGCCAAGCATAGCATGACATATGGACCTCTACAGACATCCCTGCACCAGGTACTGTACACTAACAAGCAAACATACACACACACACACACTAGCATGTACGCACACACACTGACAAGCGCTCATTCACCGATGAAGACACAAAGACACACGCACACACATTTAAATGAATTGACTAACTCATTGTTGTTCTGTTCTCTCAGAACCCCTATAACTTCCTGACAGACTCCAGAGTGAGGATCATCCCTATGCCTGTACACTACCGTCAGTACTACCACCACCCCGTCCACCCCGTCCACCCAGATCTGCTCCCCTACGTCCACCCACCTCTGACCACCAGCAGCCATCCCAGCAGCCTCCCCTCCCCTCAAGGACAGACAGAGAGGGCAGAGCAGCCTCTGGAGCGCCTGCGCTTCCTGGCCAACCAGTACAAGGACTCCTCAAGCTGGACTGTGCCACTCAACCTCAGTCGCAAGAGAGCTGGTCTGGAGTCAGGCGGTCGCCCTGCTTCATCCTTCACCCCTCCTCCCTCAAACAAATCCCCAAAGTTCTTGAATACGGCCTCACCTCTGTACCCCGCCAAGGGGCTGGTTAAAGAGGAGGGCTGTGAGATGCCGGAGGTGGAGGTGCCCCTGGGGAAAACCTACTTCTACCCCTTGGCGACCAGAGACGGCTCTGTCATCGACCTCACTTCCTCCTCCTCTGGCGGTTCCTCCCGCAGCCCAACCCCAGCCTCCGGCCCACCCATGAAGAAAAAGCCCCCCGTCCCCTCTCCGCTGCAGAGTCGCAGGGACAGTGCCCCATCCATGGTCCACGTCCCCAAACCCCAGAAGAGAGAGTACCCAGATTGGCCCAGGGGGGAGTGGAAAGGGGAAAGCCCCAAGCACAGTCCGGGGCCTCTCAATTTTAGCCGCGCTCTGCCCAGTACCCCCAGAGGGACAGGGGGAAGGATGGAGATCCAGATCCCGCTGGCGCTGCTCCATGACTGGGTAAAAGGAGGCCTGCTGTGTGGGCCTGCTGGCGCCCGGCCTGGGGATCAATCCCTGCAGGGTCCAACCATGGGCCAGACCCCAGGCTCAGATCAGGTCTTCCACAGCCATCACAAAGACCAGGACAGGGGTTATGGGGATCTGAGAGAGAGGAGTCTGGAAAGGCACAGGAACCTGCCTAGCCCCACCACCACCACCTCTCCTAGTACCAGTCACCGCCACCCCATGACGCCCTACCAGTTCTCCAGCTACAAGCCTCAGCCGTCAGGGAGCATTCTCCGTAACCAGGACAGCTGGGACTTGGATCCCCGGGAGGACACCAGGAGGCCCTACCACCCGAAACTCATGCAACCCCAGGATCTATGGGACAGAGCCCAGCCAATCCCCTTAAAGATCCACCCCAGCAGCCAGGCTCTAGAGCAGGATGGTGTAGGCCACACATCCCTAGCCTATTGTCCAGGCACATCCCTGGGAAGGGTGGAGAACCCTGGGATGGCTCTGATGGTGAACCCCTCATCTCCCTCTCTGGTGCCACTGACACCTGAGGAGTTCATTAAGTTAAAGAGGCTCATCTCAAGCTCCTCGTGAATAGAATGGAACAGCAGGACCACAACCTGCTAATTAATATAAGATATGATGCACTCTGGACGAAAAGCTGTTACATGACATTGGACACTTGAAAAGCCCTCATTACTGTTCAAAATCAAGAGACAATGTAGCACTACTGTTGACTAACTTTTTAAGTACTTCAGAATATGAATTTAGTCTTTTAATCTTCTGTGTTTTTATCCTTTGAAGCTTGCTTACAATTTATTGTGCACTGGAGTGAAAATTATAATTTTTGCCTTCATCTCAGGGGTTTGTTTTAAACATGAAGTAGCATTGAAAGAAATAATGTAGCCTGATAATAACAGTAAAAAAGCTTGACACTAATTATACAAGTTTACCACCCAGACAGCAAAGGGACATTTTGTTGAGTTCTACTTGTAATTTTGTTGAGAATTGTTGAGAATTGTTGTTAAGCCAGTCATTCGTTTTGGAGGAGAAACAATTATATAAAAATATAAAAGATACATTTTATTCTGAATATGTTAATGTTTTTATATATATTTGTAAATGTCATATTTTTTTCATATTCTTATTTTACTACGAGTAATGTTGGATTCTTTTAATCCTTTTCAAGTTTCAAAATATTTCATTACGCATTGTCAAACCTTAAGCAAGGTGGAACTTCATAACGATCAGCGAGAATGTGTTGTTTGTGGTTGAAACACAAATATGAGACACCAGGCAGTGTCAGTGTGAAACCCAATACAGTGCCTTGCAAAAGTATTCATCCCCCTTGGCGTTTTTCCTATTTTGTTGCATTACAACCTGTAATTTAAATTGATTTTTATTTGGATTTCATGTAATGGACATACACAAAATAGTCCAAATTGGTGAAGTGAAATAAAAACAAATTACATGTTTCAAAGAACTCAAAAAAATAAAAACGGAAAAGTTGTGTGTGCATACAGTGGGGAGAACAAGTATTTGATACATTGCCGATTTTGCATGTTTTCCTACTTACAAAGCATGTAGAGGTCTGTAATTTTTATCATAGGTACACTTCAACTGTGAGAGACGGAATCTAAAAAAAAAAAAATCCAGAATATCACAATGTATGATTTTTAAGTAATTAATTAGCATTTTATTGCATGACATAAGTATTTGATACATCAGAAAAGCAGAACTTAATATTTGGTACAGAAACTTTTGTTTGCAATTACAGAGATCATACGTTTCCTGTAGGTCTTGACCAGGTTTGCACACACTGCAGCAGGGATTTTGGCCCACTCCTCCATACAGACCTTCTCCAGATCCTTCAGGTTTCGGGGCTGTCGCTGGGCAATACGGACTTTCAGCTCCCTCCAAAGATTTTCTATTGGGTTCAGGTCTGGAGACTGGCAAGGCCACTCCAGGACCTTGAGATGCTTCTTACGGAGCCACTCCTTAGTTGCCCTGGCTGTGTGTTTCGGGTCGTTGTCATGCTGGAAGACCAAGCCACGACCCATCTTCAATGCTCTTACTGAGGGAAGGAGGTTGTTGGCCAAGATCTCGCGATACATGGCCCCATCCATCCTCCCCTCAATATGGTGCAGTCGTCCTGTCCCCTTTCCAGAAAATAATCCCCAAAGAATGATGTTTCATCCTCCATGCTTCACGGTTGGGATGGTGTTCTTGGGGTTGTATTCATCCTTCTTCTTCCTCCAAACACGGCGAGTGGAGTTTAGACCAAAAAGCTATATTTTTGTCTCATCAGACCACATGACCTTCTCCCATTCCTCCTCTGGATCATCCAGATGGTCATTGGCAAACTTCAGACAGGCCTGGACATGCGTTGGCTTGAGCAGGGGGACCTTGCGTGCGCTGCAGGATTTTAATCCATGACGGCGTAGTGTGTTACTAATGGTTTTCTTTGAGACTGTGGTCCCAGCTCTCTTCAGGTCATTGACCAGGTCCTGCCGTGTAGTTCTGGGCTGATCCCTCACTTCCTCATGATCATTGATGCCCCACGAGGTGAGATCTTGCATGGACCCCCAGACCGAGGGGTGATTGACTGTCATCTTGAACTTCTTCCATGTTCTAATAATTGCGCCAACAGTTGTTGCCTTCTCACCAAGCTGCTTGCCTATTGTCCTGTAGCCCATCCCAGCCTTGTCCAGGTCTACAATTGTATCCCTGATGTCCTTACACAGCTCTCTGGTCTTGGCCATTGTGGAGAGGTTGGAGTCTGTTTGATTGAGTGTGTGGACAGGTGTCTTTTATACAGGTAACGAGTTCAAACAGGTGCAGTTAATACAGGTAATGAGTGGAGAACAGGAGGGCTTCTTAAAGAAAACCTAACAGGTCTGTGAGAGCCGGAATTCTTACTGGTTGGTAGGTGATCAAACACTTATGTCATGCAATAAAATGCAAATGAATTACTTAAAAATCATACAATGTGATTTTCTGGATTTTTGTTTTAGATTCCGTCTCTCACAGTTGAAGTGTACCTATGATAAAAATTACAGACCTCTACATGCTTTGTAAGTAGGAAAACCTGCAAAATCTGCAGTGTATCAAATACTTGTTCTCCCCACTGTATGTATTCACCCCCTTTGCTATGAAGCCCCTAAATAAGATCTGGCGCAACCAATTACCTTCAGAAGTCACATAATTAGTTAAATAAAGTCCACCTGTTTGCAAAGTGTCACATGATCTGTCACATGATCTCAGTATATATACACCTGTTCTGACAGGCCCCAGAGTCTGTAACACCACTAAGCAAGGGGCACCACCAAGCAAGCGGCACCATGAAGACCAAAGAGCTCTCCAAACAGGTCAGGGACAAAGTTGTAGAGAAGTACAGATCAGGGTTGGGTTATAAAAAAATATCCGAGCACCATTAAATCCATTATTAAAAAATTGAAAGAATATGGCACCACAACAAACCTGCCAAGAGAGGGCCGCCCACCAACACTCATGGACCAGGCAAGGAGAGCATTATTCAGAGGCAACAAAGAGACCAAAGATAACCCTGAAGGAGCTGCAAAGCTCCACAGCGGAGATTGGAGTATCTGTCCTTAGGACCACTTTAAGCCGTACACTCCACAGAGCTGGGCTTTACGGAAGAGTGGCCAGAAAAAAATCCACTGCTTAAAGAAAAAAATAAGCAAACACGTTTGGTGTTCGCCAAAAGCCATGTGGGAGACTCCCCAAGCATATGGAAGAAGGTACTCTGGTCAGATGAGACTAAAATTGAGCTTTTTGGCCATCAAGGAAAACGCTATGTCTGGGGCAAACCCAACACCTCTCATCACCCCGAGAACACCATCATGCTGTGGGGATGTTTTTCATCGGCAGGGACTGGGAAACTGGTCAGAATTGAAGGAATGGTGGATGGCGCTAAGTACAGGAAAATTATTGAGGGAAACCTGTTTTAGTCTTCCAGAGATTTGAGACTGGGATGGAGGTTCACCTTCCAGCAGGACAATGACCCTAAGCATACTGCTAAAGCAACACTTGAGTGGTTTAAGGGGAAATATTTAAATGTCTTGGAATGGCCTTGTCAAAGCCCAGACCTCAGTCCAATTAAAGATTGCTGTACACCAGCAGGAACCATCCAACTTGAAGGAGCTGGAGCAGTTTTGCCTTGAAGAATGGGCAAAAATCCCAGTGGCCAGATGTGCCAAGCTTATAGGGGGTTCCTTAGAAACATGTTGATGTGTGTACTACGGCACCGTTCTGTTGACTTTGGACCGGAGCTTGTTTTGCCAGATGCGTAACTCCACAGGGCTTATTTTACAGGAAATTTATAATTGCATTGCCGACGCCCACTGAAGCAATAGCTATCTCAGAAGAATAAGCCTTTAACAGGCTGCTATAGCCATAAACACAAGTTACCCCTGACGGAAGAGGGAAAGAATCAAGAAAGAATAGTCCTAAAAAAAAGAACACTAAAAACACAAGTCAGCTGACACTCATAAGACAGAAGCAATCATCTTGTCATCGGGATGGTAATATAATTAATCCACCTTTCTCCTGTTTGTTGTGTTTTGTCTGACATAGCATCTTTTTTTTTTTTACACAGCGAGGCATTGTTCAAATTAAATCAAAGTTTATTGGTGGCGTACACAGTTTAGTAGATGTTATAACGGGTGCAGCGAAATGCTTATGTTATTAGCTCCTAACAATGCAGAAAAATGTCAAACAAGTACACATTGCACTTTACTTTTAAAGGTAATTTACGCTGGAGCTGAAATCCCCAACATTTACCGTGAATGCGATCTCCGAGAACTTCAGGAAAATTGCCTTTAAAAAGGCACATTGTCGACAGTGCAATGCACAATGCACAATCCCAGCCTTTGATTTGATTGCGTGCCTACCTTCCCTGATGTTTTGTATGCAATGATGCTAATGGTAAGGTGTGGGTGATTTGTGTTGTTCAGGTGAACATTTAGAATTTTTTGCAGACGCTTTCATGCAGAACCAGTTAACTATTGGGAGTTACATAACTTAACAACAACCATAATCCCATCTATCGTGTTTACTGAATAGCTCAACAGTGGCATGTCGTCTCACTGTAAAAATTTTACCTGCACAGCATTTCCAAAAACCATAATTATCTGTTCCGTGCTTTGAGAGGAAGGTACAGATAATTATGGTTTGCAACACTATGAAACCAAATAAAATACCTGGTCATAAAAATGTTGACGATACATTTATTAGTTAAAATATTTGTGGCACTGCAGCATCAACCTGCCACTCCAGCAGTCACTGTTTCATAAAACCTAGTAGTTTCTAGACCAGTCGCACTGGTTAGTAATACCATTTGGGGGTTATATTTCAAAAGACAAAAATGTGTCTGTCTATTATGTCTCCCAGCATCTTCAGTAATCAGTAATTGTATACCTGTAACAACACTGATACTGTACATAAGCATGTACCTGTACACAAAGTCATTGTGCAGATGATCTTATATGCAGGCCTTAGTAAGGCCTGGGTAGGCATTGTAGTGTGAATACAAAGCATTGACTGAATTTACAAGACGCACGCACACACACACACAAGGACTGAGGCACCTGTTATCCAATCAATATGAAAACTGACAATGCACACAATTCCAGGTAGATTCTTGCGGATTTCCCAAGAAGTATTTCCATAATATATTTCCAATCCACTATGCCAAGAAGTAAGTCAATTCTGTTGTGAGATTTGTTGAGGATATTTGCAAAACCCCAGTTAAACAAAAGACACCAGTTGTGTTTGAAGACAAACAGTATCACAATATCTCCTTCATATACTGTATGTATCATCATCAGATGTTAAAACACCATTAGCAAACAACTTTAACTTCTCAATAAACACACACACACACACACACAAGGACTGAGGCACCTGTTATCAATTCAAATGAACGTTCAAGTTTCTCCCTCAATATGTAAACTCACAATGCACACAATTCCAGGTAAATTCTTGGGGATTTCCCAAGAAGTATTTCCAATCCACTATGCCAAGAAGTACACTTCCGTTCAACAGTTTGGGGTCACTTAGAAATGTCCTTGTTGTGTTTGCTAATCCAAGTTTATCATTTTAAAAGGCTAATTGATCATTAGAAAACCCTTTTGCAATTATGTTAGCACAGCTGAAAACTGTTGGGCTGATTAAAGAAGCAATAAAACTGGCCTTCTTGAGACTAGTTGAGTATCTGCAGCATCAGCAATTGTGGTTTCGATTACAGGATCAAAATGGCCAGAAACAAATAACTTTCTTCTGAAACTCGTCAGTCTATTCTTGTTCTGAGAAATGAAGGCTATTCCATGCGAGAAATTGCCAAGAAACTGAAGATCTCGTACAACGCTGTGTACTACTCCCTTCACAGAACAGCGCAAACCGACTCTAACCAGAATAGAAAGAGGAGTGGGAGGCCCCGGTCTCAAGAAGGCCAGTTTTATTGCTTCTTTAATCAGCACAACAGTTTTCAGCTGTGCTAACATAATTGCAAAAGGGTTTTCTAATGATCAATTAGCCTTTTAAAATGATAAACTTGGATTAGCAAACACAACGTGCCATTTGAACACAGGACTGATGGTTGCTGATAATGGGCCTCTGTACGGCTATGTAGATATTCCATTAGAAATCAGCTGTTTCCAGCTACAATAGCCATTTACAACATTAACAATGTCTACACTGTATTTCTGATCAATTTGATGTTATTTTAATGGACAAAAAAATTGCTTTTCTTTGTGACCCCAAACTCTGTTGAGATTTGTTGAGGATATTTGCAAAACCCTAGTTAAACAAGGAAAGACACAGCCACTTGTTGCGTTTGAAGACAAACAGCATCACAATATCTCCTTCATATACTGTATGTATCATCAAATGTTATTACACCATTAGCAAACAACAGTTCAGGAGTGACAACAATCATGACCGGTAGACATACACATAAAGGGTTTTAGGTTTTTATTGCTATCCTAAAGTTGGAGATACATGCTTCACATTCCAATCACATTCCTTATATTTTCTTATGCTCAAATCCATGTATTCAATGCTTCTGAGACCAATCTTGTAATGCAGATGCAGATTTTCTAATGACAATTTTAACACCTGTTAACACCTGACATTTATGACTGACATTCAGTGGCCAATGTAAGCTTTACGTGCGTAGTTGTGCACACACGCACGACTGCTTGGGTGGAGTCAGATTTTTACCGACATGAGCGCCTTATTACCTCAAGGAAGAACATGCACATTCCATCATCATCATTGCCAGTAAGTCTGACTGAACAATACAGCACACCGGCACCACAGATCTGAACACACTCCTCTGACTGCTTGAAGACAGACACGTTTATAGTCAATCGCATATTATTATTTTTCATTTTATTTAACCTTTATTTTACTAGGCAAGTCAGATAAGAACAAATTCTTATTTACAATGACGGCCTTCCAAAAGGCAATAAATAGGCATCCTGCGGGGATGGGGGATGGGATAAAAAATACATATACTGTATATACAGTAGAAGTCGGAAGTTTACATACACTTAGGTTGGAGTCATTAAAACTCGTTTTTCAACCACTCCACAAATTTCTTGTTAACAAACTAAAGTTTTGTCAAGTCGGTTAGGACATCTACTTTGTGCATTACACAAGTAATTCTTCCAACAATTGTTTACAGACAGATTATTTCACTTATAATTCACTGTGTCACAATTCCAGTGGATCAGAAGTTTACATACACTAAGTTGACTGCGCCTTTAAACAGTTTGGAAAATTCCAGAAAATGATGTCATGGCTTTAGAAGCTTCTGATTGGCTAATTGACATCATTTGAGTCAATTGGAGGTGTACCTGTGGATGTATTTCAATGGTAGAACTCCACAAGTCTGGTTCATCCTTGGGAGCATCATAACGCTCAGGATGGAGACGCATTCTGTCTCCTAGAGATGAACGTACTTTGGTGCGAAAAGTGCAAATCAAACCCAGAACAACAGCAAAGGACCTTGTGAAGATGCTGGAGGAAACAGATACAAAAGTATCTATATCCACAGTAAAACGAGTCCTATATCGACATAACCTGAAAGGCCACTCAGCAAGGAAGAAGCCACTGCTCCAAAACCGCCATAAAAAAGCCAGACTACGGTTTGCAACTGCACATGGGGACAAAGATCGTACTTTTTGGAGAAATGTCCTCTGGTCTGATGAAACAAAAATATAACTGTTTGGCCATAATGACCATTGTTATGTTTGGAGGAAACGGGGTTGCTTGCAAGCGGAAGAACACCATCCCAACCATGAAGCACGGGGTGGCAGCATCATGCTATGGGGGTGCTTTGCTGCAGGAGGGACTGGTGCACTTCACAAAATAGATGGTATCATGAGGAAGGAAAATTATGTGGATATTTTGAAGCAACATCTCAAGACATCAGTCAGGAAGTTAAAGCTTGGTCGCAAATGGGTCTTCCAAATGGACAATGACCCCAAGCATACTTCCAAAGTTGTGGCAAAATGGCTTAAGGACAACAAAGTCAAGGTATTGTAGTGGCCATCACAAAGCCCTGACTTCAATCCTATAGAAAAGTTGTGGGCAGAACTGAAAAAGTGTGTGCGAGCAAGGAGGCCTACAAACCTGACTCAGTTACACCAGCTCTGTCAGGAGGAATGGGCCAAAACACACCCAACTTATTGTGGGAAGCTTGTGGAAGGCTACCCGAAACGTTTCACCCAAGTTAAACAATTTAAAGGCAATGCTACCAAATACTAATTGAGTGTATGTAAACTTCTGACCCACTGGGAATGTGATGAAAGAAATAAAAGCTGAAATAAATCATTCTCTCAACTATTATTCTGACATTTCACATTCTTAAAATAAAGTGGTGATCCTAACTGACCTAAGACAGGGAATTTTTACTAGGATTAAATGTCAGGAATTGTGAAAAACTGAGTTTAATTGTATTTGGCTAAGGTGTATGTAAACTTCCGACTTCAACTGTATAGGACAAAACACACATCACGACAAGAGAGACACCACAACATTACATAAAGAGAGACCTAAGACAACAACATAGCATGGCAGCAACACATGACAACACAGCATGGTAACAACACGACATGACAACAACATGGTAGCAACACAACATGGCAGCAGCACAACATGGTAGCAGCATAACATGGTACAAACATGATTGGGCACAGACAACAGCACAAAGGGCAAGAAGGTAGAGACAACAATACATCACGCGAAGCAGCCACAACTGTCAGTGGTAGTGTCCATGATTGAGTCTTTGAATGAAGAGATGAAGATAAATCTGTCTAGTTTGAGTGTTTTTTGCAGCTCGTTCCAGTCTCTAGCTGCAGCAAACTGAAAAGAGGAGTGACCCAGGGATGTGTGTGTTTTGGGGACCTTTAACAGAATGTGACTGACAGAACGGGTGTTGTATGTGCAGGATGAGGGCTGCAGTAGGTATCTCAGATAGGGGGGAGTGAGGCCTAAGAGGGTTTTATAAATAAGCATCAACCAGTGGGTCTTGCGACGGGTATACAGAGATGACCAGTTTACAGAGGAGTATAGAGTGCAGTGATGTATCCTATAAGGAGCATTGGTGGCAAATCTGATGGCCGAATAGTAAAGAACATCTAGCCGCTCGAGAGCACCCTTACCTGCCGATCTATAAATTACATCTCCGTAATCTAGCATGGGTAGGATAGTTATCTGAATCAGGGTTAGTTTGGCAGCTGGGGTGAAAGAGGAGCGATTACGATAGAGGAAACCAAGTCTAGATTTAACCTTGGCCTGCAGTTTTGATATGTGCTGAGAGAAGGACAGTGTACCGTCTAGCCATACTCCCAAGTACTTGTATGAGGTGACTACCTCAAGCTCTAAACCCTCAGAGGTAGTAATCACACAAGTGGGGAGAGGGGCATTCGTCTTACCAAACCACATTACCTTTGTTTTGGAGGTGTTCAGAACAAGGTTAAGGGCAGAGAAAGCTTGTTGGAAACTAAGAAAGCTTTGTTGTAGAGCGTTTAACACAAAATCTGGGGAGGGGCAGTTGATGTCTGTCCATATGTTAATCATGCTGTCATATCAAGGTGCATCGGTTTCACACATAAAACATTGTGAAAATTCCATCAAATAATGGCCGCCGTGGGAACAATATGCATGGAATGATCTGCAACTCTATAATAGCTTAAGGTAAATCATTAATCTAACCAGGCCTCTATGGTCATGACCGACTGCTGCAGGCCTGAAAAACAAATAATGTCTATCCTACAATTGGTGGTTAACACAGTGATTTAATTCAGAACATGAAACCTTTATATAGCAAAGATTATCCCTATGTCTAGCACAGCAAATACTTTAATAGTTTACGCATATACTGCAGAACAGTGATTAACTATTTTGTCAGAACATTGACAAAAATTAGGTTAGCAATCAATGACGAAGTTGACACGCCATTGACGGAGGTGACAGTTCATGAGTGACAACAATCATGACATACAAATAAAGGGTTTTAGGTTTTTATTGCAATCCTAAAGTATGAGATACATGCTTCACATTCCAATCATATTTCTTATATTTTCTTATATTTCTGTGTCAGAAAACAACAGTCTCATTTCAATAGGAAAAGAAAAGACTAAAGACTAAAAGTAAGACTAAAAGTTCCAAAATCATACCAACATATTTTTACATTTGAGAAACAATTGGGTTTGGGCTCGGGACAAAAAAAGAGATGAGTCAAGTGTCCTATAAACACTGAGTCTGGAATAACTCAAGAGTATGGAATACACAATTAGAGCAAACCTCCACTGTAGGTTTAGTATTGGCATGACCGGGAGACCCATGGGCCCCAGCGTCGTCCAGGGTAGGGGAGGGAATGGCCGGTAGGGATGTAGCTCAGTTGGTAGGGCATGGCGTTTGCAACGCCAGGGTTGTGGGTTCGATTCCTACGGGGGGCCAGTATGAAAAAAAATAAAATAATGTATGCACTCACTAACTGTAAGTTGCTCTGGATAATAGTGTCTGTTAAATAACTAAAATGTACATGTAAAATCACACTTTCTTCATAAGAATAGTGCATGCACTCCACGTTTCTACAGAAGAGTAATTCTATAACTATGCAGAGACATTTAAGTAAAGCCCTATAGGTACCTGACATACTCTAAGTCAAGGTTCCCCAACTGCTGGTGATTTTATTTGACCCCCCAAGTTTTCTGAGCAATTTTTGTTAATTTTCTGTTGTTGGACATAAAAGACCAAAAACACCAGCAATTCAGCTCCAAGCGATTTGAATGTGGGAAATCTGTTCCAAAGTATTCCCATGCATAATATACAGATATACAGCATGTGATCATATACAAATGTAAGCAAGGTTTTAAATTATTATGTTTTAGTCAAATATTATATCTGTTTGGGCTTGCGGTCAATTTGCAGTCTTAAAATTATTTGTAATTATTTTCCGGCCCCCTGACCATACGCTCAAGAAAAAATCAACCCGCACCTGAATGTAGTTGATGATGCCTGTTCTAAGTCCTGTTTGGTTAGGTAAGCTAACTGTCAATCATATTGGTATACATCAGGCCACTGTGTGTGCAGGTTTCATATCAAAACAAAGAAATGCTTGGAACTTAAGTCCCTAAGTGACAGATACTGATTTTCATAACTTTCATTAAGTGTTGATGGAGTGGTGTGTTCAGTAAACCTGCATGGAATGACACAGTGAATGGGTGTCTGTCGACTCAACTGAATTAGAGTTCAAGTCCAGGTGTAGCACTGATACATGTTGTGAAGACTAGCAGCAAATGAACCCAGCTCAGAGGGTTAAGCTTGACCAGCAAGCTCCTGTTGTTGTTTCCTAGCATGGGACAGGAGGTAGGTACAGGGACACTGTGTCATGGGAGAAGTGGGTGTCACTACAAAACTCTGCAGCATGACTCCTCACCCACACTAGGTACTGGCAGCACATCACCCCTGTCCTCCGTGAACTCCACTGGCTCCCAACGCATTGATCCTCCTTCTGACCTACCAACCCACACGTGCACTCCATTCCACCACAGCAGGCCACCTTGTCATCCCCAGGTCGAAGCTCCAGAGCTTCAGCGACAGGGCCTTCTCCAGGTTTGCTCCTAGGCTCTGGAACTCCCTCCCTCCAGCCATCCATGACTCGGAGTCCATCACTATCTTTCAGTCCCTCCTAAAGCCCCACCTCTTCGACAAGGCCTACCCTTCAGCCCCCACCCACCCACACATACAAGCAAGCAAAGAAATACACTACAAAGACACTCCCCTCTTCACCATACTGACCATCACCTAACCCAAACCCTACCCGGTAACACTTTACAATAAGGTTCCATTTGTAAAGGGTTTATAAAGGGTTTGTAATTACATTATTAACGGTTAATTAATATTATTAAATGCATTATAAACCATTAATACATGGGTTATAACAAATTGGTCAAAATAGTGCTTACCAAATAGTGAGCCTCTATTTACCTCTACCTATTAACCATTTATAAATGCACTTAAATATATCATCATGCAACCTTATTTTCAATGATTGCATAATTAAACAATAGTTATTTTCTCACTTTTGGGTGTGATGCATTGTTGCTCTGTCCCAGAAACAGAAATGGATGGTTTTCGGACCAATGGTCAACTCCATTGATGTGTCTTGCCCCAAGTTGCCCAGGGCGGCAGGTAGCTTAGTGGGTAAGAGCGTTGTGCCAGTAACCGAAAAGTCGCTGGTTCTATTCCCCGAGCCGACTAGGTGAAAAGTCTGTCGATGTGCCCTTAAGCAAGGCACTTAACCCTAAATGCTCCTGTAAGTCGCTCTGGATAAGAGCGTCTGCTAAAATGTAAATGTAAAGTTTGAAACCCTGATGATGCATTGGTACACTTATTTATTCCAGGAATTAAGGCCTCATCTGAAGATCTCAAGACATTATTGGTGTGGTTCGCTGGTTTCAGAGAAATTCCCCTGACTGAGATCTGCCCATCTGTGAAACACGCTTGAAATAAAGACGAACTGGAACGTGACCAGAATTTTGTGTTGACACTGACGTGATAGTGCGTCGTGAAGAATCAGGATGGACGTGGCCACTTGAGTAGAAGTAAAGATACCTTAATAAAAAAAGTCACCCAGTAAAATACTACTTGAGTAAAAGTCTAAAAGTATTTGTTTTTAAATATACTTAAGTATATTTTAGCAATTACATTTACTTTTGAATATACTTAAGTATCGAAAGTAAAAGTACAAGTATAAATCATTTCAAATTCCTTAAATTAAGCAAACCAGATGGCACAAAATTGACAGATAGCAAGGGGCACACTCCAACATAATTTACAAACGAAGCAAGTGTGTTTAGTGAGTCTGCCAGATCAGAGGCAGTAGGGATGCCCAGGGATTTTCTATTGATAAGTGTGTGAATTGGACCATTTGTCTGTCCTGATAAGCATTCAAAATGTAACGAGTATTTTGGGTGTCAGGGAAAATGTATGGAATAAAAAGTACATTATTTTCTTTAGGAATGTAGTGAAGTAAAAGTTGTCAAAATATAAATAGTAATGTAAAGTACAGATACCCCAAATAACTACTTAAGTAGTACTTTAAAGTATATTTACTTAGGTACTTTACACAACTGGACGTGGCTATGAGAAGTGTGCAAAGGCCAGACAGAAGAGATTGCGCAAAAAAATCAAACAAGATAATAATGTTGACAGAGGAGAGAGGGTAAATTCTCTATGCAATTTGTTTCACTATTGGATCCAGAAGTTCTGCTGGATAATTTAGCACGCTGCTCAGCTAGCTAAGTAGCTAGCTAGCTAACATTTGCTAGCACCTCTGTCCTACCTAGCTAGCAAGGAAATGTTAGCGAGCTGGCTAGCATTAGGTAAAACCTAAAACTTTTTTAATATAGAAATTCTGCTAGACGATTTAGCACGAGATCCTCTTTGGCATGATATGTTAACTAGCTAAATAGATGTAGTTTGCTGGCTAGTTAGCTTTGCTAGCTAGCTAGCTAACATCGACATGACAGAATTTCCATGCAATTTGTTTAGCTGGCTTTTTTGGATTAGCACGCTAGCTAGCTAGTTATCTAACCTTTGTCAGCACATTAGTGGTTCCAATTTCAAGACTAACTTACTAACTAGCTAGGTAGCTAACTAACTAGTGTATTAGCAAAAATATATATAACTAGCTAATCCCTTTAATCAGTGGTAGCTAGCTATTAGTGTTAGCAAGTAAAGTTAAACACTAGCTAGCTATTATTATTATTATTAGCTAGCAGTGGATAACATAACTAGTAACCCTAAATGGTTTAAATTATGATAATGATGATAGTAGAGTTGTGTGTAGCTAGAGTTTATATGCTAAATTGTCAAAAATTCCTCTTCTCTCCCACAGATTCCCATAAGGTCTCAGACTCCAGGATGGGAAAATGTTTAGCAAGAAAGAAAGAGATTAAGACAGAGAAGGGGACCATGAGACCCTATGTATTTTAAATAGTTAATCTGTTGTCAATTTCTATTCTGACTTGTAATGTTGAAAAGGGGAGAAAAAGACCCCCCCTGTTTATCTGAATTAGCTAGGCTACTCACTATACCAATGATAGGCTACAGATTTGAGTCACTGCAATTAAAATTGTTTTCCTTTCTATTAAATTACATTTTGTTCTTACTATGTATTGCATGTTTGAGGAGATAATATGCTGTTATAAATGTTTGCAACTCATTAATAAATGGTCAGTAGGTTTCCACTTTCTTTAAAGGTATCTTTTCAGCACTTATAAATGTTGGTAACTCATTTGTTACTGTTCATAGGTCTGTCACTATAAAATAAAGTATACTTTTAGCAGTTATGAATGCTGATAACTCAGTTATAAATGTTTATAGGTATGTCACTACATGTGGGTAAATCACTTATAGATGATTTGAGAGTTCACTCAGAGCTTAAACATACTTATAGGTAGAATTCGGTACTCATCATAACATACATGAGAGAAAATTCAACACTTTGTTAAACATGTTCAGTCAATGAATGGTGGGTATGAAGACCAAAACATTCAATGTTGTGAGAGGATACCTCCTCCATTGTTTCACCAACCAAAGGTATTACGGTTACCATTTCACACCAGAGCGTTCACCATACTTGGACTATCACAGAGAAGTGGTAAGTGTGTTGATATAATCTGGTAAGGAGTAATATGTTAGGAATGATGATTGAATAATATCCTGGATGTAAATTTGGCCAGGGCATCAGGGATTCAATGGTGGGTCAAGACACATCATGAAAACCAACCTCTTCTGTTCCTGGGACAGAAAACCAATGCATCAAACCCGAAACTGAGAAAATAACTATTGTTCAACTGTGCAACTATTGAAAATAAGGTTTCATGATGATGCATAAGGGTTAATCTTAAATTAATTTATAAATGGTTAATAACTGGAGGTACACTACATGACCAAAAGTATGTGGACACCTGCTCATCGAAGATCTCATTTCAAAATCATGGGCATTAATATGGAGTTGGTGCCCCCTTTGCTGCTATAACAGCCTCCACTCTTCTGGGAAGACTTTCCACTAGATGTAGGAACATTGCTGCGGGGACTTGCTTCCATTCAGCCACAAGAGCACTAGTGAGGTCGGGCACTGATGTTGGGTGATTAGGCCTAGCTCGCAGTTGGCATTCCAAATCATCCTAAAGGTGTTCGATGGGTTTGAGGTCAGGGCTCTGTGCAGGCTAGTCAAGTTCTTCCACACTGATCTTCACAAACCACTTCTTTATGGACCTCGCTTTGTGCACGGGGGCAGTGTCATGCTGAAACAGGAAAGGGCCTTCCCCAAACTGTTGCCACAAAGTTGGAAGCACAGAATCATCTAGAATGTCATTGTATGCTGTAGCATTAAGCCTCAGACCATTATTCCTCCTCCAACAAACTTTACAGTTGGCACTATGCATTGGGGCAGGTAGCGTTCTCCTGGCATCCGCCAAACCCAGATTCATCCGTCGGACTGCCATATGGTGAAGCGAGTCATCACTCCAGAGAACGTTTTTCCACTTCTCCAGAATCCAATGGCAGCGAGCTTTACACCACTCCAGCCGACGCTTGGCATTGCGCATGGTGATCTTAGGCTTATGTGCAGCTGCTCAGCCATGGAAACCCATTTCATGAAGCTCCCTGACGAACAGTTATTGTGCTGTTGCTTCCAGAGGCAGTTTGGAACTCTGTAGTGAGTGTTGCAACCGAGGACGCGCTACAGCTCTTGGCGGTCCCGTTCTATGAGCTTGTGTGGCCTACCACTTCGCAGCTGAGACGTTGTTGTTCCTAGACATTTCCACTTCACAATAACAGCACTTACAGTTGACCGGGGCAGCCCTAGCAGGGCAGAAATCTGACGAACTGACTTGTTGGAAAGGTGGGATCCAATGACGGTGCCACGTTGAAAGTCACTGAGCTCTTCAGTAAGGCCATTCTATGGCCAATAATTGTCTATGGAGATTGCATGGCTGTGTGCTCGATTTTATACACCTGTCAGCAACGGGTGTGGCTGAAATAGCCAAATCCACTAATTTAAAGGGGTGTCCACATACTTTTTTATATACATAGTAAATATTGGCTCACTGTTTGGCAAACACTGACCAGTTACTGCAATATTTTGACCAAAACCCTTTACAAATGGAACCTTATTGTAAAAAGTGCTACCCCCTACCCTAAACCGGGTTCGTATCCTAACCCCAATCCCACCCCTTATCTTAAACTGGATTCGTATCCAAATCCCAACCCTACCCTCCCTGTACACTGATACATCACACTCTTTCCCTTCTTTGAGCCCACCACTCTCTTTATTCATTTTTTGTTTAGTCTGATGTTTTGTTTGGGCTGTTTTTTTAGTTTATTTATTTATTGTAAAGCGACTTTGGGTCCTTGAAAAGCACTATATAAGTCCCATGTATTATTATTATTACAATGAGAGAGGTGGACCCTGTCCTGGATGATGCAGATGCCATTGTGATGCAGGTCCACTTGAGAGGGACAACCTGGCACTCTTGGAGGATCCTTAAACTGCTCCGGTACCAAAGGAATAGGAAGAGAGCGAGCGAGAGAGAGAGAGAGAGAGAGGGGGGTGGGGGGTAGAGAGAGAGGCAGAGAGACAGAGCGAGAAAACAGAGAACGATAGCCATTACTACAACAAAGGATCAGAATCCTATTTTTCCACTCCATTTAATGTGTACTTTTAGAACAATACTGTTATACCACAGAGAAGACTACTGGCCAACTGATTAATCTAGCTGAACATGCCAAAAGAGGACCTGTGATAGGGACCTTGCAGAGTACAGTAGGCTACAGGTTTGATTGTGGACTACAGGAAAAAAAAGAGGACTGAGCACGCCCCCATTCTCATCGACGGGGCTGTAGTGGAACAGGTTGAGAGCTTCAAGTTCCTTGGTGTCCACATCACCAACGAACTATCATGGTCCAAGCACACCAAGACAGTCGTGAAGAGGGCACGACAAAGCCTATTCTCCCTCAGGAGACTAAAAAGATTTGGCATGGGTCCTCAGATCCTCAAAAAATTCTACAGCTGCACCATCGAGAGCATCCTGACTGGTTGCATCACCGCCTGGTATGGCAACTGCTTGGCCTCTGACCGCAAGGCACTACAGAGGGTAGTGCGTACGGCCCAGTACATCACTGGGGCAAAGCTCCCTGCCATCCAAGACCTCTATACCAGGCGGTGTCAGAGGAAGGCCCTCAAAATTGTCAAAGACTCCAGCCACCCTAGTCATAGACTGTTCTCTCTGCTACCGCACGGCAAGCGGTACCGGAGTGCCAAGTCTAGGTCCAAAAGACTTCTCAACAGCTTCTACCCACAAGCCATAAGACTCCTGAACAGCTAATCATGGCTACCCGGACTATTTGCACTGCCCCCCACCCCATCCTTTTTACGCTGCTGCTACTCTGTTAAGTATTTATGCATAGTCACTTTAACTCTACCCACATGTACATATTACCTCAACTACCTCAACTAGCCGGTGCCCCCGCACATTTGACTCTGCACCGTTACCCCCCTGTATATATAGCCTCCCTACTGTCACTTTATTTTACTTCTGCTCTTTGTTTTTCTCAACACTTTTTTTTGTTGTTGTTTTATTCTTACTTTTTTTGTTTAAAATAAACGCACTGTTGGTTAAGGGCTGTAAGTAAGCATTTCACTGTAATGTCTGCACTTGTTGTATTCGGCGCATGTGACCAATAAAATTTGATTTGATTTGATTTGATTTGATTTGATTTGATTTGAGGTACATGCTTTGTCACAATAGCAGGTGCAGCTCTCATTTGCAGGTGGCTTCGTGACAAAATAAAATGATCGGTAAGAAACATTATAATCAAAAGAAGGGTAAACGTTGCGTACTTAAGTTAAATCACTCAATCACTTAAGATCCTAGACTGCAAAATACGGCGCACATTAAGACACTCTTTAGACTGTATTTATTTATGCAGCTCATTCCTTTAAGACTAAAGTCAAGTGGATACAGTACATTCTAAGAAGGGCACCACAACTGAGTGAGCACTGTGGTATGGCGATGAGTAGAATGAAGGATTGGCATGATTAGATTCTATACAAAAGTATTTGGGTACAGGATTGTGATTTATTGTGACATTATGACAGGATTATGATTAACAGTGCCTTCGGAAAGTATTCAGACCCCTTGACTTTTTCTACATTTTGTTACGTTGCAGCCTTATTCTAAAATCGATTAAATATTTTTTTTCCCCTCATCAATCTACACACAACACCCCATAATGACAAAGCAAAAACAGGATTTTATTTTAAAAAATAAAAATGGAAATATCACATTTACATAAGTATTCAGAGCCTTTACTCAGTTCTTTGTTGAAGCACCTTTGGCAGCGACTACAGCCTCGAGTCTTCTTGGGTATGACGCTACAAGCTTGGCAAACCTGTATTTGGGGAGTTTCTCCCATTTTTGTCTGTGGATCCTCTCAAGCTCTGTTAAGTTGGATGTGGAGTGCTGCTGCACAGCTATTTTCAGGTCTCTCCAGAGATGTTCGATCGGGTTCAAGTCCGGGCTCTGGCTGGGCCACTCAAGGACATTCAGAGACTTGTCCTGAAGCGACTCCTGCGTTGTCTTGGCTGTGTGCTTAGGGTCGTTGTCCTGTTGGAAGGTGAACCTTTACCCCAGTCTGAGGTCCTGAGCGCTCTGGAGCAGGTTTATCATCAAGGATCTCTCTGTACTTTGTTCCGTTCATCTTTGCCTCGATCCTGACTAGTCTCCCAGTCCCTGCCGCTGAAAAACATTCCCACAGCATGATGCTGCCACCACCATACTTCACCATAGGGATGGTGCCAGGTTTCCTCCAGACGTGACGCTTGGCATTCAGGCCAAATAGTTCAATCTTGTTACTCATGTCTGAGAGTCTTTAGGTGCCTTTTGGCAAACTCCAAGTGGGCTGTCATGTGCCTTTTACTGAGGAGTGGCTTCCGTCTGGCCACTCTACCATAAAGGCCTGATTGGTGGAGTGCTGCAGAGATGGTTGTCCTTCTGGAAGGTTCTCCCATCTCCACAGAGGAACTCTGGAGCTCTGTCAGAGTGACCATCGGGTTCTTGGTCACCTCCCTGACCAAGGCCCTTCTCCCCCGATTGCTCAGTTTGGCCGGGCGGCCAGCTCTAGGAAGAGTCTTGGTGGTTCCAAACTTCTTCCATTTAAGAATGATGGAGGCCACTGTGTTCTTGGGGACCTTCAATGCTGCATAAAGTTTTTGGTGCCCTTCCCCAGATCTGTGCCTTGACACAATCCTGTCTCGGAGCTCTACGGACAATTCCTTCAACCTCATGGCTTGGTTTTTGCTGTGACATGCACTGTCAACTGTGGGACCTTTTATAGACAGTTGTGTGCCTTTCCAAATCATGTCCAATCAATTGAATTTACCACAGGTGGACTCCAATCAAGTTTTAGAAACATCTCAAGGATGATCAATGGAAACAGGACACACCTGAGCTCAATTTCGAGTCTCATAGCAAAGGGAATGAATACTTACAGTTGAAGTCGGAAGTTTACATACACCTTAGCCAAATATATTTAAAATCAGTTTTTCACATTTCCTGACATTTAATCCTAGTAAAAATTCCCTGTCTTAGGTCAGTTAGGATCACCACATTATTTTAAGAATGTGAAATGCCAGAATAATAGTAGAGAGAATTATTTATTTAAGCTTTTATTTATTTCACACATTCCCAGTGTGTCAGAAGTTTACATTCACTCAATTAGTATTTGGTAGCATTGCCTTTAAATTGTTTAACTTGGGTTAAACGTTTCGGGTAGCCTTCCACAAGCTTCCCACAATAAGTTGGGTGAATTTTGGCCCATTCCTCCTGACAGAGCTGGTGTAACTGAGTCAGGTTTGTAGGCCTCCTTGCTCGCACACACTTTTTCAGTTCTGCCCACAAATGTTCTATAGGATTGAGGTCAGGGCTTTGTGATGGCCACTCCAATACCTTGACTTTGTTGTCCTTAAGCCATTTTGCCACAACTTTGGAAGTATGCTTGGGGTCATTGTCCATTTGGAAGACCCATTTGCGACCAAGCTTTAAATTCCTGACTGATGTATTGAAATGTTGCTTCAATATATCCACATACTTTTCCTTCCTCATGATGCCATCTATTTTGTGAAGTGCACCAGTCCCTCCTGCAGCAAAGCACCCCCACAGCATGATGCTGCCACCCCTGTGCTTTATGGTTGGGATGGTGTTCTTCGGCTTGCAAGCATCCTCCTTTTTCCTCCAAACATAACAATGGTCATTATGGCCAAACAGTTATATTTTTGTTTCATCAGACCAGAGGACATTTCTCCTAAAAGTACAATCTTTGACCCCATGTGCAGTTGCAAACCGTAGTCTGGCTTTTTTATGGCGGTTTTGGAGCAGTGGCTTCTTCCTTGCTGAGCGGCCTTTCAGGTTATGTCGATATAGGTCTAGTTTTACTGTGGATATAGATACTTTTGTACCTGTTTCCTCCAGCATCTTCACAAGGTCCTTTGCTGTTGTTCTGTGATTGATTTGCACTTTTCGCACCAAAGTACGTTCATCTTCAAGAGACAGAACACGTCTCCTTCCTGAGCGGTATGACGGCTGTGTGGTCCAATGGTGTTTATACTTGCGTACTATTGTTTGTACAGATGAACGTGGTACCTTCAGGCGTTTGGAAATTGCTCCCAAAGATGAATCAGACTTGTGGAGGTCTACAATTTTCTTCCTGAGGTCTTGGCTGATTTCTTTTGACTTTCCCATGATGTCAAGCAAAGAGGCACTGATTTTGAAGGTTGGCCTTGAAGGTTTGAAGGTTGGTACACCTCCAATTGACTCAAATGATGTCAATTAGCCTATCAGAAGCTTATAAAGCTAAGACATCATTTTCTGGAATTTTCCAAGCTGTTTAAAGGCACAGTCAACTTAGTGTATGTAAACTTCTGACCCACTGGAATTGTGATACAGTGAATTATAAGTGAAATAATCTGTCTGTAAACAATTGTTGGAAAAATGACTTGTGTCATGCACAAAGTAGATGTCCTAACCGACTTGCCAAAACTATAGTTTGTTAACAAGAAATGTGTGGAGTGGTTGAAAAATGAGTTTTAATGACTCCTAAGTGTCTGTAAACCTCCGACTTCAACTTTATGTAAATAAGGTAATTCTGTTTGTTAGTTAGTTTTTCATAAATTTGCAAATATGTCAGAAAACCTGTTTTTGCTTTATCATTATGTTGTTATTGTGTGTAGACTGCTGAGGATTTTTATTTATTTCATCCATTTTAGAATAAGGCTGTAACATAACAAAAAATGGAAAAAGTCAAGGGCCCTGTATAAGGTCATATGATTGAAGAAAAAAAAACGCCACTCCCTAATTATTTTTACTAGCACCATTTTTACTAGCACCATGAGGGAAGCACAGCCACGAGCTGCCCAGTGACACAAGCCTACTAGACGAGCTAAACCACTTCTATGCTCGCTTCGAGGCAAGCAACACTGAAGCATGCATGAGAGCACCAGCTGTTCCGGATGACTATGTGATCACGCTCTCCGTAGCCGATGTGAGTAAGACTTTTAAGCAGGTCAACATTCACAAGGCCGCAGGTCCAGACGGATTACCAGGACGTGTACTCCGAGCATGTGCTGACCAACTGGCAAGTGTCTTCACTGACATTTTCAACATGTCCCTGACTGAGTCTGTAATACCAACATGTTTCAAGCAGACCACTATAGTCCCCGTGCCCAAGGACTCTAAGATAACCTGCCTAAATGACTACCGACCCTTAGCACTGACGTCTGTAGCCATGAAGTGCTTTGAAAGGCTGGTCATGGCTCACATCAACAGCATTATCCCAGAAACCCTAGACCCACTCCAATTTGCATACCGCCCCAACAGATCCACAGATGATGCAATCTCTATTGCACTCCACACTGCCCTTTCCCACCTGGACAAGAGGAACACCTACGTGAGAATGCTATTCATTGACTACAGCTCAGCATTCAACACCATAGTGCCCTCTAAGCTCATCACTAAGCTAAGGATCCTGGGACTAAACACCTCCCTCTGCAACTGGATCCTGGACTTCCTGACGGGCCGCCCCCAGGTGGTAAGGGTAGGTAACAACACATCTGCCACACTGATCCTCAACACGGGGCCCCTCAGGGGTGCGTGCTCAGTCCCCCTCCTGTACTCTCTGTTCACCCATGACTGCATGGCCAGGCACGACTCCAACACCATCATTAAGTTTGCCGACGACACAACAGTGGTAGGCCTGATCACCGACAACGATGAGACAGCCTATAGGGAGGAGGTCAGAGATCTGGCCGTGTGGTGCCACGACAACAACCTCTCCCTCAACGTGACCAAGACAAAGGAGATGATTGTGGACTACAGGAAAAAAAAAGAGGACTGAGCACACCCCCATTCTCATCGACGGGGCTGTAGTGGAACAGGTTGAGAGCTTCAAGTTCCTTGGTGTCCACATCACCAACGAACTATCATGGTCCAAACACACCAAGACAGTCGTGAAGAGGGCACGACAAAGCCTATTCCCCCTCAGGAGACTAAAAAGATTTGGCATGGGTCCTCAGATCCTCAAAAATTATACAGCTGCACCATCGAGAGCATCCTGACTGGTTGCATCACCGCCTGGTATGGCAACTGCTTGGCCTCCGACCGCAAGGCACTACAGAGGGTAGTGCGTACGGCCCAGTACATCACTGGGGCAAAGCTTCCTGCCATCCAGGACCTCTATACCAGGCGGTGTCAGAGGAAGGCCCTCAAAATTGTCAAAGACTCCAGCCACCCTAGTCATAGACTGTTCTCTCTGCTACCGCACGGCAAGCGGTACCGGAGTGCCAAGTCTAGGTCCAAAAGACTTCTCAACAGCTTCTACCCCCAAGCCATAAGACTCCTGAACAGCTAATCATGGCTACCCGGACTATTTGCACTGTCCCCCCACCCCATTCTTTTTACGCTGCTGCTACTCTGTTAAGTATTTATGCATAGTCACTTTAACTCTACCCACATGTACATATTACCTCAACTACCTCAACTAGCCGGTGCCCCCGCACATTGACTCTGCAACGGTACCCCCCTGTATATATAGCCTCCCTACTGTCACTTTATTTTACTTCTGCTCTATTTTTCTCAACACTTTTTTTGTTGTTGTTTTATTTTTACTTTTTTTGTTTAAAATAAATGCACTGTTGGTTAAGGGCTGTAAGTAAGCATTTCACTGTAATGTCTGCACCTGTTGTATTCGGCGCATGTGACCAATAAAATTTGATTTGATTTGATTTGATTACCCCAACACCCCATTCCGTCCCTCACAAACACCTTGCCAAACGGCTGTCTTGGCATGTTGCAAAACACAAGTGCAAACACACGGAAGATTTCAGATCAGCAGCATTCCTTTGTCCCCCACGCTCACCGCAGGATCGTTAATACAGTTAGAGTGGTTACTGATGTTGAGAAGCTGCCAAACTGCCATCAAACTACCAGGTAGGCGGGGGTGGATGACAAGTCTCAGGGATTATGTGTGGGACAAGGAAGGTCTTAAGCCTGTAATCATTAATAATCAGATGACAGACAAGAAAAACAAACTCAGAACTATAGTCAATATGATTCGATCAGGATTAATGAATGAAGGTGTGTGTTGGCTCTAATACTTGTATATGTTTACTTTTATAACTCTTTCCTAAGCCATAATAACAATACGGTGCTATATTACACTGTTGAAATCCATGATACAAAATAAAGAACACACAGCCAGCACACAGCCATCCATTGTCCATTGTTATACCCGACTCATATGCATTACATCACCTAGCTACTGTATTACACGCCAACCCAACAGATACACATTTAGAACTGGTAACACCATGTTGACCCATCCCTGGCCTTTCTCTATAAACATCCATCAGCTATCCATTAGTTTCACTGAGATATTTGTAGCATTTGGCACATTGACTTAAATTAGGCCCTGGTTTAGCCTGTGTTTGTCATGACTTAGTCAGTCAAACACTCTGCCGATCAGAACAGTAAGCGTTTGATGTTGTACATTGTCTCTCAGGGACAGTGTGTCTCGGGCTTGTTGACCGTAGAGCTATCAGATTAATCAGTTGGCCAGTATTTTTCTCTGTGGTATAACAGTATTGTTCTAAAAGTACACACCAACTTGGGAGCTAGGCCCACCCACTGGGGAGCCAGGCCCAGGCAATCAGAATGAGTTTTTATTACAGACAGAAATACTCCTCAGTTTCATAAGCTGTCCGGGTGGCTGGTCTCAGATGATTCCGCAGGTGAAGAAACCGGATGTGGAGGTCCTGGGCTGGCGTTACATGTGGTCTGCGGTTGTGAGACAGGTTGGAAGTACTGCCAAATTCTCTAAAACGACGTTGGAGGCAGTTTATGGTAGAGAAACATTCAATTATCTAGCAACAGCTCTGGTGGACATTCGTGCAGTTAGCATGCCAATTGCACGCTCCCTCAAAACCAAGACATCTGTGGCATTGTATTGTGTGACAAAACTGCACATTTTAGAGTAGCCTTTTATTGTCCCCAGCACAAGGTGCACCTGTGTAATGATCATGCTGTTTAATCAGCTTCTTGATATGCCACACCTGTCAGGTGGATAGATTATTTTGGCAAAGGAAAAATTTTCACTAACAGGGAAGTAAACATATTTGTGCACAACATTTGAGAGAAATAAGCTTTTTGTGCATATGGAACATTTCTGGGATCTTTTATTTCAGCTCATGAAACATGGGACCAACACTTTACATGTTGCGTTTATATTTTTTTCAGTATAGTTATGATTCCTTTCAGATGACTCATAGGAAACAACAACCACTACTGACCTGGCCATTGTGATCAAAAGTGTATGGCAGTTTATGGTCAATGTTCTATACCACCTGATTCAGCTGATCACTAATATCTTGATTAGCTGAATGGGGAGTATTATTGCTGGGGTTGAAATAAAAGCCTGCACACAATGTGGCTCTCCAGGAACAGGAGTGAAAAACACAAGCCTACAAGTAGAACTATTGACCTTCCCAGTGCAGTATCTGTGACTACCATCTCACAGACTACCCCGTTGCGCTCACCTCGGTCATCATGAAGTGCTTCGAGAGGCTGGTCATGGCCCACATCAAGGCCAGCATTCCAGGCATGCACAGATCCACAGAAGATGCCATTTCCATCGCTATTCACACGGCCGTAACACATCTGGACATGAGGAACACCCTAAGTGAGAATGCTGTTCATTGACTACATTTCAGCATTCAACACTATTGTTCCCTCCAAGCTCGACACCAAGCTCAGAGCCCTGGGTCTGGACACCACCCTCTGCAACTGGATCCTGGACTTCCACTGGTTGTGAGGATTGGCAACAACACCTCCTCAATGGAGTGTTGTAATGTAGCCCTGTCTTGGTAGGTTTCCCCTACCTTAACACACTTCCATATGAGCTGAACTCCCAACTATAATCACCCCATCTGCCATTTGTATTTAGAATCTAGTAAATCTGTGATTGCCATGGATGGCAGGTGAAAGTTGTGTATTGTTGGCAGCACATTATTTACACTCCCACTATATTGTGACTCATGTTGTGAAGTTGATGTCTACGGGCGTGTGTGTGTGGGGTGCTGGTACTGTTGGTGATACTCCACCTGTTATCGTAGGATGAGAGCAGGCCTGCACCTCAGCAGACAGTGTTATCCTGGATCACCACACCCTCACCTGGGGAATATGGAGTGACTGAGGAGAAGGAGTAGATGAAGAAGAGAGGAGGGGGAGGATGAGTATAGTCGATGTGTGTAGAGAGATATAATAGAGATATGAAAAAGGACAATATGATAGATGGATAATTGAGGAGGAAGGGAGAGGAGTGAAGGAGGAGAGAGAATGGGGTGGGTGGAAAGAGGTGAAGAAAGAGAAAATAATTGAGTTCCCACACATTACGTACTGATCCTCCAGTGAATCTCTTAAAATAGCTCCAAACATGGTTGAGTCAGGCATGCGGAAGGGACAATGGTGGGAAATTCTGATCCATTTTCTTCTACCATTTCCTTGAAATAATGCCTCCTCTTTCCTTCATTCTGCTCTAACACTCATCTTTCACACCTGATTCCTCATCTCGTCTTCCATCTCTCTATCAGTCAATCCCTTATTACGTCTCTCTCATTCCTGAACGTTTGGAATGTTCTTCAAAGAGCGGTCTTGCCACAGTTCTCTAACCACATGATAGGTATTGATGTATTCTGGTTTCCCTTGGCTGCAAAGGTACATATTGCAGAGACTGGAGTTGAATAGAGCCTTGAGTCATTGCGGTATACATAACAGCTGTTGAAGATAATGCAACCATTGTGCTTCTATATTTGCTGTTGTCTCGGGTCAAGTATTAAATTAACACTTGTTTTTCCTTCTTTTTTTTTTTAAATCACTGTTAGCTCTTGAAACAGGTTTTTTCTCCCAGCCTCTATCGGAGCAGGTTTATTTCAGTCCATCCTCCGGTTTATGCCTTGCTTCATCTTGTAGCCAGAACTATTGTTAATGGTGAGCGACTGTATTTTCACTTCTTTATAGCGTTTGGGGAAGTTGGTTTAGAAGATTCACAAAAGATAGATTTACTAAGAAATCACACTACTGCACTTTTGTAGATGTAGAAGGACTACCTAAAATATTGATGACAACAATATATTCCTTTGAGAGCAATATTTAGTTTCCCCACAGTTGCGTAAGCATCCAATTTGTCTAAGAATTTAGAGAAGATTATAGCAGGTCTGCAGGCTTATATTATAATCATTCAAACTGTGTAGGTGAGTGTGTAGACTGTCACGATCGAGGTAAGGAGTAGACCAAGGCGCAGCGTGATGAACAAACATACTTTAATTAGTTAAAGTTTTAAACATGAATACAAAACAAGAAACGACTCGTGACGTCCACGGTATCAATGACCGAACACGGAACAAAAACCCACAAACCCAAAGGGAAAAACATACAGTTTAAATATGGCTCCCAATCAGAGACAACCAGCCAACAGCTGACACTCGTTGCCTCTGATTGGGAGCCATATTTAAACTGTATGTTTTTCCCTTTGGGTTTGTGGGTTTTTGTTCGTGTTCGGTCATTGAACCGTGGGACGCTCACGATGTTTGTTTTGTATTCATGTTTAAAACTTTAACTAATTAAAGTATGTTTGTTCATCACGCTGCGCCTTGGTCTACTCCTTACCTCGATCGTGGACAGAAAACCCACCATGCAACGACCAAGCAGCGTGTCCAGGGGCAGCCCTTGGGGTGGACATGGGAGGAAGCGCCGGGAAAGGCCCTGGCGAAAGAGGAGCAGCGTGTCCAGGAGCAGGCAGCCTGGACATGGGAGGAGATATTGGACGGTAAAGGGTCCTGGGATGGATCGCCGGCCATGGAGTGAGACAGTGGAGAGGCGACGGAGAGAGGAGCAACGGCGTGATCAGGGTCATCGTCGGACGGTCGAGAGGCAACCCCAGAAAATGTTTAGGGGGGGCACACGGCATGGACGACGGGGCTGACGGAGGCAAAAAAGGGGCGGATCCAGAAGGCCACCAGGCCAGGGGTACACCGCCCTGTACGTCCTGTGCGGATGCCTCACACAGAGTGTGTGAGGGTAGGCATTCAGCCAGGACGGGTTGTGGCCGCTCTTCACTCCAGGCCTCCTATCCGTCTCTACAGCCCGGTTCGGCCTGGGTCCCTGCTCCACGCACCAAGCCTACGGTGTGCCGCCAGCCCAGCCCGGCCTGTCCCTGCTCCACGCACCAAGCCTACGGTGTGCGTCGCCAGCCCAGTCCGGCCTGTCCCTGCTCCACGCACCAAGCCTACGGTGTGCGTCGCCAGCCCAGTCCGGCCTGTCCCTGCTCCACGCACCAAGCCTACGGTGTGCGCCGCCAGCCCAGCCCCGACCTGTCCCTGCTCCACGCACCAAGCCTACGGTGCGCTGTCGCCAGCCCGGCCCGGCCTGTTCCTGCCACTCGCACCAAGTATACGGTGCGCTGTCGCCAGCCCGGCCCGGCCTGTTCCTGCCACTCGCACCAAGTATACGGTGCGCGTCGCCAGCCCGGCCCGGCTTTTCCTGCCACTCGCACCGGGCATACGGTGCGCGTCGCCAGCCCGGCCCGGCCTGTTCCTGCCACTCGCACCAAGTCTACGGTGCGCGCGTCGCCCGTCCGGCTTGTTCCCCACTGCACCAGGTCATACGGTGCGCTGTCGCCAGCCCGGCCCGGCCTGTTCCTGCCACTCGCACCAAGTATACGGTGCGCGCCGCCAGCCCGGCCCGGCCTGTTCCTGCCACTCGCACTAAGCCAGGGGTGCGAGAAGTCAGCCTGGTAAGGCCCGCTCCTCCTCCACGCACCAAGCCAGGGGTGCGAGTCGTCAGCCTGGTAAGGCCCGTCCCTCCTCCACGCACCAAGCCAGGGGTGCGAGTCGTCAGCCTGGTAAGGCCCGTTCCTCCTCCACGCACCGAGCCAGTGGTGCGCGTCGTCAGCCTGGTAAGGCCCGTTCCTCCTCCACGCACCAAGCCAGGGGGTGCGTCGTCAGTCCAGCACAACCCGTGCCTGGGTCACCGGTGCCTGGTAAGGTACCGGTCAACTGCTCCACTATGGAGCTGAAGCTAACCGCTCCTGCTAAGTCCAGTCCTGCTCCTGCCGGCGGGGCCAGACTGGACCAGGGGGCGCTATGGGGGTGTATTGGAGGGTGATGGTCAAGGCCGGAGCCAGAACCGCCGCCGAGGAGGTATGCCCGCCCAGCCCTCCCCTGTTTTGTTTAGTTGAGGCGCGGTCGCAGTCCGCGCCTTTAGGGGAGTACTGTCACACCCTGGCTCTGGGACTCATTATGTTGAGCCAGGGTGTTTCATTCTATGTGTGTATTTCTATGTTGGTAATTCTGTTGTGTTGATTTCTATGTTTTGCCTGAGTGACTCCCAATCAGAGGCAACGAGTGTCAGCTGTTGGCTGGTTGTCTCTGATTGGGAGCCATATTTAAACTGTATGTTTTTCCCTTTGGGTTTGTGGGTTTTTTGTTCCGTGTTCGGTCATTGATACCGTTGACGTCACGAGTCGTTTCTTGTTTTGTATTGAGTTTAAACTTTAACTAATTAAAGTATGTTTGTTCATCACGCTGCGCCTTGGTCTACTCCTTACCTCGATCGTGACATAGACATACAGTGGGGAGAACAAGTATTTGATACACTGCCAATTTTGCAGGTTTTCCTACTTACAAAGCATGTAGAGGTCTGTAATTTTTTATCATAGGTACACTTCAACTGTGAGAGACGGAATCTAAAACAAAAATCCAGAAAATCACATTGTATGATTTTTAAGTAATTCATTTGCATTTTATTGCATGACATAAGTATTTGATCACCTACCAACCAGTAAGAATTCCGGCTCTCACAGACCTGTTAGTTTTTCTTTAAGAAGCCCTCCTGTTCTCCACTCATTACCTGTATTAACTGCACCTGTTTGAACTCGTTACCTGTATAAAAAGACACCTGTCCACACACTCAATCAAACAGACTCCAACCTCTCCACAATGGCCAAGACCAGAGAGCTGTGTAAGGACATCAGGGATAAAATTGTAGACCTGCACAAGGCTGGGATGGGCTACAGGACAATAGGCAAGCAGCTTGGTGAGAAGGCAACAACTGTTGGCGCAATTATTGGAAAATGGAAGAAGTTCAAGATGACGGTCAATCACCCTCGGTCTGGGGCTCCATGCAAGATCTCACCTTGTGGGGCATCAATGATCATGAGTAAGGTGAGGGATCAGCCCAGAACTACAGGACCTGGTCAATGACCTGAAGAGAGCTGGGACCACAGTCTCAAAGAAAACCATTAGTAACACATTACGCCGTCATGGATTAAAATCCTGCAGCGCACGCAAGGTCCTCCTGCTCAAGCCAGCGCTTGTCCAGGCCCGTCTGAAGTTTGCCAATGACCATCTGGATGATCCAGAGGAGGAATGGGAGAAGGTCATGTGGTCTGATGAGACAAAAATATAGCTTTTTGGTCTAAACTCCATTCGCCGTGTTTGGAGGAAGAAGAAGGATGAATACAACCCCAAGAACACCATCCCAACTGTGAAGCATGGAGGTGGAAACATCATTCTTTGGGGATGCTTTTCTGCAAAGGGGACAGGACGACTGCGCCTTATTGAGGGGAGGATGGATGGGGCCATGTATCGCGAGATCTTGGCCAACAACCTCCTTCCGTCAGTAAGAGCATTGAAGATGGGTTGTGGCTGGGTCTTCCAGCATGACAACGACCCGAAACACACAGCCAGGGCAACTAAGGAGTGGCTCCGTAAGAAGCATCTCAAGGTCCTGGAGTGGTCAAGCCAGTCTCCAGACCTGAACCCAATAGAAAATCTTTGGAGGGAGCTGAAAGTCCGTATTGCCCAGCGACAGCCCCGAAACCTGAAGGATCTGGAGAAGGTCTGTATGGAGGAGTGGGCCAAAATCCCTGCTGCAGTGTGTGCAAACCTGGTCAAGACCTACAGGAAATGTATGATCTCTGTAATTGCAAACAAAGGTTTCTGTACCAAATATTAAGTTCTGCTTTTCTGATGTATCAAATACTTATGTCATGCAATAAAATGCAAATTAATTACTTAAAAATCATACAATGTGATTTTCTGGATTTTTGTTTTAGATTCCGTCTCTCACAGTTGAAGTGTACCTATGATAAAAATTACAGACCTCTACATGCTTTGTAAGTAGGAAAACCTGCAAAATCGGCAGTGTATCAAATACTTGTTCTCCCCACTGTATATGATGGGAGTGTGTGTTATTGAATAGTTACCTATTCCGTGGTAAAGCGACCCCTGCTTCGCTGTGACCAAATTTGATTTCCTGGGCGAGGGCACCTCGATCTTCATCAGGCCATCACAACACTGCTTCCACTGACCTGCAATGAGAAGTAGACATGTCTTTGTAAAATGTATTTAATTGAAATGTTACAATATAATTTTTTTTACATAAGTTCAGTTTATCATCTTGGTGAAACGTTCCCCTCACCCATTTCAATTTAAATACAAAAGAGAGTGAGTAGTATGACAAAGAGATTAATTTCAGTATAATGCCAATCAAGCCCTTTTCTCCAACTAGGTTATTCTACTTAATGTGCACTGTTATGGCCTTATGCATGCATTACCCCTGGACCATAAATCAGTAGGTGTATTCCAGATGTCAGGCCTCTGTCAGCACATTAAGACACCAACCTCAACACCTGTTATTATACGTGTGGCAGAGAATTGAGTGTCTGTAATAACACCCTCCATCTGAATAGCACTGTTTATAAGAAGGAGAGCAGGTATATCAAGGATTCAGAAGAATGTACAGGTAATGTAAGGTGTGCCACCAAGGTTGCTTTTTTATGATTGACATTTTTCGAGATTTCTCAGTCACAACATCAATAAGAACATCACCAGGGTTTTTTACGACTGCACTCTTCAGAGCCTTCAGGCATCATAGGTATTTTCCTGTTTTTATTGGTATGCTGTTCTGAAAACAAAAAACGTGGTTGAGAAGGAACACAGGGAGGAAACCCGTAAGACCCCGTCAAAATAGTACCTTGGGTTAAAGGGGCAATCTGCAAATGTTACATCACTTTTCAGTTAGTAATATTATATAGCCACTGATTCTTGAAGAATCAGCTCATGAACCATGAACTGCAGATTGTCCCTTTAAAAACGAAGTCAAAGAAGAATGCTATCTGTTCGGTCATAAAGTAATCTCTTCCCTATGTCTGAGCCCTCCCTCACAGTCTTCTAACCATTCCCATCATTCAGATAATAGACACCATTCATGTCCAAAACAAGTACTTCAGTGTCAGACAATGAGAAGGAATACCTGAGGACAGACAGACATCCGACAGACAGGCACAGGCACACACCCAGCCACACCTATACTTAAACCGCCTATCCTACACTACCACAAACATTTTCTCAATACAATAATGCAGCGGTACTGAAATTCAAACGGTGACTTAAAACCATTAAAGTCATCAACAAGGTACAAATAATTGTGAGGACTGAGGTGTCATTTAAAGCTGGAATCCTTAATGGTGAAACTGCCAGGTCCGTTTGCCATATTAGAACAACAAAGAAGTTACTGAAAACAACAAACACTGTTTTATCCCGTCGGACATCATTGCACGAGCGATAGAAAAGCACAATATGTACTGCACATTTTTTTTACCATGCTGCGTGACGTAAAAAGCTGAGGGATGGGTCTGGAGAAATGTAACCACACTCAAATTCACAGACAAAGCTATGGATGCAACAACTGACCATCCAGGATTTAAACATTATAGTTTTTGATCATGTTTTGAGGCTATCCAGTGTTTGTTTACATTTACATTGTTTACAAACATTGGAGTAAAATAATATTATATATTGGGTTCTGATCAGTTGAACTAAGCTCATGAGGCATTTCTATGTTATATTCTTAAATAATCAATGGTTATATACAGTGAGGGAAAAAAGTATTTGATCCCCTGCTGATTTTGTACGTTTGCCCAATGACAAAGAAATTATCAGTCTATAATTTTAATGATAGGTTTATTTGAACAGTGAGAGACAGAATAACAACAACAAAAAAATCCAGAAAAACGCATGTCAAAAATGTTATAAATTATTTTAATGTGGGAAATAAGTATTTGACCCCTCTGCAAAACATGACTTAGTACTTGGTGGTAAAACCCTTGTTGGCAATCACAGAGGTCAGACGTTTCTTGTAGTTGGCCACCAGGTTTGCACACATCTCGGGAGGGATTTTGTCCCCCTCCTCTTTGCAGATCTTCTCCAAGTCATTAAGGTTTCAAGGCTGACGTTTGGCAACTCGAACCTTCAGCTCCCTCCACAGATTTTCTATGGGATTAAGGTCTGGAGATTGGCTAGACCACTCCAGGACCTTAATGTGCTTCCTCTTGAGCCACTCCTTTGTTGCCTTGGCCATGTGTTTTGGGTCATTGTCATGCTGGAATATCCATCCACGACCCATTTTCAATGCCCTGGCTGAGGGAAGGAGGTACTCACCCAAGATTTGACGGTACATGGCCCCATCCATCGTCCCTTTGATGCGGTGAAGTTGTCCTGACCCCTTAGCAGAAAAACACCCCCAAAGCATAATGTTTCCACCTCCATGTTTGACGGTGGGGATGGTGTTCTTGGGGTCATAGGCAGCATTCCTCCACCTCCAAACACGGCGAGTTGAGTTGATGCCAAAGAGCTCCATTTTGGTCTCATCTGACCACAACACTTTCACCCAGTTCTCCTCTTAATCATTCAGATGTTCATTGGCAAACTTCAGACGGGCATGTATATGTGCTTTCTTGAGCAGGGGGACCTTGCGGGCGCTGCAGGATTTCAGTCCTTCACGGCGTAGTGTGTTACCAATTGTTTTCTTGGTGACTATGGTCCCAGCTGCCTTGAGATCATTGACAAGATCCTCCCGTGTAGTTCTGGGCTGATTCCTCACGAGGTGAGATCTTGCATGGAGACCCAGGCCGAGGGAGATTGACAGTTCTTTTGTGTTTCTTCCATTTGCGAATAATCGCACCAACTGTTGTCACCTTCTCACCAAGCTGCTTGGCGATGGTCTTGTAGCCCATTCCAGCCTTGTGTAGGTCTACAATCTTGTCCCTTGGAGAGCTCTTTGGTCATGGCCATGGTGGAGAGTTTGGAATCTGATTGATTGATTGATTGCGTCTGTGGACAGGTGTCTTTTATACAGGTAACAAACTGAGATTAGGAGCACTCCCTTTAAGAGTGTGCTCCTAATCTCAGCTCATTACCTGTATAAAAGACACCTGGGAGCCAGAAATCTTTCTGATTGAGAGGGGGTCAAATACTTATTTCCCTCATTAAAATAATTTATACGATTTTGACATGCGTTTTTCTGGATTTTTTTGTTATTCTGTCTCTCACTGTTCAAATAAACCTACCATTAAAATTATAGACTGATCATTTCTTTGTCAGTGGGCAAACGTACAAAATCAGCAGGGGATCAAATACGTTTTTCCCTCACTGTATAATTTATTTATTTATTAAGTCCAAAAATTGATGTAGCAACTATAGATTGCCCCTTTAAAGAAAATAAATGAGTCAATACAACATCTCTAACTAATGTAGTTAACGTAAGTTCAATCAGTAAGGCTGGTCTGAATGTCCCATCTTACATTAACTTTGGTTCAGTAGTCCATTATATTCACATTGCTTCCTCTCCTAGTCTCCCCTAGTGGCGCAGTGGTCTAAGGCACTGCATCACAGTGCTAGCTGTGCCACTAGAGATCCTGGTTCAAATCCAGTCTCTGTTGTAGCCGAGCCGCGACCGGAGACCCATGGGGCGGCGCACAATTTGTCCAGGGTAGGGGAGGGAATGGCTGGCAGGGAGGTAGCTCAGTTGGTAGAGCATGGCGTTTGCAACGCCAGGGTGGTGGGTTCGATTCCCACGGGGGGCCAGTATAAAAAATAAAAAAATAATGTATGCACTCACTAACTGTAAGTCGCTCTGGATAAGAGCGTCTGCTAAATGACTAAAATGTAAATGTTTATCATGGGCACAGCAGGAACTTTATACTGATATGTTCACAATTGGTTTCATCAACAACACAATGCCCTGTCACTCCTTCTCCTCTACTATCAATTAACCATTTGGAGAGTGTCAGTCAATCATCCTCTAGCCCATGAATTCCCAAACGTTTTTTGCTTCGTGAACCACCAATTGAGTTGTCTTGAGTCGCAACCCACCATAATGGTTGAGCAGTGAAAAAACATACACAGACCAAAGAATAAGTAAATAAAATCAATCTTGGCACCAGAGAGACAATTTTGCAGTTTCAAAGCTAATCTCCTGTAATTCCACACATCCTGCCATGGAGCTGAAAGAACATTTCGCAGTTTTCTAAGCTAATTTTGTAATCAACAGCTTTTAGACCTGAACATATTCAAAGAGGCGTGAGGGTACATGCATTGTTTCAAGTCTTAATTTATCTCAGTGTAAAGTTGTCACGTCCGTCGTGTAAAGGATTGGACCAAGGTGCAGCGTGGTATGCATACATGTTTAATATTATAATAAACACTTGACCAAATAACAACAGCAACTGAACGTGAAGTTCTAAAGGCTAACAGCAAATAGAAACAGAAACAAGATCCCACAACTAAAGGTAGGCAAAATGGCTGCCTAAGTATGATCCCCAATCAGAGTTCCCAATCAGCTGCCTCTGATTGGGAACCACACCCGGCCAACATAGAAATATAATAAACTAGATTCTATCCAAATCACACCCTGACCTAACCAAACAGAGAATACAGGTGATCTCTAAGGTCAGGGCGTAACAAAAGTAAAAACGGACAATATACTTATCAAAAAGTTCAGTTAGTCAGCAGTTATGCATGATGTGCCAGATAGTTAAATAGTTATGTAAAACCATAAGTCTAAACCAGCCCATAAACATTAGACATGGGAAATATGAGAATGCTAAACCAGCCCATATACATTAGACGTGGGAAATATGAAAAGGCTGCACTCCATTGTGGTAGCATGCCATTCCACAAAGTGATACTCATCATCTCACTGACGTAATAAATAGCAACTGTCGCTATGCAGGGTACAGCAGCTTCCTTTAGGTGACGTAAATTAGTCTTATCAACACTTACTCCCTCTCTCACACACACACACGTTTAACTAACCTTGTGGGGACACACAATTGATTCCCATTCAAAATCCTATTTTCTTTAACCCCTAACCCTAAACTTAACCCGAAAACCTAACCCTAAACCTAACCTTTAACCCCTAACCAAAATTCTAACCCTGACACTATAATTCTAACCTCAACCCTAAACTCCCTAGAAATAGAAATAGCCTTTTTCCTTGTGGGGACTAACAAAATGTCCCCAGTTGGTCAACATTTTCTAAGTTCACTATTCTTGTGGCGACTTCTGGTCCCCACAAGTATAGTTAAACCCGTATGTACACGTACACACACACACACACCTCATTCTAATATACAGTGCATTCAGAAAGTATTCAGACCACTAGGACTTTTTCCACATTTTGCTACTTCACAGCCTTATTCTAAAATGGATTAAACATTTTTTTCCCCTCATCAATCTACACACAATACCCCCATAATGACAAAGCAAAAGTTGTTTTTGAAATTTTTGCTAAAAAAAATAGAAAATATTGAAATATGATATTTACATAAGTATTCAGACCCTTTACTCAGTACTTTGTTGAAGCACCTTTGGCAGCGATTACAGCCTCGAGTCTTCTTGGGTATGACCCTACAAAGCTTGGCACACCTGTATTTGGAGAGTTTCTCCCATTCTTCTCTGCAGATCCTCTCAAGCTCTGTCAGGTTGGATAGGGAGTGCACAGCTATTTTCAGGTCTCTCCCGAGATGTTAGATCGGGTTCAAGTCCGGGCTCTGGCTGGGCTACTCAAGGACATTCAGATACTTGTCCCGAACCCACTCCTGCGTTGTGTTGTCTGTGTGCTTAGGGTCGTTGTCCTGTTGGAAGATGAACTTTCGCCCCAGTCTGAGGTCCTGAGCGCTCTGGAGCAGGTTTTCATCAAGGATCTCTGTACTTTGCTCCGTTCATCTTTGCCGCTGAAAAACATCCCCACAGGATGATGCTCCCAGGTCCCCAAGAACACAGTGTCCTCCATTATTCTGATATGGAAGAAGTTTGGAACCACCAAGATTCTTCCTAGAGCTGGCCGCTCGGCCAAACTGAGCAATCGGGGGAGAAGGGCCTTGGTTAGGGAGGTGACCAAGAACCCGATGGTCACTCTGACAGAGCTCCAGAGTTTCTCTGTGGAGATTGGACAACCTTCCAGAAGGACAACCATCTCTGCAGCACTCCACCAATCAGGCCTTTATGGTAGAGTGGCCAGACGGAAGCCACTCCTCAGTAAAAAGGCACATGACAGCCCACTTGGAGTTTGCCAAAAGGCACCTAAAGGACTCTCAGACCATGAGAAACAAAATTCTCTTTTCTGATGAAACCAAGATTTAACTCTTTGGCCTGAATGCCAAGCGTCACGTCTGGAGGAAACCTGGCACCATCCCTACGGTGAAGCATGGTGGTGGCAGCATCATGCTGTGGGGATGTTTTTCAGCGGCAGGGACTGGGAGACCAGTCAGGATTGAGGGAAAGATGAACAGAGCAAAGTACAGAGATCCTTGATGAAAACCTACTCCAGAGCACTCAGGACCTCAGACTGGGGCGAAGGTTCACCTTCCAACCTAAGCACACAGCCAAGACAACGCAGGAGTGGCTTCGGGACAAGTCTCTGAATGTCCTTGAGTGGCCCAGCCAGACCCCAGACTTGAATCAGATCTAATATCTCTGGAAAGACCTGAAAATAGCTGTGCAGCGACGCTCCCCATCCAACCTGACAGAGCTTGAGAGGATCTGCAGAGAAGAATGGGAGAAACTCCCCAAATACAGGTGTACCAAGCTTGTAGCGTCATACCCAAGAAGACTCAAGGCTGTAATTGCTGCCAAAAGGTGCTTCCAACAAATTACTGAGGAAAGGGTCTGAATACTTATGTAAATGTGATATTTCCAGGTAAGAAAATATATACATTTGCAAAAAATTAAAATAAAACGGTTTTCTCTGTCGTTATGGGGTATTGTGTGTGATTGATGAGGGAAAAAAATGATTTAATCAATTTTAGAATAAGGCTGTAACGTAAAACAAATTTAAAAAAGTCAAGGGGTCCGAATACTTTCCGAATGCACTGTATATCAAATCAAATCAAATCAAATCAAATTTTATTGGTCACATGCGCCGAATACAACAGGTGCAGACATTACAGTGAAATGCTTACTTACAGCCCTTAACCAACAGTGCATTTATTTTAAACAAAAAAGTAAGAATAAAACAACAACAAAAAAGTGTTGAGAAAAAAAGAGCAGAAGTAAAATAAAGTGACAGTAGGGAGGCTATATATACAGTAAAATAAAGTGACAGTAGGGAGGCTATATATACAGGGGGGTACCGTTGCATTGTCAAGGTGCGGGGGCACCGGCTAGTTGAGGTAGTTGAGGTAATATGTACATGTGGGTAGAGTTAAAGTGACTATGCATAAATACTTAACAGAGTAGCAGCAGCGTAAAAAGGATGGGGTGGGGGGCAGTGCAAATAGTCCGGGTAGCCATGATTAGCTGTTCAGGAGTCTTATGGCTTGGGGGTAGAAGCTGTTGAGAAGTCTTTTGGACCTAGACTTGGCACTCCGGTACCGCTTGCCCGTGCGGTAGCAGAGAGAACAGTCTATGACTAGGGTGGCTGGAGTCTTTGACAATTTTGAGGGCCTTCCTCTGACACCGCCTGGTATAGAGGTCCTGGATGGCAGGGAGCTTTGCCCCAGTGATGTACTGGGCCGTACGCACTACCCTCTGTAGTGCCTTGCGGTCAGAGGCCAAGCAGTTGCCATACCAGGCGGTGATGCAACCAGTCAGGATGCTCTCGATGGTGCAGCTGTAGAATTTTTGAGGATCTGAGGACCCATGCCAAATCTTTTTAGTCTCCTGAGGGGGAATAGGCTTTGTCGTGCCCTCTTCACGACTGTCTTGGTGTGTTTGGACCATGATAGTTCGTTGGTGATGTGGACACCAAGGAACTTGAAGCTCTCAACCTGTTCCACTACAGCCCCGTCGATGAGAATGGGGCGTGCTCGGTCCTCTTTTTTTTTCCTGTAGTCCACAATCATCTCCTTTGTCTTGGTCACGTTGAGGGAGAGGTTGTTGTCCTGGCACCACACGGCCAGATCTCTGACCTCCTCCCTATAGGCTGTCTCATCGTTGTCGGTGATCAGGCCTACCACTGTTGTGTCGTCGGCAAACTTAATGATGGTGTTGGAGTCGTGCCTAGCCATGCAGTCATGGGTGAACAGAGAGTACAGGAGGGGACTGAGCACGCACACCTGAGGGGGCCCCCGTGTTGAGGATCAGTGTGGCAGATGTGTTGTTACCTACCCTTACCACCTGGGGGGGCCCGTCAGGAAGTCCAGGATCCAGTTGCAGAGGGAGGTGTTTAGTCCCAGGATCCTTAGCTTAGTGATGAGCTTAGAGGGCACTATGGTGTTGAATGCTGAGCTGTAGTCAATGAATAGCATTCTCACGTAGGTGTTCCTCTTGTCCAGGTGGGAAAGGGCAGTGTGGAGTGCGATAGAGATTGCATCATCTGTGGATCTGTTGGGGCGGTATGCAAATTGGAGTGGGTCTAGGGTTTCTGGGATTATGCTGTTGATGTGAGCCATGACCAGTCTTTCAAAGCACTTCATGGCTACAGACGCCAGTGCTACGGGTCGGTAGTCATTTAGGCAGGTTATCTTAGAGTTCTTGGGCACGGGGACTATGGTGGTCTGCTTGAAACATGTTGGTATTACAGACTCAGTCAGGGACATGTTGAAAATGTCAGTGAAGACACTTGCCAGTTGGTCAGCACATGCTCGGAGTACACGTCCTGGTAATCCGTCTGGCCCTGCGGCCTTGTGAATGTTGACCTGCTTAAAAGTCTTACTCACATCGGCTACGGAGAGCGTGATCACATAGTCGTCCGGAACAGCTGGTGCTCTCATGCATGCTTCAGTGTTGCTTGCCTCGGGCGAGCATAGAAGTGGTTTAGCTCGTCTGGTAGGCTTGTGTCACTGGGCAGCTCGCGGCTGTGCTTCCCTTTGTAGTCTGTAATAGTTTTCAAGCCCTGCCACATCCGACGAGCGTCAGAGCCAGTGTAGTATGATTCAATCTTAGACCTGTATTGACTCTTTGCCTGTTTGATGGTTCGTCGGAGGTCATGGCGGGATTTCTTATAAGCGTCCGGGTTAGAGTCCCGTTCCTTGAGCGGCAGCTCTACCCTTTAGCTCAGTGCGGATGTTTCCTGTAATCCATGGCTTCTGGTTGGGGTATGTACGTACGGTCACTGTGGGGACGACATCATCGATGCACTTATTGATGAAGCCAGTGACTGATGTGGTGTACTCCTCAATGCTGTCTGAAGAATCCCGGAACATGTTCCAGTCTGTGCTAGCAAAACAGTCCTGTAGCTTAGCATCTGCGTCATCTGACCACTTTTTTATTAGCCGAATCACTGGTGCTTCCTGCTTCAGTTTTTGCTTATAAGCAGGAATCAGGAGGATAGAGTTATGGTCAGATTTGCCAAATGGAGGGCGAGGGAGAGCTTTGTATGCGTCTCTGTGTGTGGAGTAAAGGTGGTCTAGAGTTTTTTCCCTCTGGTTGCACATTTAACATGCTGGTAGAAATGAGGTAGAACGGTTTAAGTTTCCCTGCATTAAAGTCCCCGGGCTACTAGGAGCGCTGCATCTGGATGAGCGTTTTCCTGTTGATTAATGGCCTTGTACAACTCATTCAGTGCAATCTTAATGCCAGCATTGGTTTGTGGTGGTAAATAGTCAGCTATGAAAAAATATAGATGAAAACTCTCTTGGTAAATAGTGTGGTCTACAGCTTATCATAAGATACTCTACCTCAGGCGAGCAAAACCTCGAGACTTCTTAGTATTTGATTTTGTGCACCAGCTGTTGTTTACAAATATACAGAGACCGCCACCCTCGTCTTACCGGAGTTTGCCGTTCTGTCCTGCCGATGTAGCGTATAGCCTGCTAGCTGAATGTTGTCATTGTTGTCGTTCAGCCACGACTCCGTAAAACATAAGATATTACAGTTTTTAATGTCCCGTTGGTAGGATAACCGTAATCTTAAATCGTCAATTTTATTCTCAAAAGATTGAACATTGGCTAATAGGATTGATGGGAGAGGCAGTGTTTACTCGTTAGCCGTCGGATCCTTACAAGGCACCCCGGATCTGCGTCCACGATATCTCCGTCTCTTCCTCACGCGAATGACGGGATCTGGGCCTTGTCGGAGTCTGTAGAATATCCTTCGCGAACGCCTCGTTGAAGAAAAGTCTTCGCCCAACGCGAGGTGAGTAATCGCTGTCCTGATATCCAGAAGCTCTCTTTGGTTATAAGAGACGATGGCAGAAACGATGGCAGAAACATTATGTACAAAATAAATTACAAATAACGCGGAAAAACACACATAGTAGTACAATTGTATATGCCAGTTATTTGATGGTCTGACCGCATTCTGTCCCCTATTAACACTTTTTAAACTTTTGGTACAAGTGAGAATGACATAAGAAAGTAGTCAAGACGACTAGTTTGGTTGAACCTCCGCCATGTATATCTCACTAGGTCAGGATATTTAAGCCTCCATATATCCACTAGTTCCAATATATCCAATGATATTCGCGATTTCCTTAAGTGCATAAAGTTGATAGTTTGTAGTGTGATTTCCTTTACGGTCCATTGAGGTATTTAAAACCGTATTATAAATCTCCACCATAATAATAGAGTCTTGTTTCGCATGTATGCTTGATAAATTATCATATATATTTTCAAAGAAGTGTGGATCATCATTAATTGGACCGTATAGATTAATGAGCCAAATCTGCGCTCCAATAACATATTTAAAATAATCTACACTATATATAGAAAAGTACGTAGACACCCCTTCAAATTAGTGGATTCGGCTATTTCAGCCACACCCGTTGCTGACAGGTGTATGAAATATAACACAGCCATGCAATCTCCATAGACAAACACTGGCAGTAGAATGGCCTTACTGAAGAGCTCAGTGACTTTTAACGTGGCACTGTTATAGGATGCAACCTTTCCAACAAGTCAGTTTGTCACATTTCTGCCCTGCTAGAGCTGCCCTGGTCAACTGCAAGTACTGTTAATGTGAAGTGGAAACGTCTAGGAGCAACAACGGCTCAGCCGCAAAGTGGTAGGCCACACAAGCTCACAGAACGGGAATGCCGAGTGCTGAAGCGCGTAAATATTGTCTGTCCTCGGTTGCAACACTCACTACCGAGTTCCAAACTGCCTCTGGAAGTAACAGCACAATAACTGTTTGTCGGGAGCTTCATGAAATGGGTTTCCATTGCCGAGCAGCCGCACACAAGCCTAAGATCACCATGCTTATTGCCAAGCATCATCAGCTGGAGTGGGGTAAAGCTTGCCCCCATTGGACTCTGAAGCAGTGGAAACGCGTTCTCTGGAATGATGAATCACGCTTCACCATCTGGCAGTCCAATGGACAAATCTGGATTTGGTGGATGCCAGGAAAACGCTACCTGCCCGAATGCATAGTGCCAACTGTAAAATCTGGTGGAGGAAGAATAATGGTCTGGGGCTGTTTTTCATAGTTCGGTCTAGGCCCCTTAGTTCCAGTGAAGGGAAATCTTAACGCTACAGCATACAATGACATTCCAGACAATTCTGTGCTTCCAACTTTGTGGCAACAGTTTGGGGAAGGCCCTTTCCTGTTTCAGCATGCCAATGCCCCCGTGCACAAAGCGAGGTCCATACAGAAATGTTGTCGAGATCGGTATGGAAGAACTTGACTGGCCTGCACAGAGCCCTGACCTCAAACCCCATCGAACACCTTTGGGATGAATAGGAACGCCGACTGTGAGCCAGGCCTAATCGCCCAACATCAGTGCCCGACCTCACTAATGCTCTTGGCTGAATGGAAGCAAGTCCCCGCAGCGATGTTCCAACATCTAGTGGAAAGCCTTCCCAGAAGAGTAGAGGCTAGTATAGCAGGACTGTGAGCCAGGTCTGCTATACCAACTCCATATTAATGCCCATGATTTTGGAATGAGATGTTCGACGAGCAGGTGTTCACATACTTTTGGTGTACCTTGCAGGTCTGTTTGAACAATTTGTACATTCGGATCAAAATTGTTAATTAATATCATCACCCCTTTTGAATTTCTATGCCCATGGGAGAAGTATATTTCGCCCCCCCAATCCTTTTCCCACACAACTTCATTTAAAATTGTTGAATTAGTTTCCTGTAAACAACAGATATTATATTCCCTCTCTTTTTAGCAGGTAAATACTGATCGTCTTTTCTTATTATCTGCTAAACCATTACAATTATAACTGGCTATACTTATTTCACCATTTACCATAATGAGATACAAGTTTCAATTCTATTTATCATAATATATCTTTGTAAACTTACCATTAAAAAGTACCATAATGATTGAGTGGCCATAAAGCTGTACCATGGTATTTGCACTGCTACTGAGTAAACCTCCAATTTTCTCCACCCGCTAAAACCTCCCCCCATCCAAGTTGGATTGTCGTCCCAGTGACTGGTTGACCACCCCTGTCCACCTTTATTGGTGGTCCTCTGTAGCTCAGCTGGTAGAGCACGGCGCTTGTAACGCCAAGGTAGTGGGTTCTATCCCGGACCACCCATACACAAAAATGTATGCACGCATGACTGTAAGTCGCTTTGGATAAAAGCGTCTGCTAAATGGCATATTATTATTATTATTATTATTATTATTTATTCTAGGGCCTTTGAGCGATTGGGACCCATCCTTTAAAAAAAGCACACAAAAGTATTTCAAACGCATTTATAAAAGTTATATTCTTCAGGAATCAATGGGTATATACAGTACCATTAATTTATAAGTCCAAAAATGGATGTAGGAATTGCAGGTTGCCCTTTAAAGAAAACAAATGAGTCAATACAACAGCTCTAACTAATGTAGTTAACTTAAGTTCAATCAGTAAGGCTGGTCTGAATGTCCCATCTTACACTAACTTTGGTTCAGCAGTACATCATATTCACATTGCTTCCTTTATCATGGGCACTGCGGGAATCTCATATTGTTATGTTCACAATTGGTTTCATCAACAAAACAATGGCCAGTCACTCCTCCTCCTCTACTATCAATTAACCATGTGCAGAGTGTCAGTCAATCATCCTCTAGCCCATGGATTCCCAAACCTTTTTGCTTCGTGACCCACCAATAGACGCTTCTTTTGAGTCGCGACCCACCATAAGGTTTGAGCGGTGAAAACACATACACAGACCAATGAATAAGTACAAAATATCCTCTTGGCAGCAGGGTTGGAACCGAAAACCAGAAAATAACAAACATTTTCAGAAACAGAATTAAAACCCTGAACTAAAGTGATTTTTACGGTTCCGAACAGAACCGTTATTTTAAAAGCATGGGAACCGGTTATAACGTTCTTTAGGGCCTCCTGTAGCTCAGATGGTAGAGCATGGCGCTTGCAACGCCAGGTTTGTGGGTTCGATTCCTACGGGGCCAAGTATGAAAAATGTATGCACTCACTAACTTTAAGTCGCTCTGGATAAGAGCGTCGGCTAAATGACTAAAATGTAAAAGTTTTACTTTCCAGGCAGTTTTTTCCAGTCCCACAAAGAAACACAACAAAGCACCAATGCAAAGCCCTCCCTCTGTCAATCAGAAAGTTATTCCAGCATCTGCCTGCCAGCTGAGAATATTTGCCAGTGTATGTGCGCATGTAGGCTACCTGCCACTCCCCTCTGAAGCATAGGTTACTTTAGCCTGTTGACAATGTTACAAGCGTAATTCAGAAAATCAGGGAGAGCTGTTTAATTAGAGAAGAATGGATTGACTTTTTCCAATGCTAGTTAAGGATACTATAATTATATTATCACATTTCACATTGGATTTATTAACTACAAAAAAGTAAGATGTGTTTTTAATGCTGATGCCGCTCTGCAAACACAAGCTTGTTAGCTAGCTACAGTGAGGGAAAAAAGTATTTGATCCCCTGCTGATTTTATACGTTTGCCCACTGACAAAGAAATTATCAGTCTATAATTTAATGGTAGGTTTATTTGAACAGTGAGAGACAGAATAACAACAAGGGAGTGCTCCTAATCTCCGCTTGTTACCTGTATAAAAGACACCTGTCCACAGACGCAATCAATCAATCAGATTCCAAACTCTCCACCATGGCCAAGACGAAAGAGCTCTCCAAGGATGTCAGGGACCAGATTGTAGACCTACACAAGGCTGGAATGGGCTACAAGACCATCGCCAGCAGCTTGGTGAGAAGGTGACAACAGTTGGTGCGATTATTCGCAAAATGGAAGAAACACAAAATAACTGTCAATCTCCCTCGGCCTGGGTCTCCATGCAAGATCTCACCTCGTGGAGTTGCAATGATCATGAGAACGGTGAGGAATCAGCCCAGAACTACACGGGAGGATCTTGTCAATGATCTCAAGGCAGCTGGGACCATAGTCACCAAGAAAACAATTGGCCGTGAAGGACTGAAATCCTGCAGCGCCCGCAAGGTCCCCCCTGCTCAAGAAAGCACATATACAGGCCCGTCTGAAGTTTGCCAATGAACATCTGAATGATTCAGAGGAGAACTGGGTGAAAGTGTTGTGGTCGGATGAGACCAAAATCGAGCTCTTTGGCATCAACTCAACTCGCCGTGTTTGGAGGAGGAGGAATGCCGCCTATGACCCCCAAGAAAACCATCTCCACGTCAAACATGGAGGTGGGAAACATTATGCTTTGGGGGTGTTTTTTCTGCTAAAGGGTCAGGACAACTTCACTGCATCAAAGGGACGATGGACGGGGCCATGTACCGTCAAATCTTGGGTGAGAACCTCCTTCCCTCAGCCAGGGCATTGAAAATGGGTCGTGGATGGGTATTCCAGCATGACAATGACCCAAAACACACGGCCAAGGCAACAAAGGAGTGGCTCAAGAAGAAGCACATTAAGGTCCTGGAGTGGTCTAGCCAATCTCCAGACCTTAATCCCATAGAAAATCTGTGGAGGGAGCTGAAGGTTAGAGTTGACAAACGTCAGCCTCGAAACCTTAATGACTTGGAGAAGATCTGCAAAGGGGAGTGGGACAAAATCCCTCCTGAGATGTGTGCAAACCTGGTGGCCAACTACAAGAAACGTCTGACCTCTGTGATTGCCAACAAGGGTTTTGCCACCAAGTACTAAGTCATGTTTTGCAGAGGGGTCAAATACTTATTTCCCTCATTAAAATGCAAATCAATTTATAACATTTTTGACATGCGATTTTCTGGATTTTGTTGTTGTTATTCTGTCTCTCACTGTTCAAATAAACCTACCATTAAAATTGTAGACTGATCATGTCTTTGTCAGTGGGCAAACGTACAAAATCAGCAGGGGATCAAATACTTTTTCCCCTCACTGTAGGCCTTGGGCTAGCCTACATGAGGTGTGGAACTATGATTTGAAAAAGATGCTAAAAAAGCATGCGCTGTTTGCCTTAGCTGGGCAATCATTCACAAGTGATAATATATCATTCACAAGTGGCTAATATTGTCCCCATCACACAATTCTTGATTTAATCTTGTCTTTGCATATACTAAATAATATATGTGTGAAATTTGTTTTGATTTAGAATGGACCATTATCATGCACCGGTTTGAAACAGGGGCAGCGGGAAAAAAATAACATGTCATCTATGCACCTAAATAGCGAATGGAGGACGCTTTTCTCGTGGTTCATTTTCATGCCAGCCAGGTAGGCTATACTCATGTTTTAAAGAGAAGCATTGTGCTTAATATTAGGAAGGTTGAGAAATAAATATAGTAGGCCTAGCCTATAGAAAGCTGATGGGATCCTCCTCTTTTTAATAGAGTCCATCACTCTGTTTTCTCATGCAATTGCATAGCCTATAGAAATGTTGAACAACATGAGCTCATGGACTCTCATGAAGTGTTTGATTAGATTTTCGATGACATTTGCATTGATGTCAGAGTGATTAGAGGGACAATAGAGTGCGGAGTACCAGGCAGTTAGCAAGTTTGGTAGGCTACTAATGACCCTCAGCAGGATCAGAGCTTGGAGAAGCCTAATTACCGTGACTAAACGGTCACATGGAATTTGACTGCCATCATGACTCGAGACTGCCGGTGCCGGTGATACGATCACCGTAACAGCCCTAATCAATACAAAGATAAAGGCATCCACTCCTTCCTAATTCAGTTTCCAGAGAGTAAGGAAACTGCTCAGGGATTTCACCATGAGGCCAATGGTGACTTTAAAACAGAGTTTAATGGCTGTGATAGGAGAAAACGGTTGGATAGATCAACAACATTGTAGTTACTCCACAATATTAACCTAAATGACAAAGTGAAAAGAAGGAAGCCTGTAAAGAATACATATATTCCAAAACATGCATCCTGTTTGCAATAAGGCACTAAAGTAAAACTGCAAACAATTTGGCAAAGACATGAACTTTATGTTCTGAATACAAAGCGTTATGTTTGTGGCAAATCCAACACATCACTGAGTAGCACTCTTCATATTTTTTTAAGCATCGTGGTGGCTGCATCATGTTATGGGTATGCTTGTCATCGGCAAGGACTAGGGAATTTTTGGGGGGATAAAAATAAACGTTAAGGGGCTAAGCACAGGCAAAATCCTAGAGGAAAACCTGGTTCAGTCTGCTTTCCCACAGATACAGGTAGACAAATTCACCTTTTAGCAGGACAATATCCTAAAACACAAGGCCAAATACATTGCAATTGCTTACCAAGACGACATTGAATGTTCCTGAGTGTCCTAGTTACAGTTTTGACGTAAATTGGCTTGAAAATCTATGGCAAGACTTGAAAATGACTGTTTAGCAATGATCAACAACCAACTTGACAGAGCTGACAGAGCTTAATGTGCAAATATTGTACAATCCAGGTGTGTCAAAGCTCTTAGAAACTTCCCCAGAAAGACTTGTAGCTGTAATCGATGCCAAAGATGATGCTAACATGTATTGACTCAAGGGTGTGAATACTTATGGAAATGAGATATTTCTGTAATTCATTTTCAAAACATTTTCAAAAATGTCTAAAAACATGTTTCAATTTGTCATTATGGGCTATTGTGTGTTCAGTGCCTTGCAAAAATATTCATCCCCCCTTGGCGTTTATCCTATTTTGTTGCATTACAACCTGTAATTTAAATTGATTTTTATTCGGATTTCATGTAATGGACATCACAAAATAGTCCAAATTGGTGAAGTGAAATTAAAAAAATTACTTGTTTCAAACAACTCAAAAAAATTTAAACGAAAAAGTCGTGTGTGCATATGTATTCACCCCCTTTGCTGTGAAGCCCCTAAATAAGATCTGGTGCAACCAATTACCTTCAGAAGTCACATAATTACTTAAATAAAGTCCACCTGTGTGCAATCAGTGTCACATGATCTGTCACATGATCTCAGTATATATACACACCTGTTCTGAAAGGCTCCAGAGTCTGCAACACCACTAAGCAAGGGGCACCACCAAACAAGCGGCAATATGAAGAACAAGGAGCTCTCCAAACAGGTCAGGGACAAAGTTGTGGAGAAGTACGGATCAGGGTTGGGTTATAAAAAAATATCCGAAAACTTTGAACATCCCACGGAGCACCATTAAATCCATTATTAAAAAATTGAAAGAATATGGCGCCACAACAAACCTGCCAAGACAGGGCCGCCCAACAAAACTCACAGACCAGGCAAGGAGGGCATTCATCAGAGAGGCAACAAAGATACTAAAGATAACCCTGAAGGAGCTGCAAAGCTCCACAGTGGAGATTGGAGTGTATGTCCATAGGACCACTTTAAGCCGTACACTCCACAGAGCTGGGCTTACGGAAGTGTGGCCAGAAAAAAGCCATTGCTTAAAGAAAAAATAAGCAAAAAACGTTTGGTGTTCGCCAAAAGGCATGTGGGAGACTCCCCAAACATATGGAAGAAGGTACTCTGGTCAGATGAGACTACAATTGAGTTTTTTGGCCATCAAGGGAAAGCTATGTCTGGCACAAACCCAACACCTCTCATCACCCCGAGAACACCATGGTGGTGGCAGCATCATACTGTGGGGATGTTTTTCAGGGAAGGGACTGGAAACAGGTCAGAATTGAAGGAATGATGGATGGCGCTAAATACAGGGTAATTGAGGGGAAACCTGTTTCAGTCTTCCAGAGATTTGAGACTGGGACGGAGGTTCACCTTCCAGCAGGACAATGACCCTAAGCATACTGCTTGTCACAAGCTGATGTGGATGCGGTGTTGAGTCAGGCGCAGGACACAGAAGCTCAGTCAAAACGACTTTACTAGTCAACAAGACAATACAAAATAACGGGCCTCAAACACTGGAGGCGAGCGATCCGCAAACAGTGCGTAAATACACTATCCACATGAGAACAAATACCATACATCAACGGACAGGTGGACAATCACACACAACTGCAAACAAAACTAAAGGAAACTTATAGGTGACCTAATCAATACATAACACGCAACAGGTGCACTAACAAGACAAGACCAAACAAACATAGAGACATCAAGCGGTAGTAGCTAGTACTCGGGGATGACGAACGCATGGCCTGCCCGAGCAAGGAGGAGGAGCAGTCTCGTCGGAATTCGTGACACTGCTAAAGCAACACTTGAGTGGTTTAAGTGGAAATATTTAAATGTCTTGGAATGGCCTAGTCAAAGCCCAGACCTCAATCCAATTAAGAATCTGTGGTATGACTTAAAGATTGCGGAACCCATCCAACTTGAAGGAGCTGGAGCAGTTTTGCCTTGAAGAATGGGCAAACATCCCAGTGGCTAGATGTACCAAGCTTATACAGTGAGGGGAAAAAGTATTTCATCCACTGCTGATTTTGTACATTTGCCCACTGACAAAGACATGATCAGTCTATAATATTAATGGTAGGTTTGTTTGAACAGTGAGAGACAGAATAACAACAAAAAAATCCAGAAAAACGCATGGCAAAAATGTTATAAATTGATTTGCATTTTAATTAGGGAAATAAGTATTTGACCCCTCTGCAAAACATGACTTAGTACTTGGTGGCAAACCCTTGTTGGCTATCACAGAGGTCAGACGTTTCTTGTAGTTGGCCACCAGGTTTGCACACACTCTCAGGAGGGATTTTGTCCCACTCCTCTTTGCAGATCTTCTCCAAGTCATTAAGGTTTCGAGGCTGACGTTTGTCAAGGAAGGAGGTTCTCACCCAAGATTTGACGGTACACGGCCCGTCTATCGTCCCTTTGATGCAGTGAAGTTGTCCTGTCCCCTTAGCAGAAAAACACCCCCAAAGCATAATGTTTCCACCTCCATGTTTGACGGTGGGTATGGTGTTCTTGGGGTCATAGGCAGCATTTGTCCTCCTCCAAACACGGCGAGTTGAGTTGATGCCAAAGAGCTCGATTTTGGTCTCATCTGACCATAACACTTTCAAACAAGTTCTCCTCTGAATCATTCAGATGTTCATTTGCAAACTTCAGACGGGCCTGTATATGTGCTTTCTTGAGCAGGGGGACCTTGCGGGCGCTGCAGGATTTCGTCCTTCACGGCATGGTGTGTTACCAATTGTTTTCTTGGTGACTATGGTCCCAGCTGCCTTGAGATCATTGACAAGATCTTCCCGTGTAGTTCTGGGCTGATTCCAAACCGTTCTCATGATCATTGCAACTCCACGAGGTGAGATCTTGCATGGAGCCCCAGGCCGAGGAAGATTGACAGTTATTTTGTGTTTCTTCCATTTGCGAATAATTGCACCAACTGTTGTCACCTTCTCACCAAGCTGCTTGGCGATGGTCTTGTAGCCCATTCCAGCCTTTTATAGGTCTACAATCTGGTCCCTGACATCCTTGGAGAGCTCTTTAGTCTTGGCCATGGTGGAGAGTTTGGAATCTGATTGATTGATTGCTTCTGTGGACAGGTGTCTTTTATACAGGTAACAAATTGAGTTTAGGAGCACTCCCTTTAAGAGTGTGCTCCTAATCTCAGCTCGTTACATGTATAAAAGACACCTGGGAGCCAGAAATATTTCTGATTGAGAGGGGGGTCAAATACTTATTTCCCTCATTAAAATGCAAATCAATTCATAAAATTTTTGACATGCGTTTTTCTGGATTTGTTTGTTGTTATTCTGTCTCTCACTGTTCCAATAAACCTACCATTAAAATTATAGACTGATCATTTCTTTGTCAGTGGGCAAACGTACAAAATCAGCAGGGGATCAAATACTTTTTCCCTCACTGTATATATATATATATATATATATATATATATATATATATATATATTCTTGAGTTAATAAAGCCACATACAAACATGGTCTCTTTCTTGAGTAAGGCAGCTCCAAAATGCAGGTGTTTCTGCCTAGCTCAGTGCTTTCTGTGGTGACGGGGCAGCCAGCGAAAATACAGAGCATAGGAGTTGGTAATCTTCTCTAGTTGAGCCGTGATTGGCACAGTGTTCTGACACTCATGGGGACACTACGTCACCCCCGAATCTACAGGGAGATCAAATCAAATTGTATTTGCCACATGCGCCCAAATACAACAGGTGTAGACCTTACAGTGAAATGCTTACTTTCAAGCCCTTAACCAACAATGCAGTTTTAAGAAAAATAAGTGTTAATTAAAAAATTAAAAAATTAAAAAAATTAAAAGAGCAGCAGCAAAATAAAATAACAGTAGGGAGGCTATACATACATGGGGTACGGTACAGAGTCAATGTACGGGGCACAGGTTAGTCGAGGTAATTGAGGTAATATGTACATTTGGGTAGAGTTAAAGTGACTATGCATAAATAATAAACAGAGAGTAGCAGCAGCGTAAAGAGGGGGTGGGGTGGGGTGAGGTGGGGGCACAATGCAAATAGTCCGGGTAGCCATGATTAGCTGTTCAGTAGTCTTATGGCTTTGGGGTAAGAAGCTGTTAAGAAGCCTTTTGGACCTAGACTTGGCACTCCGGTGCGCTTGCCGTGCGGTAGCAGAGAGAGAACAGTCTATGACTAGGGTGGCTGGAGTCTTTGAACTAGGCAGTTCAAGCACCCTTGGGTGCCGCCATATATTTACATTAGAAGTGCCCGTCCAAGAAGGCTCAAGGTCATTGGCAACATATAAAATGACGTCAAATCACGTTATATCAACTGGAGCTTTGATTGGATTGATCATGTCAACATCATACTTTCACAATCTTAGCTAGTATGCTAGACAAGCAGTCAACGTCATGAATCAAGTCGACAATCTACTGGCAAATACTTTTCAATCCTAAATAAATTATAGATCAAACGTATCGGTGCTCATCAGCCATTGGGCATAAACAATACACAACAAGTTGGAAATCGCAAATTCAACAATGAGTGGTTGGGAAGGAATCAACTGCAAGCGTCCCAAAGCGATCAGTATTTTGCTTCCCCTGCCTGCTATTCGATCGAGGGGGTGTGTGGTCTGGATTTAAGGATTTAAAACATCTGTCTGAAAGGGTCTCTTTTCCAAGCTTAAAAGGACAAACATTCACATGGAACACCATTGGCCAGAAAATATTGAATACATTGGCCATGCTGTCAATCCAGCATGACTTCTGCCACATTCAAAACAACTGGAAACTCGGAACTGGGAAATCTCAGACTTCAGTGCGTTCAAGACAACAACTGGGAACTTGGGGAAAAAATGACCTCTGACTGGGAAAATACATTTTGAACGGTCACCCAACTAGGAATTCCAAGTCATGAACTCTGGCCTCTTTCTAGAGCTCCGACCAGAAGATCACTGACGTCATGATTTGACCTGGTTTCTTTCCAAGTTCCCAGTTCTCTTGAAAGCACCATAAATCCAGAGAATGCCAGAGATTTTGATGACAAAGTTTGCCCACAAGTAAGGACCGGCGTGCCACATTCAAGTGAGCACAGCACAACAATGGTGAGTCCAAAAATACGTATTGTATACTGCTGCATAAATGATGTAATATGCCAGGGAGATATGTATATAGTAGCTAAGAAAGTAATACTAAGTGTATGTTGTGTAGTAAGCTGTCAGTAGCCCACGTGTCTCACCCTAAGAATTTGGTCCCTGTCCCCCTCAGAACTTAGCCTGCTGTTCTGACGGAGATATCGTGGACGGAGATCGGGGTGCCTTGTAAGGATCCGACGGCGAGCGAGTAAACTGCCTCTTCCATCAATCCTATTAGCCAACGTTCAATCTTTTGAAAATAAAGTGGACGACTTAAGATTACGGTTATCCTACCAACGGGACATTAAAAACTGTAATATCTTATGTTTCACCGAGTCGTGGCTGAGCAGCGACAATGATAACATTCAGCTAGCAGGCTATACGCTACATCGGCAGGACAGAACGGCTGACTCCGGTAAGACAAGGGGTGGCGGTCTGTGTATATTTGTTAACAACAGCTGGTGCACAAAATCAAATACTAAGGAAGTCTCGAGGTTTTGCTCGCCTGAGGTAGAGTATTTTATGATAAGCTGTAGACCACACTATTTACCAAGAGAGTTTTCATCTATATTTTTCATAGCTGTCTATTTACCACCACAAACCAATGCTGGCATTAAGATTGCACTGAATGAGTTGTACAAGGCTATTAATCAACAGGAAAACGCTCATCCAGATGCAGCGCTCCTAGTGGCCGGGGACTTTAATGCAGGGAAACTTAAATCCGTTCTACCTAATTTCTACCAGCATGTTAAATGTGCAACCAGAGGGAAAAAACTCTAGACCACCTTTACTCCACACACAGAGACGCATACAAAGCTCTCCCTCGCCCTCCATTTGGCAAATCTGACCATAACTCTATCCTCCTGATTCCTGCTTATAAGCAAAAACTAAAGCAGGAAGCACCAGTGACTCAGTTAATAAAAAAGTGGTCAGATGACGCAGATGCTAAGCTACAGGACTGTTTTGCTAGCACAGACTGGAACATGTTCGGGGATTCTTCAGACAGCATTGAGGAGTACACCACATCAGTCACTGGCTTCATCAATAAGTGCATCGATGATGTCGTCCCCACAGTGACCGTACGTACATACCCCAACCAGAAGCCATGGATTACAGGAAACATCCGCACTGAGCTAAAGGGTAGAGCTGCCGCTTTCAAGGAACGGGACTCTAACCCGGACGCTTATAAGAAATCCCGCTATGACCTCCGACGAACCATCAAACAGGCAAAGAGTCAATACAGGTCTAAGATTGAATCGTACTACACTGGCTCTGACGCTCGTCGGATGTGGCAGGGCTTGAAAACTATTACAGACTACAAAGGGAAGCACAGCCGCGAGCTGCCCAGTGACACAAGCCTACCAGACGAGCTAAACCACTTCTATGCTCGCTTCGAGGCAAGCAACACTGAAGCATGCATGAGAGCACCAGCTGTTCCGGATGACTATGTGATCACGCTCTCCGTAGCCGATGTGAGTAAGACTTTTAAGCAGGTCAACATTCACAAGGCCGCAGGGCCAGACGGATTACCAGGACGTGTACTCCGAGCATGTGCTGACCAACTGGCAAGTGTCTTCACTGACATTTTCAACATGTCCCTGACTGAGTCTGTAATACCAACATGTTTCAAGCAGACCACCATAGTCCCCGTGCCCAAGGACTCTAAGATAACCTGCCTAAATGACTACCGACCCGTAGCACTGACGTCTGTAGCCATGAAGTGCTTTGAAAGGCTGGTCATGGCTCACATCAACAGCATTATCCCAGAAACCCTAGACCCACTCCAATTTGCATACCGCCCCAACAGATCCACAGATGATGCAATCTCTATTGCACTCCACACTGCCCTTTCCCACCTGGACAAGAGGAACACCTACGTGAGAATGCTATTCATTGACTACAGCTCAGCATTCAACACCATAGTGCCCTCTAAGCTCATCACTAAGCTAAGGATCCTGGGACTAAACACCTCCCTCTGCAACTGGATCCTGGACTTCCTGACGGCCGCCCCCAGGTGGTAAGGGTAGGTAACAACACATCTTCCACACTGATCCTCAACACGGGGGCCCCTCCAGGGGTGCGTGCTCAGTCCCATTTTACATTTACATTTTAGTCATTTAGCAGACGCTCTTATCCAGAGCGACTTACAGTTAGTGAATACATATTTTTTTATACTGGCCCACCGTGGGAATCGAACCCACAACCCTGGCGTTGCAAACACCATGCTCTATCAACTGAGCTACATCCCTGCCGGCCATTCCCTCCCCTACCCTGGACGACGCTGGGCCAATTGCGCGCCGCCCCATGGGTCTCCCGGTCGCGGCCGGCTGCGACAGAGCCTGGATTCGAACCAGGATCTCTAGTGGCACAGCTAGCACTGCGATGCAGTGCCTTAGACCACTGCGCCACTGACCCCCTCCTGTACTCTCTGTTCACCCATGACTGCATGGCCAGGCACGACTCAACACCATCATTAAGTTTGCCGACGACACAACAGTGGTAGGCCTGATCACCGACAACGATGAGACAGCCTATAGGGAGGAGGTCAGAGATCTGGCCGTGTGGTGCCAGGACAACAACCTCTCCCTCAACGTGACCAAGACAAAGGAGATGATTGTGGACTACAGGGAAAAAAAGAGGACTGAGCACGCCCCCATTGTCATCGACGGGGCTGTAGTGGAACAGGTTGAGAGCTTCAAGTTCCTTGGTGTCCACATCACCAACGAACTATCATGGTCCAAACACACCAAGACAGTCATGAAGAGGGCACGACAAAGCCTATTCCCCCTCAGGAGACTAAAAAGATTTGGCATGGGTCCTCAGATCCTCAAAAAAATTATACAGCTGCACCATCGAGAGCATCCTGACTGGTTGCATCACCGCCTGGTATGGCAACTGCTTGGCCTCCGACCGCAAGGCACTACAGAGGGTAGTGCGTACGGCCCAGTACATCACTGGGGCAAAGCTTCCCTGCCATCCAGGACCTCTATACCAGGCGGTGTCAGAGGAAGGCCCTCAAAATTGTCAAAGACTCCAGCCACCCTAGTCATAGACTGTTCTCTCTGCTACCGCCACGGCAAGCGGTACCGGAGTGCCAAGTCTAGGTCCAAAAGACTTCTCAACAGCTTCTACCCCCAAGCCATAAGACTCCTGAACAGCTAATCATGGCTACCCGGACTATTTGCACTGCCCCCCACCCCATCCTTTTTACGCTGCTGCTACTCTGTTAAGTATTTATGCATAGTCACTTTAACTCTACCCACATGTACATATTACCTCAACTACCTCAACTAGCCGGTGCCCCCGCACATTGACTCTGCAACGGTACCCCCTGTATATATAGCCTCCCCTACTGTCACTTTATTTTACTTCTGCTCTTTTTTTTCTCAACACTTTTTTGTTGTTGTTGTTTTATTTTTATTTTTGTTTAAAATAAATGCACTGTTGGTTAAGGGCTGTAAGTAAGCATTTCATTGTAATGTCTGCACCTGTTGTATTCGGCGCATGTGACCAATAAAATTTGATTTGATTTTGATTTGATTTGATTTGACTTGGTGGTGCACATGTAGCCTATAGCCTGTTTTAGAGAAATGTCATCATCGAATATTGTAAGAGCTTTCATTGTCTGCTTATATGCCTCCGTTATTTATCCTACGGTTCTGACTTAATGTAAAGGGAAAATACTATAAGAACGGCCCATGTTCTGAATTATGTCACTATACGTTTCAAAAGTGCTTAACAAAATAGTTATATCAACTACTCGCTCATTAATGTTTTAAATCGAAATGACGGCTTTCCTCTTATCCACTCATCGTTCCCTTATGCCATAGTTTGTACATCTCAATTGTTATATTGCTTACAGTGGGGGAAAAAAGTACTTAGTCAGCCACCAATTGTGCAAGTTCTCCCACTTAAAAAGATGAGAGAGGCCTGCAATTTTCATCATAGGTACACGTCAACTATGACAGACAAATTGAGAAAAAAAAATCCAGAAAATCACATTGTAGGATTTTTAATGAATTTATTTGCAAATTATGCTGGAAAATAAGTATTTGGTCACCTACAAACAAGCAAGATTTCTGGCTCTCACAGACCTGTAACTTCTTTAAGAGGCTCCTCTGTCCTCCACTCGTTACCTGTATTAATGGCACCTGTTTGAACTTGTTATCAGTATAAAAGACACCTGTCCACAACCTCAAACAGTCACACTCCAAACTCCACTATGGCCAAGACCAAAGAGCTGTCAAAGGACACCAGAAACAAAATTGTAGACCTGCACCAGGCTGGGAAGACTGAATCTGCAATAGGTAAGCAGCTTGGTTTGAAGAAATCAACTGTGGGAGCAATTATTAGGAAATGGAAGATAATCACTGATAAACCACTGATAATCTCCCTCGATCTGGGGCTCCACGCAAGATCTCACCCCGTGGGGTCAAAATGATCACAAGAACGGTGAGCAAAAATCCCAGAACCACACGGGGGGACCTAGTGAATGACCTGCAGAGAGCTGGGACCAAAGTAACAAAGCCTACCATCAGTAACACACTACGCCGCCAGGGACTCAAATCCTGCAGTGCCAGACATGTCCCCCTGCTTAAGCCAGTACATGTCCAGGCCCGTCTGAAGTTTGCTAGAGTGCATTTGGATGATCCAGAAGAGGATTGGGAGAATGTCATATGGTCAGATGAAACCAAAATAGAACTTTTTTGGTAAAAACTCAACTCGTCGTGTTTGGAGGACAAAGAATGCTGAGTTGCATCCAAAGAACACCATACCTACTGTGAAGCATGGGGGTGGAAACATCATGCTTTGGGGCTGTTTTTCTGCAAAGGGACCAGGACTGACTGATCTGTGTAAAGGAAAGAATGAATGGGGCCATGTATTGTGAGATTTTCGAGTGAAAACCTCCTTCCATCAGCAAAGGGCATTGAAGATGAAACGTGGCTGGGTCTTTCAGCATGACAATGATCCCAAACACACCGCCCGGGCAACGAAGGGTGGCTTCGTAAGAAGCATTTCAAGGTCCTGGAGTGGCCTAGCCAGTCTCCAGATCTCAACCCCATAGAAAATCTTTGGAGGGAGTTGAAAGTCTGTGTTTCCCTGCATGGAGGAATGGGCCAAAATACCAGCAACAGTGTGTGAAAACCTTGTGAAGACTTACAGAAAACGTTTGACCTGTATCATTGCCAACAAAGGGTATATAACAAAGTATTGAGGAACTTTTGTTATTGACCAAATATTATTTTTCCACCATAATTTGCAAATAAATGTCACGGTTTCGGCCGAGGCTGCTCCTCCTCCTGGTTCGGGCAGGCTTCTGCAGTCGTCGTCCCGGAGTACTAGCTGCCACTCGATCTATGTTTCATGTTCGTTTGGTTTTGTCTTGATGTTGTACACCTGTGTCTTGTTAGTCCTCGTTAGTGTCCTATTTAGTTCTCCGTTGTGTGTGTTTGTCTTTGTGTGTGATTACTCTTTTGTTTTGTGTTGGAGCTCGTACTTCCCTCCAGTGTTTTGGAGAGTTTTTCGCACATGTTAGTGCGCCGTTTGTTTGACGCCTGTGTGCGCCGTTATTCGCCTTCGGGCTTATTGTGCTTATTTTCTACGTGAATATTGCACTAAAGTCTTTTGGACTGAGCTTCTAGCGTCCTGCACTTGATTCATGCACCACCCACCTTCAGCATCCCCTTGACAATAAATTCATAAAAAAATCCTACAATGAGATTTTCTGGATATTTTTTTCTCATTTTGTCTGTCATAGTTGACGTGTACCTATGATGAAAATTACAGGCCTCTCTCATCTTTTTAAGTGGGAGAACTTGCACAATTGGTGGCTGACTAAATACTTTTTTTCCCCCACTGTATATAGTTCTAGGTTGGAATGATTTCATTGTTTTGATTACTTTGTGTATTATAATTAGCTCATGTGCTTTTCTCCAAGAGGAGGTGATACAATATAATGATGTTGGGTCTGTAACCATGTTTGCAAGTGACATTCTCTTCCCATTCAAAAAAAAAAAACTTTCAACAAAAGGTTCAGTAATAGACCCATGTAATTCCAGTTGATCTTGCGAGGGTTGTTTTGCTTGCGCAATGCGCTGTCTGTACTTCGGTATACTGTCTATAAAAGTGGATCCTCGTGATTGTATTTTCCTTCCTTTTTAGACCACATAGGCCTAATAAAATAATACAATGTTGTGTATTGGCTTTGCTGGCATGCATTTTTTTTTTATGTTGAGTTTGCCCCACCAAGACTTACATGCTAAAATCACCACTGAGAATAATGGCCTCCCACAGATTCCTACTCCAGTATGATATATAAATCTGACAATTAATGATCATCATGTTGCAGGAAATGCTCACTTCTATGTCATGTGTCGGATTAAAATTAGACTAATGATTAAGGCCGCGCCAGACAGAACACTAGGACTAAAAACCAATGGGTGACAATAACAAATCACCTGAACGCCTGACGATGAGTTGAATAGGGTGTATAGTGCTGGGTCGGGAACAAAACCCTGCATAGCCAGTGGCTCTACAGGACCAGGGATGGTGACCAGCTAGTTTAAAGTGAATCGTTCCGCGTTTGAATTTGAATCAGTACTACTCACTCATGTCATAGAAGTGCTGCCAGAAGGCCTCCATCCAGCATTGTGTCTCCTGGGGTGTGTGTGGCCAGTGTATGTGTGACAGCGTCGTCACCTTGGGTGTGTGTCTGATGGATATACTCTGGGCCTGGTGGAGAGGCCCTCTTGCCAACACGGATACGGGACTCCTGAGAGGGAGACAAACAGCTTAAAGCAAGATATATTCATGCTGCTGTAGTTGTCTACCTGTGTGTCATCCTTGTATGAGTGCCCTGCACATGATGTGTTGTCCACGTAGCTGTTCTGTACGTAACTGATGTGTTGTGCATGTAGATGGGTTGTGCGTGTAGATGGGTTGTGCATGTAGATGGGTTGTGGATGTAGATGGGTTGTGCACATAGCTGATGTGTTGTGCATGTAGCTGATGTCTAAGGCTGATAAGCACCCATATTGCATGTCTAATACAGTGCATGAAATAGCTGGCTGCATTCTAGGAACATAAAGCAATGTTATAAAGATAGCTATGTTCGTAGACTGCATTGAGAAGAAAGTGTGTGAAGGGGCTAAATAGCAGGCAAACAGGATTCCATACCGGTAATGCTCAAATCAAGATATTTGGGGTACACCTCAACAGTGCTCTCTAGTGGACAGATCATGGAGCTGCGAAGGGTCTCCAACAGGTCGATAGCGAGCTACCAGTAGATCGCAGCCCACCAACAGTAGCTCGCCAAACAATTCTGAAAGTACATGCAATTTTCACTTGTTCTCACACATATCAGACACACGCAAGATCCCAGCTACTATCTAATCAAGGCAACATTGACATTATCCCACCCATGGTTGGCCATTATTGGCTTTAAAAGCCAAACCTAACACAATATCTGCCTATTCATTTCCAGCAATATTGCCCCTGTCTGTCTGTGTGTTGCGCGCGTTTGTCACTCTGTGTGTAGCCAGTTGATGTGATAACTGTCTTGTGGGTTGACAAATTCTTTCCCCAAAACCTTCTCAATTAAATGTTAACTGCAAAGTAGGTTTACCTGGCAGAAGTATATAATGAGTAAGTATATCATTTGTTTCTATTATTTGTTATTTGCAAAGTTTGCCATGAAATGAGCAGCATAGAACCATCACTAGGCCTGCACATTAGACAGCACATTCCTCACTTGCTAGATCTGCAGTTAACGGGCCAGATGCTGCAATTCAAAGGGAATTACACTCAAATCTAAATTGGTTAGTTTTCTTCCAGACCTAAAATAATTGTCTTCTGATGTGATTTAAGCATTGACAGCGACTTAGAACATCCAATTTCGTTGTTTCTCTATTAACAATTGTAATTTTAAGAGTGAAAAACAACAAAATCTAAAACAAGGAATTTCTTTACTGAACATAACATTGGAAGAAAACAGATTTTATAGGGCCCCCCTTTGAGTTGTTTATTAACCATTATTTTACCAGATATACTGGTGGGGGAGAGGATAAGAATGTGCCTATTTGAAAGCTGGGGAAAAAATGAGTAGCTCGCGACATGTTTCATTTTTTAAAAGTAGTGCTCATGCTAGAAAATGTTGGAGACCCCTGCAATATAGGACAGGAGTGGTGTTGTGCTGCTATATCTTGCTAGAAGTGGGCATAAACCTCTAATAAAAACAACATTGTCATTTTGTGGGGGTAAATAGGATTATAGGTGGGGTTTTGCAAATTTGTGTCAGTCTCTGCATTTAGGCTGTGTGTATGGATGACTGCACGTGTGAATATGCTCGCTAACCTGTCTTGTGTGTTTACAGGAGTAACCAACCTTGTTGATGGCGATGAGTGAATAACGGCTCCTCTTGGGCCTCCATCCTCTCTTGACTGTGGTAACAGAAAATACTTCGTCCTCTGAGGACACCGTAGGTGTCGGTCCAGCACTCAGGCTCCTTTTCAAGTTGATCACTAAGGATGGTGAATGACTGTAATGTGTAAGGGTTGGTGTGAGTGTGACCCAGGTGCGGTGCAGGATAGACAGTAGGCAGTAGGCAAGGGATGGTGAAACAAGGATCTTTACTGGTGGTCCAAAAGCCAGGATACAAAACAACGGACTAAACACAAAAACAAATGAGGAGCACATAGGTCTCCAAATAACAGGCTGACAACAAACAAGAAATACTAACTCTGACTGGAAAACACAATGACACAGGAGAACACTTCTCGAATACCTGTAACTCTGTTACGTGATCCGACACTGACACGATGCTGCTTGACATCAGGGAACTAGCAGAGAAAACTGAGCAAGGGAACACAGGAGTGAGGGCATAAATACACAGGTGAATCAGATAGACACAGGTGACACCAATAGGCAGATAATTAGTCCCGACTGTGGTGAGGAGGTGCCTATGGTTGTCGGAGGATGACACGTAGTGGGTCGCTCCAGAACTGCGACCCACTCCTGTAACAGTAATGATGCTTTTGACTAAACTAATTATGACACTAATTATGATACTAAAGCTGAGGATGAGAATGATGATGATTAAACAAATGATGATGCGAATGATGATGATGAAGAGCTAACTCTCACCTTGATCTTGAGCCTGCCGCTGATAACCTGCTGGGTCATACAGAGGTTGGCTGGCCAGACAACAACACACACTACCATAGAGAGGCAGCCAGAATGCACTGTCCTCTGGAACACATTTTATATTTACATTTTAGTCGGTTTAGCAGACGCTCTTATCCAGAGGCGACTTACAGTTAGTGGAGAGTGCATACACATTATTATTATTATTTTATTTTATTTTTTATACTGGCCCCCCATGGGACGAACCCACAACCTTGGCGTTGCAAGCGCCCATGCTCTACCAACTGAGCCAAATCCCTGCCGCCATTCCTCCCCTACCCTGGCTTGTCTCCCGCCCCACTGGGTCTCCCGTTCGCTGCCTTCTACGACCAGAGCCTGATTCGAACCAGGATCTCTAGTGCACACTACACTGATCATGCCTTGACCCACTGTGCCACTCAGGGACACAATGGGTTAACGAGTCATTATCGTGTCCAAAACTCTTGTGTTCTTATAGGCATTTTGGGTATGTTAAATTTTTGGGTATGTGACATGTTATTTAAATTAGTGTGCTTTAAATGCCAGATTCATACTCATTTAGTCTTTTCATCTAGGATTCAGCTCACACTATTGGAATCGTCTTTTTAAGACCTACGTGTCTGACAACAGCTGATAATCAGCTATGACCCTCTGTACCAAAATGAGCGAATGGCGGGAATCAATGCAATTGCCAGGTTATTACGCATTCTCAGTGCAGGATGAGCCTAGTATGCTGATATTTGTTTCTTACTGCATTCATTTTTTACTAAACGGTATGTCCTCTAAACAGTATGTCGTATGATTAGTACACAGTACTGCAGTTCTAAGTAAGTAATATGAGCAAACCAGATTTTGGACACCTGGCCATTGTTACTAGCTATACAAGGTGGAGGGGGGGATTCCTGTGGCTGATATACGGTCGTTGTTCTGTTGGTGTGCCTTCCGGTGATTTCGCCCCCTGCGGACAGAAATCACACACTTGAGAAATTATAGAGTCACATCTGGTCTGCGCTCCTCTCACTCCCTGGTGTTAGGTCATGTCTGTGTGTGTGTGTGTGTGTGTGTGTGTGTGTGTGTGTGTGTGTGTGTGTGTGTGTGTGTGTGTGTGTGTGTGTGTGTCTTGGTCGGGGGCAGCCGGGAGGTGTTAACCCTCCTCCATCTCCTCCCTCTCGTTGTATGGTACCACAGGCTCAACTCCAGAGCTGCCTAATCCTGCTTCCAGAGGTGCAGCCCGGGGGAGCTACTGAGGCGGATTCTCTCTCCTGGGTCCTAGGTGCCCTGGCCCGAGAGAAGTGCTCCACCACACTATGTATAGCTCCACACACACTCAAAGCCCCCTCCTCCTTACTGGATCATATACGTTACACACACACACACAATTATACATATTAACAAATAGACATTGGCAGAGTGAAATGAAAAAATTATACACAAAATAACATAATCAAGCTGAAGATTAAAACAAGTTCTCTTCGTTTCTATCCAAAACTAAAACCACAACAAAATCAATCACTACACTATAGTGTCTTTATCAGGGGGCAAATGGCGGCCACCCACAATATGATGGTGTGTCCTCGAAGTAGATGTCAGTCCTCCTGTCCACCATCACCAGGTCTGTATCATATCTCTTGGGGGAGTGAGGATGGAGGGGAGGCAGGGCAGTAAGTGAAAAAAGGGAGAGAAATCAGACATAGGATAGAGATGATAGAGGGAGCAGGGCAGAGCGAGATGGAGGGGATGGAGTTTAGAGTAAAGAAAGGAAGATGGACAGAGCAGAGTAAGTTTGACTATTAAAGTCAATAATAACTACACCTTTCAGATAACCTGTGTACCACTAAATCTGACCAGGGTTCAGTTGTAGCTAAGAGGAGTCACAGATGTGTTTTTCTTTAACAAACGAGGCGGTTAATAGCGTGTGCTGACCCCCACATGCATGTGTCATATAATCTCCATGATTAGCCATCTAACTGGTTTGGACAGGATTATAATGAAACACATACAGTGGGAAAAAAAATATTTATCACCACCATTGTGCAAGTTCTCCCACTTAAAAAGATGAAGAGGCCTGTACTTTTCATCATTTCCGTCAACTATGACAGACAAAATGAGAAAAAAAAATCCAAAAATCACATTGTAGGATTTTTAATGAATTTATTGGCATATATGTAAAATAAGTATTTGGTCAATAACAAAAATTTTCTCAATACTTTGTTATATACCCTTTGTTGGCAATGACACAGGTCAAACATTTTCTGTAAGTCTTCGCAGTTTTCACACACTGTTGCTGGTATTTTGGCCCATTCACTCCCTGCAGATCTCCTCTAAGAGCAGTGATGTTTTGGGGGCTATCGCTGGGCAACACAGACTTTCAACTCCCTCCAAAGATTTTCTATGGGGTTGAGATCAGGAGACTGGCTAGGCCACTCCAGACTTGAAATGCTTCTTACGAAGCCACTCCCTTCGTTGCCGGGCGGTGTGTTTGGGGATCATTTCATGCTGAAAGACCCAGCCACGTTTCATCTCTTCAATGCCCTTGCTGATGGAAGGAGGTTTTCACTCAAAATCTCCACGATACATGGCCCCCATTCATTCTTTCCTTTACACGGATCAGTCGAGTCCCTGGTCCTTTGCAGAAACCCCCAAAGCAGATATTTCCAACCCCATGCTTCACGTGTATGGTGTTCTTTGGATGCAACTCAGCATTCTTTGTCACTCCAAACATGACGAGTTGAGTTTTTACCAAAAAAGTTATATTTTGGTTTCATCTGACCATATACATTCTCCCAATCCTCTTCTGATCATCCAAATGCACTTCAGACGGGCCTACATTACTGGCTTAAGCAGGGTACACTTCTCGCACTGCAGTTTTCCCTGCCTAGTGTTTACTGATGTTCTTTGTTACTTTGGTCCCAGCTCTCTGCAGGTCATTCACTAGGTCCCCCCGTGTGGTTTCTGGGATTTTTGCTCACCGTTCTTGTATCATTTTACCCCGGTAGATCTTGCGTGGAGCCCCAGATCGGGAGATTATCAGTGGTCTTGTATGTCTTCCATTTCCTAATAATTGCTCCCACAGTTGATTTCTTCCAAGCTGCTTACCTATTGCAATTCAGTCCTTCCCACCTTCAGTCTACATTTTTGTTTTTGGTGTCCTTTGACAGCTCTTTGGTCTTAGCCATTGTGAAGTTTGGAGTGTAATGTTTGAGGTTGTACAGTTCTTTTATACTGATAACAATTCAAACAGTCCATTAACCGTATGGATGATCTTAAATAATTCAGGTCTGTGATAATCTTGCTTTTTGTAGCATTGACCAAATTTATTTTCCACCATAATTTGCAAATAAATTCATTAAAAATCCTACAATGGGATTTTCTGGAATTTTTTTCTCAATTTGTCTGTCACTAGTTGGCGTGTACCTATGATGAAATTACAGGCCTCTCTCATGTTTTTAAGTGGGAGAACTTGCACAATTGGTGGCTGACTAAATACTTTTTTCCCCCACTGTATTTACTCCATCAGTTCAATGTATAGTGGTGGAACTATACACAAATGAAATCTATACTTTACCACTTTATACAAATATCAATAACTCCACTCTTTCAACTATACACCATATCATTCTAATCTAACCAAAAAGGTTTCCAGTTAGTGTTCCTTCAATTCAACCATTATTTTTGGAGCTAAGTGCTATTATTGACTAATGTTTTTATTGGATGCACATGTTCAGGACCGATGTTGAGGAGCGGCGATTTAATCCCTTCTAGGCATGACCACATTATGTGTTCTCTGTTAGAACAGCACCATTAAATGTATGGGACTCACCTCCTTTGTTATTGAAGTACTCAGAAGTCTTTCCACATGGAAGTGGGATTTCATACCAGTCAAAAGTTTACCCCTTCATTCGGTTTTTCTTTATTTTTACTATTACTTTACATTGTAGAATAATAGTAAACATCAAACTATAAATAACACATATGGAATCATGTGTAAACCAAAAAAGTGTTAACAAATCAAAATATATTTTATATTTGAGATTCTTTCAAATATATCCACCCTTTGCCTTGATACAGCTTTCACACTCTTAGGTATTATCTCAACCAGCTTCACCTGGAATGCTTTTACAACAGTCTTGAAGGAGTTCCCACATATGCTGAAGGCTGTTACAGGAGGGGTCGCAGTTCGGAGTCAGTCTCAGTAGGTGACATCCTCCACAACCTTAGGCACCTCCTCACTCCTGCAGTGACTAATCATCATCCTATTGGTGTCACCTGTGTCTATCTGATCACCTGTGTATTTATGCCCTCACTTCCCTGTGTTCCTTTGCTCAGTTTTCTCTGCTAGTTTCTCTATGTCCAGCAGTACTACTCAGTGTCTGATCGGAGACCTATGTACAGGTACTTGAGAAGTGTTCTCCCTGTATTCGATTATTTGTTTTCAGTCTTAAGTAATATTCCGTATTTTGGCTGTCACCGTTTTTGGAATTATTTGCTCCGCCTTTCTTTTTATCGTATAATCTGTTATTTTGTATTTTGGGGATTCCTCACCCAGTGATCCTTGTATTCACCTACAACCCTCCTCCTTCCCGAACAGGGCCTACCTACATCATCACTCTGTTGTGGTTCGGGCCCCATTTCATGGCTACCCGAGTGAACCAATAAACTGATTAATCTACTACCGGCTCTGGCGCTTGTCGGATGTGGCAGGGCTTAAATTTACACTACAAAGGGAAGCTCCGCCGCGAGCTGCTCCCAGTACACAAGCTACCAATACTAACCTTCTATGCTTAACACTGAAGCATGCATGAAGCACCAGCTGTTCATACTATGTATCCGCTCTCCGTGCGATGTGAGTAAGACTTTTAAGCGGGTCCAGCATTCACAAGGCTGCAGGGCCAGAGCGGATTACCAGGGCGTGTACTCCGAGCATGTGCTGACCAACTGGCAGGAGATGTCTTCACTACATTTTCAACATGTCCCTGACTGAGTCTTAATACCAACATGTTTCAAGCAGACCACCATAGTCCCCGTGCCAAGGACACTAAGATAACCTGCCTAAATACTACCATCCTGCACTGGCGTCTGTAGCCATGAAGTGCTTTGAAAGGCTGGTCATGCTCACATCAACCCCATTATCCCAACTTACCCACTTCAATTTTCATACCGCCCCAACAGATCCACAATTAATGCAATCTCTATTCACTCCCCACTGCCCTTTCCCACCTGGACAAGAGAACACCTACTAGAATGCTATTCATTGACTACAGCTCAGTGTTCAACACCCATAGTCCCCTCAAAAGCTCATCACTATGCTTTAAGGATCCTGGGACTAAACACCTCCCTCTGCAACTGATCCTACTTCCTATGCCCCCCCAGGTGGTAATGGTAGGTAACAACACATCTGCCACACTGATCCTCAACACGGGGGCCCCTCAGTGAGTGCGTGCTCAGTCCCCTCCTGTACTCCCTGTTCACCCATGACTGCATGGCCAGGCACGACTCCAACACCATCATTAAGTTTGCCCGGCTACACAACAGTGGTAGGCCTGATCACCACAATCTATGAACACTATGGAGGTCAAACTGGCTGTGTGGTGCCAATAACATCCTCTCCACTCAACGTACCAAACAAAGGAGATATTGTACTACAGGAAAAAAAAAACTCACCCCCATTCTCATCGGGGCTGTAGTGAAACAGGTTAGAGTTCAAGTTCCTTGTGTCCACATCACCAACAAACTATCATGTCCAAACACACCAAGACAGTTGTAAAGACGGCATACAAACCTATTCCCCCCTCAGGAACTAAAATATTTTGCATGGTCCTCAGATCCTCAAAAGTTATACACTCACCATCTATCCTGACTGGTTGCATCACCGCCTGGTATGGCAACTGCTCGGCCTCCGACCGCAAAAGGCACTACAGGGGGTGGTGCGTACAGCCCAGTACATCACTGGGGCCAAGCTTCCCTGCCATCCAGGACCTCCTATACCAGGCGGTGTCAGAGGAAGGCCCTCAAAATTGTCAAAGACTCCAGCCACCCCTAGTCATAGGCTGTTCTCTCTGCTACCTCTCGACAAGCGGTACCGGATCGTCAAGTCCTAGGTCAAAAATCTTCTCCAGCAGCTTCTACCCCCCAATTCATCAAACTCCTCAGCTATATCATGCTACCCAGACTATTTGCTGCCCCCC